>NC_083457.1:7563326-8163326 GCF_023558535.2 Drosophila nasuta
GTAAACTTAAAACCCCTTTAAATATGCATCAACCAGCCTTGGCCCCGGGCAAGGGTCGACAGCTGCATTTGCATATGTCCAAAGTCCGTAGTCCGCAGTCCGCAGTCTGAAGAGTCCGGCACCCTGCCTTTGACACTCAAAACGTTTTGGCTAGGTCAGGGTCATCACTCCGTCACCCTTCTTCTCTTCTCTTCTCCTTCCTCTTTCCTTTCCCTAGTGTCGACCGCTTTTGTCGGCGTCATCGTCGCCCCAATTTGACACGTGTTGGCAGTTATGGGGCAGCTATTGTGGGGTAAGCACCCAGCGAGCTAGTGTGTGTTAGAGTGGTGTGTGCGTGCACGGTACATCATAAAAAAAGCGAAACAGTGGAGAGAAAGAAAACATGGCAGAGCGAAACAAGCGTAAAACATAGCAAACAACAAGCGGCAAAACAGCGTAGAAATTGTG
Source organism: Drosophila nasuta (assembly GCF_023558535.2). Lineage (NCBI taxonomy): Eukaryota > Metazoa > Arthropoda > Insecta > Diptera > Drosophilidae > Drosophila > Drosophila nasuta. The sequence continues at coordinate 7,563,774 of NC_083457.1, forward strand.
TAGAGCATGAGAATCAAACAGCTGTTGTCGTCTTTCTTTATGGCTTTATGGGGATAAAAGCGGGAATCACTTGGGAACTTTAACTTGCCATAATTGACGCCACATTAGACGCGCAAATAGGAACTAGAAACCCATAAAGTTTATCACTTTATCGCCCCAAGATTTATTAAATCTTCAAGAACTTTATAGTGAAATCAACAGTCAATTCTGATAAAGATTTTTCGCATATAGTCAATATGCTTATCTAAATCGATTCGTATATGATTTCATTCATAAATTATGAATACAAATTTCAAAGATAATAATTTTCTTTGATAAATTCGGAGTTAAATTTTCTCAAAAAAGTAATTAATAAAAATGCTAAATTTTTCAATACTTTTTTTTTTTTAAGTTTCTTTTCTGTTCATATAGAATTTGTCAATTGGTTTAATGGGTTTTCCCATAGTACGGGTCATCATTCTTTTTATACCATTTAAACCCATGGCTGACTCTCTTCCTGCCCATTTGTGAAGGTCTATTAAATGTTCTATGAACTTTTCCAAGTTTTATTTACTTTTACAACCATTTTTTCACATTTTTATGTGTGGTCTTATGACGCTTGCCTACGCATGACTATAAATTTTTCTGGCAGACGCAACTTATTAGGCAGTCAACAATTTAATTGCTTTATAATTGGATTTTTCGACATGCCTAAGCAATCTACCCTAGTCAGAAAAGCAACACCAATTTTTTATCATTGTGAAAAACATAGAATTGTAAAAGCATTTGATAAGAAACCCTAAACCGATTACGTGAGGCAGACTTAGCCATGCTGATCACAAACAATAACTCAAGGTTAGGTCTAGACGCTTGCCAACAATTTGCCGTAGAAGTCAACGAATACATCACGCATACGCCCCGCTGACAACAAGACAAGAGCGACGGCACGCTTATGATTGTTATGAACACGTATTTGTTGTTATTATATAGACTCGGTTTGTTTTGACGCCCATAACACGATAACACAATAGAGTGTGCTGCTTGTGATAACAGAACGAAATGGCCAATAACCAAAAGCAATTCCCAAATAACCCAAACACTAGTATAAAATAATATTTTTGCTGTCATTTTAGCCGATTTGTTGAGTGGGTGTGCGAGTGTAGTTTAATCGTATTGACTATTTTATAGCTGACAGCTTCATAATATTGACTGTCAATTGTAACGAATTGAAAATATTTACGCCTCAATTTAATTTACAATTGAGTTGTGCAATAATTGGCATTGAGTTTGCTTTTGCATTCGACTTTGTCGTCGCTTTTCCGTCGCCTTTTGCCTTTGATTTCATTGTAAAATATGTGAACACAAGTACTTTCCGCCTTTTTATTGCGCTTGAAAAAAAGCCAATCAATGGGAAGACTAAACAAAATGTTGAGTAGAGTCACTCAAGTGTGCATTGGGCGACGTAGACGACTCTGATTGATTGATGTGTTTAACGAAAATAAAAAGTTGAAATAACTGCATAATGGTCCAGAGAAGCTCTAATCGAAATGTAATTTTCTTTGGACTTAAAGTATTTTGTTATTTATTTTTCTTATATTTTATCCAATTTGTTTTATATTAAATATATATTATAATTCTTGAATGTTAAATGTGATTTTTAAATACTAATTTTTAAGCGAATTTGAAAAATTAGGTGTTTTTTTTAATACTTTTTCTTTTTTAAAAACATTGTCAAGATTTTTTAGTTAATGTGAAATACTTCTGTAGATGTTCTTCTTTGATTTCAACTGTCAATCCGTGTTATGTTGACGGAAGCACTTGCTGAACTGATATTTCCGACAACCGGGAGTCAATTGCGCTGCCTTTTGTTTTCCGGAAGAAAGCACGTAAAGCGTCATATATTGACTTACCCAATTGTGTGTCAATCGTATATGGTGTGTGTGCATGGCGAAGGGAATTGTACTTCAACTGCTGCAATGCATTTTGTAATAGAATTTCAATGCGAGATTTATGGTCTTGGTTGCGTTTGCATTTGCGATTACTGTAGAGCATATTTGTGATAAAATTCAATTAGCAATAATTTGGAATTAATTATGCAAGTGTAAATTGCAGGCTCAACATTGCGTATACGCAAAGTGAACTAAAAAACCAATTACCATGCATAATACTGAATTATTAGTTATAGCTGATGGCCATTTATTATGCACAAACTCGTATTTACAGCCAGACTTAGCGTCAATAGCTGATTATGATTTACACACGAGCACAAAACTGATTAGACGTAATGATGATTAGAAATCCAGGAACCAGGCGGTCTAATTAATTAAACTGCCATTTGTTGCTTTCATATTTGCAAACTCTTTGATGTCGTAATTTACGGCCTCATCGAGTTTGTGAGTGTGTTTACTGATTGATAGTGTTGATAACCACAAGAATCATTGACTTTGACTTTTGAATTATACTCGCATTTATGATTTGCACTCATATTTCTGAATTGATTTGTGTTTTTCAGCTGCTGCCGCCTGAGAAGCGCTTGGAGAAGGCGCATCCACAGTTCACGGAGCGCAGTCAGCTCAAATATGCCCGTCGTCTGGTTGTGAAACTGGGCAGTGCTGTGATAACACGTGAAGATAATCATGGCTTGGCCTTGGGCCGCTTGGCCTCCATTGTGGAGCAGGTAAGCACTGAGTTACGTATACGTAATATGTAAACTGTATGGCAAATCTCTCTACATAATACGAATACGCATAGATTTTTTGTTTAGCCTTACTCAATAGAATTGAACTACTTCTTCTGTTGTTATAGGTTGCCGAGTGCCACTTGGAGGGACGTGAGGTGATTATGGTGACCAGCGGTGCTGTGGCCTTTGGCAAACAAAAACTGGCCCAAGAGCTGCTTATGTCGCTTTCGATGCGCGAAACCCTTAATCCCAAGGACTCCAAAGAGGTGATACAAACAGGCAGGCAGGGAGGCAAACAGGCAAACTCCAGCTAATCCTTGGCTTATTTATTATAGTTCGATGGTGCCACATTGGAGCCACGTGCGGCCGCTGCGGTGGGTCAATCGGGTCTTATGTCCCTCTACGATGCAATGTTTGCGCAATATGGCGTTAAGATAGCCCAGGTCGGTTGACCACAATCCCAATCGCAATTTCCAATTATGAACACGAATCTGAATTTACAATTTTGTGGGTTTAGGTGCTGGTGACCAAGCCGGATTTCTACAACGAGGAAACACGCAACAATCTCTTCTCTACGCTCTCCGAATTAATTAGCCTAAATATTGTGCCAATCATAAACACGAACGATGCCGTGTCGCCACCAATGTTCATACGTGACGATGAGCCAGCTGGCGGAGCCAGAAAGGTGCAGCTTGATAATCCTTCTCTCTCTCTCTCTCTCTCTGTCTCTTCTATAATGCACTTTGATGCTATTGCAGGGCATCCCCATTAAAGACAACGACAGTCTGTCTGCCATGCTCGCCGCTGAAGTGCAGGCGGATCTGCTTATCCTCATGTCCGATGTCGATGGCATTTACAATAAGCCGCCGTGGGAGGATGGCGCCAAGCTCATGCACACCTACACCAGCGATGACATGAACAGCATTGAGTTTGGCAAGAAGTCTAAGGTAAGTTGCTGCTTAAAGGATTTCAGCAAATTCACTTTTAGTCATACTCAATTTTCACTTAAAATGTTTTATTGAATTTTAATTTTGCTGCAATTTATTGGAGATATAAATAGATTATTCACATGTTTTAAATGCCAATTAATGCAAAGCAATTAACATAAGCTTTGTATAAATATTAAATTTCAGTTAATATTGAATTTATTGTTAAAATGCTTTATATAAATAGTATACCAAATATAGATTTATAAGCAGAAATTAAACATGAAATGTCATTGGTATAATTATCTTCATGAATTATTTATGATAGTTGGTTATAGGATATATGCTTATTTTTAGCCACCTGCACAAAGTGATAGTCATGCAATCTGCAATTGTTTTGCTGTTTGTGCTATGGTCATTTCATTAGCGCAAATCTTGTTAAATATTTAAAAGGCAAAACGCGTTGACACCGCAGCAACTTTTGCACAATAATTTCTCAGCAAAGTGACAGGCACAGGAAGCGGAAGGAACAGCAGTAGAAGTTGAAGTAGAAGTAGAAGTAACTGTGGCAAGTGGGTGGAGTTGGAAGCCGTTGTAACAGCTGCAGTTTGCAACTTAATGGTGTTTATTACAGGCGTTTGTTTATTGCATGCTTCACACTTTGGTTAACTATTTATAATGCTCCACGGCATTCTCATTCTCTTCCCATTTCCTTGTTGTTTCAGGTCGGCACCGGCGGCATGGACTCCAAGGTAAAGGCGGCTACTTGGGCACTGGATCGAGGCGTTAGCGTTGTTATATGCAATGGCATGCAGGAGAAGGCTATTAAGACAATTGTGGGTGGCAGAAAAGTTGGCACATTCTTTACGGAATCAACGGAGAGCGCCAACTCCGTGCCCGTCGAGGTGATGGCCGAGAATGGTAAGTGGCATAATAGAGACTGGCACAATGAATTGTCCATTGTACAGTGTTCATTGTAGTTGTCGCCCAACAGCCATTAAAGAAAACACTTCAAGTCTAGCGGGACTAATAAAAATATCACAGCAAAGTTTTGCTATTTTTTTTGGAACAATTGCAACACGTTAAAAGTTTTTGAGCAAAACTAAAATAATTATTTAATGGTCAATAAAAACACGATACTTTTTTATAGTGTTTTCAAAACAATTGCAGAAGTTGAAAGTATTTGACGATTGAAGAAACATTTAAAGCTTCGGGGACACTCAGAGTTCTATATGGGTCAACAGAGAGTGTTATTTTGAGTGTGAAATGATTTGGTTAGTTGAGTTAATAGAGTGCATTACATTTAGTGACACTTGCGAAGTAGTTTTGGGGCTTGTCTCAACTAGTCCGGGTCTCGGTCCAAATGCTAAGTGGCTTTCAATGAGCGCGAGCAGTTAGCTTGTGTACAAGTTGGTAGTCGGTAGTTGGTTGCATGCCGGGGGGCAACACTCTTGAAAGTGCCTCTCGCTGACATAGTAGATATTTAGTTTAGACCAACTGTAGATGCCGAGCTTGCGAGTTGAGCAGAGCATAGAAACAAGGTCACAGTGGCTGCCTGTTGAGGTTTACCGTCGTCGTCGTCGTAGTTGCTTCCCAGTGCCTGGAGAGTAAATGGCAACAGTTTGGCCTGACGGCGCCAAGGGGTCTGGCTAAGGCTCGACTCGACTGGCATGTTGTGTTGCAATTTTTAGTTGGCAAGTTTAATTTAATTGTTATTAGAGACAGCTGAAACACGTTGATGGCAAACAGCTTGGGAAGTGCTTGTTAATTAGCAAGCTGCAACTTGTTGCAACTTTTATTATTTCTCACATATTTTGTTTTTTTTGGTGGTTGTTGAAAGTGGGCAGTCTATTTTTATGCTTGCAATAATAACAGCTTAATACTTGGTTTTGGAATGTTTTCTTTAGTTTCAAAAACTTTTGAAATATGTAAAATTTATTCGACTTATTTAATTTGTGTTAAGTTGAATATATAAAATTCTAGTTTGCTATTTGGAAAATGAAAACTTTAAACATAATTTAAACCAAATAGCATTTATGTTATTATATAAATGCTTAGAATATCTTAGATATTTTATATTTCTTCTATTGCTTCTACTCATATTTATTTTGTGGTTCTATTTTTTCGACATTTTTTGCTGGAGATGTTTGGTTTATTTATGTACATTTAACGTACATTTTTAAACTTTTTATTTTACATATTTTTTTCTTTTAACAAAATTAATACCTTCGGCATAAATTGTAATTTTGATTTGAAAAGTTAAAGCTTGTTTAGCTTGAAGCTGTATGGCCTTTGACGTTTTGACAGACAACCAGCTTAAACATCTATCCTTAGGCTATATTGCTCGAAGCAAATTTTATTACATATTCTTCTCTTCTTCCCCTTTGACAGCTCGCATTGGCAGTCGACAGATGCAAGCGTTGACCGCTGCCCAACGTGCCACAGCCGTAAACAACTTGGCCGATCTGCTGGTTAGTCGTGAGAAATACATTTTGGATGCCAATGCCAAGGACTTGGCCGAAGCCAAGAAGAATGGACTGGCCAAGCCGTTGTTGTCGCGTTTATCACTCAATTCGGCCAAGCTAAAGAATCTGTCGATTGGTTTGAAGCAGATTGCTGATGACAGTCACAAGGTAAGTGAAAATTAAATTAATTTGCAGAGTGAAAATGGCGGAGAGAATCACATTAAAAAAGTTTAGGCAAATTGCATTTGCTTTGCTGTCCAAAAATCATGTTAAAAATGTTGAAAATGCTGTTGACAAAAAAACAAAATAAAATTGTGTTAGTTTGCAGCATGGCTGCTGCTCTGGGATTTGTTCGCTCAGCAAAGTGGTCATTTTATGAGGCTTCAACAATGGATGCTTGCCGCAGCACAGCAACATGAGCAGCAACAACAAACTAACGAGAGCAACAATGGAAACTGAAACTGTTGTTCATATGCAGCAGAAGCTGCCATGCTTTAACAACATTATGAAATCTCCAAGCAATTTTACACTTCAACAAAAATTGACACGAGAGTCAGGTCAGAGGGGCAAGAGGGAGGAAAGAGTAAGACCTAAGCAAGTGGAAGATAAAAGACAGCTCAGTTTCATATATATACTCCTTGCCCGTATGCTGTGCTCAGTGCGTCTTAGCAGTCACATTAACCCGCACACACACACAGCAAATAGTGGCAACTGTTGATGAAATAGTGAGAGCGAGGGGAAGTTAGAAGAGTGGGAAAGGTGGGTGGGACAATGGGTGGCGCTTTTCCTTTACCAGCCAGCCATTTTATTGGATGTGATTGTGCGGAAACGCAAAACTTTTTGCTGCTTGAAAGAAAAACTTTTTCCCCATCACTATATACATACTATATGATATATATAAACGTATACATCGGAGTATATATAAAACAGAGGCAATGGCGAAATTGTGACACGAAATGGCGCAAGAGCAGAAATCATAAAATGAAAACAAAAAAAAAATGAGAAGCGAATTGCGAAGCAGCAGGAAAAACCCATAACGCACTCAATAAATGTTGGTGGAATGGCAAAAAGTATTCGTGTGCGACAAACAAATGTCGCGGACATTTTTATTTTGGCCGCAGGGCAGCAGTCAAAAGTTGAGTGTGATGTTGCACGTGTATCTGTCACAGAACAGCGAGTCGATAAATGTTCGAATAGGTGCCACAAACGCCGCTGACAAGTGGCAATTTTCCATTTGCAAAAATACTTAAAGTTCTTAAACACTTCAAAGTCATTTAATTTTCACATACTTTAAGTCAGAAATTTACATTTAAGTTCATTTAACCTAAAGCTAAAAAGTTATCAATGATAACGATCAGTTATTAACCATTTGCGCAAAAAGGGAAACAGTTTATTAACATGTTTTCGAAAGCAAATCGTCAAAGTTTCGAATGAGGCACTTACAGCGGATGCATTAAACATTAGTTTGCCACTTTCCAAGTACCACAAAGTCAACACTGAAACTTATTATGCTTTGCCATATTAACGGTGCATATAATGAACTTCTCTTCAAATTGAGTAGAACCAAGAGAGCGAAGCGCTTTTTAGGCGCGTCCAGAGCAAGCTGGCCATGACTTATCCAATTGTCCTTTGTAAATATAATTTAAAGTTTTTCGCCCTACGATGCCAAAGTCAATAATAATGACCATATAACCAAATTTACTCAGTGCACAACTTGAGCTCCGGCCTGAGGTTCAGTTGGAGTAAGAATAAGGGTATGACTTAGGGTTTGGGCATGTGCCATGTCTTGGCCATGGTGTTGGGCTTGGTTCATTCTCAGCAAACGAGGCAGACAGCAGCTGTCAGCACAAGCAACCCGCCTCCTATCTGCCATCCTCCCGCCCTCTTTCATTCAGATTTTACGTTGTCTGCAGCCAATTTCCAGCAGCAACGTTTCGTATTTTTTTTGTGTATAACACAAACGAAGCAGGGATTCAAAATGGGGGCAGCAGCAGCCCATTAAAAATAAATAAAGATTACGACAAGATGAACGTCTTGATTTATGTAAAACAGCCTCGGCAAAACGCCCTCGAAAATGGACGCCTGGGATTAGAATTGGCAACTGGGCAGCCCATACACCATCATGCTATACGACTATTGAGTTATTTATATGTATGGCTCAAATCGACCCCCATATGGCGTACTCTGCGTATGAGTAATGCATTAAGTGCTGACTTGTCAATTGCCTCACACTTATCTTTTATGCAGAATGTGGGTCGCGTCCTGCGTCGCACTCAACTGGCCGATGGACTGGAATTGAAGCAGGTGACAGTGCCCATTGGTGTGCTGCTGGTTATCTTCGAATCCCGCCCAGACTCATTGCCCCAAGTGGCTGCTCTTGCCATGGCATCGGCCAACGGTTTGCTCTTGAAGGGCGGCAAGGAGGCTGCGCATAGCAACAAAGCCCTAATGGAGTTGGTCAAGGAGGCGCTGAGCAGTGTGGGTGCCGAGCATGCTGTGTCCCTGGTGAGTTACATTACAATCGATGTCACCTCATCACTCACTTCGACACTAAATACTGAATACGTGTGTGTTAGGTGTCGACACGCGAGGAGATTAGCGATCTGCTTGCCATGGAGAATCACATCGACTTGATTATTCCTCGTGGCTCCTCGGAGCTGGTGCGCAACATTCAGGAGCAGTCATTGCACATTCCCGTACTGGGTCATGCTGAGGGCGTTTGCCACGTCTACATTGACAGGGATGCTGATCTGAAGAAGGCGCTGCACATAGCTCGCGATGCCAAGTGCGATTATCCAGCAGGTAAGTCAAAGATGAGCATAAAATGAGAAAACTTTTTTGATTGTTAAATATAATTAAGGTGTAGAACTGTAGATTGCAATGGCAACCTTTAAGGAGGTTTTATTAATAATATTTCTTAATAATCTATTATATTTGAAAATTATTATATTAAATTTTCTAAGCATATTTACAGTAAATTATAACGTTTCATTTGGAATTAAAATAGTAATAAATGTGTATTATCGTGTATCAATATGCATATACATATATCCTTTTTATTAAAATTTTTGTAAAACAAAGTTCATTTGTATTTAAATTGACTTCTTATTTTGTATTTGTAAGTACTTAAATAATTATTCATTTTCATTTTTTTACTTGATTTAAAATATTCAAGCTTCATTTTTATAAAATGTAAAATGCATTTAATTTTTGATATCTTAAGTTTTTATTTTACTTCTATATGTGCATCTTATAACTTATCAATTTGAATTTTTTATATTTAAATTTCCATTTTTCACATTTAAAGTACTGAATTCTATTCTATCTGCAATATGTTATTCAAGTAAAATTATTTATTTCCATTACTAAATTACATTTACTAAATTAGCAATTACTTATAGCTAATTAAATTTGTATTAAATTTGGAAACTGCGAAATTTAATTGAAATCTCGTTCATTACTAATTGCAGCCTGCAATGCTATGGAAACGTTGCTCATCCACGAGGATCTAATGAGTGGCGAGATTTTCAACGATGTCTGCAACATGCTGAAACGTGAGGGAGTCAAAATCTATTCGGGACCGCGTCTGAATCAGCAGCTGACATTCGGTCCTCCTGCGGCAAAGAGTTTGAGACACGAATACGGAGCGCTGGAGTGCTGCATTGAGATTGTGCCCAGCTTGGAGGAGGCCATTAATCACATACATACGTACGGAAGTGGACACACCGATGTCATTGTAACGGAAAATGGTATGAAAATTGAAAATTAATTTCAATTGCTTTCAATTGAAGCAGAAAAATTGTTTGCTCATCGCCCACATGGGAGTAGAGTTTCGGATGGTTAGCGGAAGGGGAATTTTCTTTTGAGCTAATGACAGTTCAATGTGCGGGTTATAAATAATTGTTGTGAGCGCCCCTATAATGCATAATGGTTGCTGAAATTTTGGCATAGTTCGATTTATGGCCAAAGCCTACGGTGTTAAGAGAAGGATATAAAATGTCATTCAATGCAGATAGAAACTCAAATGGAATTACAATGAGAAATTCGAATTTGCTTGTCAAGTTTATTTATTTGGGATTTCATTTCCGCCTAGTTGATGTTGGTCTTCAAATAATAGGAGGCAATTTGTGTAATTTTGAGCTTAGCTAAAGACTTATGGCCTTTGAATAATATTTCAAAAAGTGTTTTTGTGGTGACATGTGAATTTTAATTTGAAAAAATATGTACAGCTCAGCCATTTGTAATGTAATTTGTATAATTTGAATGGTGAATGCAAATGCACGTTTGCCACTGTGTGATCTGACCTGTGTGGTAATTTAATTAAAAATGCCAATGTCAAACAACGACGGGTAAACGAGAGTATAAGCCAAGTTAGCTGTGCATTTGCATGCGTGATGTGTGACGTCATCGAAATTGTCGTGGCATACTAGTCGTATACTCACTCGAATTCGTAATGAAAATGCTGGCTGGGGTCAGGTTTTGTTTAGCTAAATCAATTCGTGATGGCTGCCACAACAAATTTAAATCATTTGGGAAATTAATTTTGTTTAGCATTCAGAACGTTCTCATGTTTGCATATTGCATATTGCACAGACTGCATATTGCATTTTCTATATGGTATTTTTTGCCTTTTTACGTTTCCATTTTCATTTTCCATTTCCCATTTTCTATTTCATATATATATTTTCCACTTTCCGTTCACAATTTCTCTTACTGAATTGTTGTTTTTGTTGCTTTTTTTGTCCATTTCGTGCAGATGCCGCGGCAAAGCATTTCCTTGGCAGCGTGGACAGCGCCTGTGTGTTCCACAATGCGAGCTCGCGTTTTGCGGACGGTTTCCGGTTTGGCCTTGGCGCCGAGGTGGGCATCTCAACGGCACGGATCCATGCACGTGGCCCCGTCGGCGTGGAGGGGCTGCTGACAACCAAATGGATACTCAACGGTCAGGATCACGCTGCTGCGGACTTCGCTGAGGGAGGAAAGCGCACGTGGATCCACGAATCGCTACCCATTGATTAGTTTACCTTTCGCCTGCACTTTTTGTTTGTTCGTTTTAGTTTCTAAGTTCTCTATGTACATACATACATATACATATTTGTAACATATTTGAAAGTAAATTGTGTTTTTGGCAATGCGGTGCACCTGATCAGCAGCAGCAGCAACAGCATAATGATGGCGTGATGGAAGTGTAATTAACTGGGCTTAGTCGCTGTAAGTGTAAGAGAATGGTTACTGTTGCTTGTGGTAGCTGCATGATGACAGCTGCCAGTCGCGGCCACATGGGAGAAATTAATTTGAGTGGAAAATATTTGAGCGGGCAACTTGCTTAATTAATAAAATGTGTAGAGCAAAAGGGAAAACTGTCAGCGCGTGTCTTGGGCGCTAAAGTTTCTCAGTGCTGGCGCAAAGTTCAGTTCAGCATATGCCACGCCCACACACAGCTGCACACAAGGATGAAGTTGTAGTTGGAGCCAAAGCTGTTCGTGAAGCTGAAGCTGAATCGCCGTCGTTGACGCTTTGTTGACAGTAAAAATTAAATTAAAATGACTCAAGCTTCGCCCGGACGCGGATGGCTATTCGTTGCACGGTTTTATTTTTTAGACGAGCTGAGCATGGAAAGCAATGCGAAAAAAATATTGAAAATATAATCATAAATTAGCCATAAAACGTGAACAATTTTCGCTGGCCGAAATTTCGATGCCACTTGGTATGCAAGCGTCGCCAAGTATTTTAATTTTTATGTGCATTAAAGCAAGTTTTCAGCTGCATGTGTTTTTTTTCTTTCTTTAGTTTATAGTTTTCAGTTTTGGTCTCCGCACTTTTCAGTTTTCAGTTTGCAGCTTTCTCTTCTGGCCTGGCACTTTGGCCAAAGTTTATTTTAGTGCCGCACGCTGCATTGCGTGCCAAAGAGCCACCGTAGCCCAAAGGAGCACCACCATCACCACCAGCACCACCACAGACTGCCCTGCACCACCACCATCGGCACCGCTGCCAGTCATCAAGGTGCCAGTCTGCCCTGCCAGTGAATTTCGCATCACTGCAACGCTTTTAGCCACCCTTTTAGAGTTAGGATTTCGGACAGTTCTCTACCTCTACTTCGCATTCTCCGTATTTCTCTTCATTTCGCCCATTTTGCAATGCCAAACTCTGTTATAGCCTTTTTCACTGTCATATACTTAATTGCTAGGGTTGTGCGTAAACTTTGAAATATAGAAAATATGAGCCTGTGTTATTGCTTAGAAAAATTTCAAATAAAATGAATGAAATATTTAGGTTTCTAATATTTCGAATTATAATATAAAATAGTTCAAGTTATAGATGTAAAATAACTGTAATTAGATAATTCAAATTATAAATAACAACTTGTACACATTAAGTTATATTAAACATAATAAAAACAAATTCTGATATATATATTATTCTCTCATATATAATATTCTAAAATGCTTCGGGAGACTTCGTCAACTTTCAAATATAGAAAATATCAGTTTATTATACAGTTATTGCTTAGATAATCTTTATAAATAAAGCATAGATTATGTTATATATTTCAAATTTTTATTTTATCTAAAGATTTTAAACATTTCAAGTATCAAAAAAGTGCAAGTTATCATTATAAATAAAATGTACTAGATGTAAATAGCAGCTCGTACCCTTTTAGTTGTATGTATTAGATTTAATTTTTCATACCATATCTAAGCATAATAATGAACAAAAAGAAGTGCAAAAATATATATTATTTTCTTCAACATGAGAAACATTAAATAATGTATATAAATAGATAGAAATTGTTACAAAATGTTGTTATACATGAAAAGCTTTTAATAAAATATGATAGCCCTATATTCCTTAAGTATTTTTTTCTAGTATAGACCAATTTAAATAATGAAATATATTGTCTATTATTAGTGTTGCCAAAAAGATTAGCTAGTTGCTCTTAAAAATAGTATTAAATTTCTTTTATTAAATGATATGAAATATTTGAATAACACACATTCTCAATAATAAACTATATGGCATGTATTAGTACATTGAATAAATAAAAAAAGAACTAAGAAGTCAGTAATGAAGAGCATTACTTCCGGCAAACTTTCTGCGAAACTTTGAGTTCCACCCCAAATTTAGATACGTTTGGAGCATCCAGTATGAGTAGATGCCAAAGTGTGCAGTACACGAACATAATTTTTAGCCATTTCAACTGCTTTTTGGCGATGCAACGTTCTGACAATGATACGTATACTGTCTGTACCTGCCTGTGGCAACAGTCACGTACTTTTCAATAGTTTTGCTAAGCACTTGATAAAGTTTTGCCCCAGAGCCGTACTGACTTGGAATGTACCTACTTCACACTCGTATATTCGTAGAGTCGAGTCTTACTTTCCATAGTGGAATCTAGTACAGTAGAGACTGCATTTATTTAACTAGACAGGCCTCATCATTCACTCATTTGATAAAGCGAAATTATGCGCTACACTCAATTAAAATAATAAACAGCAAAACGCAGAGTGCAGTGCATAAATCTTGTAGTTAATATTACGTTAAGATCGAGCGATATGCGCCGACACTGACAACCGAGAAATTGTCGAGAAATGCACTCGCGCCTTTCGCTCACACACACACACACGTGATTATTTTATTTAATTTCAATGTAATATCTGCGCATGTATTATTTCTTTCTGATTTTGTTATACATTCTGTACATGTTGTATTATTTTGTTGTGGCAACGAAATTTTCGGGCCGCACCATCTATGGGCTGAGTGAGCGAGTGCGAGTGCGAGATGAGTGCAACAGTTGCAATTGCAACTGCAACTGCTCAAAGACATTTTGTCACACTCTTTGTACATCATCTAAAATGTTGACTAAATGTCGCAAAGTATGTAGTACACTGCATTGTTTTGCACAGCGAATTTATTTATATAAAAACTTAAAAATATAACCACAACGGATGCCTATACAAGTCCTGCCACACAAATTCGCCCTCATGCAACTCAAACACTGTCGTTTTGGCAAATGCGGCAGACATCATTTAGAGAACATGAAATGATACAAGCTAATAAATAATGTCTTACTTACATGATTACTTAATACTCTATCTGTATATTGATGTTACTTTTAAGTTATTATTAGAGAGCTAAACTAGAGTTAATGTAATCAATTGATAGCCAAATGCTAGAAAGAATATAAATAATAGAATAATAAATTAATGTCGTGTCAATCAATTCATCAGCAATTAAAATAATAGAAATATATAACTATTATTATGTAAAGAGAGAGCTACGAGTAAAGTAATCAATTAATTATAAAAATTCAAATACATAAAGTTATAAATCTAAGTAATATGCAAGTCAATCGGTTTAATCAAAAGTGTAGATGAATAAAATACCATTAAAAATGCGCTAATAAAATGCATAGCTATTGAAAAATATGGTATAAAACATTATAGTAATCTTATTACAATTTAAAAGAAATTACTTGAAATAGTGTTGATTTTATAATATAATTAATCTATAATTAATCAAACTATTATCTTCTGTGCTTTTCGTATACCATATGCTTAATGCCTCTTGTTACCAGTGAGATTAATAAGCCGTCTTACCCAAACCATTTGAAGATCAAAAATAAATGATGTGTTGTCATATCTCCCTGCGCGTCGCCTCCCTATGCCTTTGTATCCGTGCCACTGAGCACACAGAATTCATCAACATGTTACTATGCCGAAAAAGATCCATTGTTCGACATGTCGGATAGAACTTATTTAAATGCAGATGCCGTTCACTGAGCGAATCACTCTGATTGCTGTCGCTGTGCTATATACACGTCGTGAGTGCTTGTTTCCTATCTCGATCGCATATCGCACAAGGATCCAAAAAGGAATAACTACCTGGGATTTTTGTATTTTTTTTGTAGTGCTGCCTGCTCGCTTAACCCAATACTCAAAACCTTAAGCCAAAATGTGTGACGAAGAGGCATCAGCTCTGGTTGTGGACAATGGATCCGGCATGTGCAAGGCTGGCTTTGCTGGCGACGATGCGCCACGCGCTGTCTTCCCATCCATTGTGGGCCGTCCACGTCACCAGGGTGTGATGGTCGGCATGGGTCAGAAGGATTGCTATGTGGGTGATGAGGCGCAGAGCAAGCGTGGTATTCTCTCCTTGAAATATCCCATCGAGCATGGCATCATCACCAACTGGGATGACATGGAGAAGGTCTGGCATCACACCTTCTACAATGAGCTGCGCGTTGCCCCCGAGGAGCATCCCGTCCTGCTCACTGAGGCCCCACTGAACCCCAAGGCCAATCGCGAGAAGATGACACAGATCATGTTCGAGACCTTCAACTCGCCAGCCATGTATGTGGCCATCCAGGCTGTGCTCTCCCTGTACGCCTCCGGTCGTACCACGGGTATTGTCTTGGACTCTGGTGATGGTGTCTCGCACACTGTGCCTATCTATGAAGGTTATGCCCTGCCCCATGCCATTCTGCGTCTGGATCTGGCTGGTCGCGATTTGACCGACTATTTGATGAAGATCCTCACCGAGCGTGGTTACTCTTTCACCACCACCGCTGAGCGTGAAATTGTGCGCGACATCAAGGAGAAGTTGTGCTATGTTGCTCTCGACTTTGAGCAGGAAATGGCCACAGCTGCTGCCTCCACCTCTCTGGAGAAGTCCTACGAGTTGCCCGATGGCCAGGTCATCACCATTGGCAACGAGCGTTTCCGCACACCTGAGGCTCTTTTCCAGCCCTCGTTCTTGGGCATGGAATCGTGCGGTATTCACGAGACTGTCTACCAGTCGATCATGAAGTGCGATGTGGACATCCGCAAGGATCTGTATGCCAACAATGTGCTGTCTGGTGGTACCACCATGTATCCAGGTAAATAACTTTAACCATTTGAGATTGTAATAGAGAGTTAATTGAATTCTTTGCATCTCAGGTATTGCTGATCGTATGCAGAAGGAAATCACTGCCCTGGCCCCATCGACAATCAAGATCAAGATCATTGCCCCACCAGAGCGTAAATACTCCGTCTGGATCGGTGGTTCCATTCTGGCCTCTCTGTCCACCTTCCAGCAGATGTGGATCTCCAAGCAGGAGTACGATGAATCCGGTCCCGGCATCGTGCACCGCAAGTGCTTCTAAGCAATCAAACAACAAACGAAACAACAACAGCAGCAAAAACAACAACTACAACGAGAACAACCAGAAAACGAAGCAGAACAACAACAAGTGGCGTTTATATATAGCCTATATGAGAAGATCTTATACGCATATCTTATATCTGACATTGGGTATATGTTTAGCCATAGGCAGGCGAGCTGCATCTGGGCGCCAGCAAAAGTATCTTTAAAATTACATTTAGTTGAAGAAGTTGAGAGGAACGATACGATGGAGAAGTATAAGAAGATTGAGGTAATGGTGAAAGTGGAGAAGGAGAAGCAGGAGGAGGACAACAAGAGACCCCTGAAACGAGCAGGCAGAGCATCTTTTATATTTAGTTTTGATTTTGATTTCGATTTGGATTTTAATTTGTTTCTAAGTTACACACGGAGCTGACCAAAAAAAAAATAAAAATAAGATAGACAATCGGATGTACAATAAAACCATATAATATGTGTCCAAAATGACAACCAACCAACAAACAAACAAACGAAGCAAGCAAAACATGCCATCAAACAATTCGATGGAAAATCTGCGAAAGTTTTTTAATTACACCCAGTCAACGACTGGGGGAAATTCTTTTGCCACAAACCATCAACAAAAACCGTCAATCAGCAAACTTTTCTAGTAGCTGTGTCTCCCTCGCTATCCTATTCCATACTCAAATCTGTATCTGTATCTGCTGCCGTAAACGTATCCGTATCTGTATCCACAATAGGGGACAACCTAAATTGCCAGACGGACTAACTACGCAGTTTGCTCAGCTGTCAAATTTTTCGGCTCAACTTGGTCGCATCTCTCACGGAAGTTCCTCAACTTGTCCAGATGTCGGTGTCTGTGTCTGTGTTTGTATGGTATTTGTGTTGCTTGCCATGATTTATGCCTCGTCTGAGTGACTGTATGACCGTGTACATATGTCTTGCAAAGTAATGTCTCAACTGTGTGAGTAGAGAGCAACTTAATGCTCGTTATGCTTCCCTTCGCTTACATGTTATATATCTATATATAAATATGTGTGATGCATAGTTGAAATATTCACTGCAATGGCAAAGTTTTGCAGTCACTTTAAAAACAACATGCTAAAGACATAAAACCAACAATGAACAGCTCAAAAAGTGTTGTAGCTGTCACTTGGCCAAAAAGTTTATTGTGGCTACGAACTGGGCCAGTGCAGGTGCAAAAACCGCTATGTAATTACTTTGGTCAACACGAGCAAAAACTTTTCACCGCAATGAACACAAAAAAAAGATGATGACAAAAAGACTGGGAATTTCTATTAGAATTCGGAAGAGTGAAACTAACTAATTGAGTTGACTAACTAGTAGTTGGCACAACTGTTTGACAAAGCGGGCTAACAGGTTTGAGCAACTAGAAATTATTTTTAAAATTCTCGAACGCATTCACTCTTGACGCAACGTTCCATTTAAATTGCGGACTTACACTTTTTGACTAACTTTAAATATATTAGAAACACAACTAAGCAAAAAATAAACGATTATATTTACTAAATTCAAAAATATTTGGTCTTTAACTAAGTCAAAGTTAAAGCAAGCATATATCTTAAACAAATAGTATAGTTGAAATAGTATTGAATAGATGTGCTTATTATACTCGAATGTATTCACTCTTGTTGCAACATTCCATTCAAATTGAAGTGAATACATTCTGATAATTTCGAGCAATTCTATTATGAATGCTTAGTCCGCCCTGACCAACAACTTAAATGTCAATTGCATGCATTTTCTATAGATATCAAATGACGCATACGCAGTGTGTGTCAGGAAGTTTACATTTGTCCAACGGTCAGTCAATGCCTGCTTCCTCTGACCTCTGGCTCTCCTGATTTGCGGTTCACATGTGTGTCTATTGTTATTGCCGCTCCATTTAGCCAACATTTGCCCATTGACAACCCGAGTGCGGTATCATTATTTAGCCAAAACTGAATCACAGAAATTAGGGCCAAACAATTGGGTCAGGTTAAAAGGCTCTTGGCTCTGAAAACAGGCGTTCAGTCACCAGTTGGTCAGCCACTCAATCAATCAGCACAGAACGGAAACCAACTGGAGACAACGGGACAGCAGCAGCTAAATGCAGGAGCGGGGAGTCTTTGGGACTATCAACAAATATCAGGCGTTTGCATTTTGCATTTGCTTTTGCTTTTTGCAATGTGGCGCATTTAATAAAATGCCTGGCAGTTAGTGGAAAGCCGTTAGCTTTTATTATTCGACACTGTTTCTGGGCATTTTGCATACGCCTTTCCGTCTACCCGCCAACGCTTTGCCACCAAGTGGAATGGCAGCGCCCACAATGTTGCACTTATTCCCCATAGACAACAAAGCAATCAAGTGGGGTATATGGAAATCGATGCTACGTTCTTTGTTGTCTGCATAGAATGCTTCTTCTAGTATTTATTAAGTATTCTAGATTAGTAATTAAAAGTTTAAAAATAAATATTATTACATTTCTTACTTGCATTCATAAAATTGTATATAACACTTCATTTTGGTGTTACACATTTTATTAGATATCAATTCAACCTTATGTAGACTGCTCATAGTTAGCGATAATAAATAAATATAATAAGTGAATTTGAACTATTTTATTTGAAAATTAATTTGTTATATTTTAAATTTATTCTTCTGTGGACTGTTCATGGATAACGCTGATAAAAATACGTTGAATAAATTGAAAGAATTTATTAATAAATTCAATTGATTTTAAAATAAAAACAATTATTTTTAATTTTCTAAAATATTTTTTTTTTAGCATTTGGCACTCTAAGAGTTTTAACAGAGTAACACTTAGTCGCAATTACTGTTGATAGCAACGCATGTTTGTTGCTGTTTAACACTCTTGTATGAGCATTAAATTGAATTTAATTGCAGCTAGCGTCCAGTTGGGATCTGTTGGGCTGTTGTTGCTGTTGTTACTGCTGTTTGTTTTGCTTGTTTGCTGCATTCATTTTGTGAAAATTGTTTTGTATTTTGTAACTATTACATAACTGAGTTGCTATTCAGTTTGCCCATTGTGCTTGTTCTAGCTTGTTGATTTTATGCTAATTTAATGCACTTGGTCAGTTTCCTATCTCTCTTCCATCTCTTATCAGCCATCAGCCATCGTATATCGCCCATTGTCCGCCCCTTTCATTGATATCAATATAATTTGCTGCTAATGCGAAGAGCAAACGCATCGCATTATTTGCCATTTTCATTATGTAAATTTTCGCAAGCGATGCGCACACAAATATTGACATTAAAGCCAAGTTAACGAGTTTGAGGGGCGAACAGGAAGTGTTGAGACTCGAACGGAACTTGGACGTGACTTGGACATGACATGAACGGGAACGTAAACGAGAACGTGAGTTGAGCTCGACGGCGCTTGCTCGTTGCTTTTGACAAGCTAACAAATTGTTTTTCCGGCTTGAGGTGCACCACATGCAAACAGGAAATTAATAAACAAAAGAAACCCAACCCCATTACAACCAACAACAAACCCCAAAACTGACCCTAACAGATTTTCACTTCGACTTCGACTTCAACTCCGACATCGACATCGCCTCGATTCGTATCAACCGTCACCGTCATCAGCTTTTACATTTAACTTCAATTTAACTTTATGATTCTGATGCCCAAAACAGACAAGCGAGAAAACCTTTTCAAACAATCAGCTGTTACAATGAATCCATAACTTTGTCCTCAGATACATTCTGTTTTAAGTAACTGGGTTGATAATATTTATTATTGGCAGTGTTAAAAGAGTTTTCTTGTACTATTGAATTTGAAAATATTTTATCCATTTTTTAAATAAAGAAAAAATAACAAGGTTTCAATAAAATTTGTCAGTCCAAGCTAAATGTACACTTTTATTTAACAATTGTTTTGATCGACATGCAATTTGTTCATTTTTAAATGAAGTCAAAACCATCAAGGACAATCTACAATTTGGCACCCGATTTGAGCCGATTATTAAAGTAAAGTACACTTTTAATTAATTTGTTTTGAAATGAAAGCGTGTTGCCTAATATATTAATAGAAATGCGATGGTTGCCAAATTTAGTTGCAATATTTGCTTTCACTGAAAGTGTATATTTAAAATGGTAAAAAAAAACCAAAATTCAATTTTTAAATTAATTTTAATTTAATTTACAGAACCTTTTATAGAAAAAATGGCTACAAAAGCTAATGAAAATAATACCTAAAACATCTTAAATATTTGTCGCCATAAACCAAAATTTAAGAGCTCTAAAAAGTGTTTAACGAACCAAGCTTATTCAAAACTCATGAACCGAACCGAACTCAATCTAAAATCTTGTAGATTGCAGCCCTGGTTAGTATACACATTACATTTCTTTTTTTTTTTAGCTCTTTCAATAATCGCAGTACTTAATTAGACGCAGCCATTAATTGAATTAAAAGCGCACATAACATACTATATACACAAAGATAATTTGAGAAGTAGCAAAGAGAGAGAGAGAGAGATAGTAGAGAAGAGAGGAGGGAGAAGTGAATGGTAGAATCTCATCAATGTTGTCAACGTTCAACGTTCGCTGTGGGTCCCAATGCAAAGAGCTTTTAACGTTGCCATGGAGTTGGCATATCCTTTCAGAAGGATGCGTGCTTATCGCCAAGGCGGCATTGCTGCAAAGTTTATGAAGCCGCATACATACACACACACATACTCATGCCTCTTACCTTTATAAATAAGCCCAGAAGAGAAGACAGGGACAGGAAGGAAGGATAGAGAGAGCCTGGGCTGCTTTTGGTTTTGTTTGGTTGTTGTTTGCCGTGGCTCGCTACACTTCACTGGCTGCGCCAACATTGACAAAGATGCGATAATCGCTTCATTCCAGCTATAAGCCTTAAAGCTGCCAATGCAGTCGTGTATAGGCGTCTGCAGCAACGCAATACGACTAGTAGTAAGGTGCTTTGCCATCTGATGAGCAGCAACTGAATTGAAAAGGGCTGCGAATATGCCATAAGGGGCACACACAAATACATACATATATATAAGAATGTGTATGTGCGTTGCGTTCATCACAATTCATCCTTGACTGAAGCTATTGCATTGCAACAGTTTGCATTATCCCGACTCACTCTCTTTCTCTCTCTTTTGAACTGTCTTCTTCAGCTGGTCGATATTTCATTGCTCATTGGCTCAGCTCAATTCAACTTCAATCCATTGGCACCTTGCTCGACTAATCCCACTGACACTTCCTTTCCTATTGCTTTTCTTACGTTTTTGGTGTCTAGTGTTTGCTTGTTAAGTTTTTCCACGTGCTCACTAATTTGTGTGCAAATTATGTCTTCAGTTTATTTTCTTTTCTTGTAAGCTGGTTCAAACAGTTTCGTGAGCTCAACTTAAAGAGTGCACTTCTATTCTGTAATGTCAACGCAATGTCAACTTGGTTGATTTTCAGAGAATATAATTCCTATTCACCAAATTGCATCAACTCCTGCCTTTTAATTTTCTGTTCTTGGTTTTCATGTAGAGCAATCTGTTTCATCAAAATGTTATTGAAATTCTCTCTTGCTTTATCAATTTAAATAATTGGCAACACTTGTTGTTTAAATTGAATTAATAAAGAACTGTTTCATTTTTGAGTTTAATTAACATATTTGAATTCGGGAATTAAGCGAATTTATGCAAAAAATAAAAAACAAATACGCTTGGGGATAAATCGTAAAAATAAAGTGTCACATAAGTCAATATGGGTTCTATAGGCTGAATTAAATGGAGAGTGGAGGCCTGGCAGGCTGTTGAATGGGGAACAGATGGCACTTTAAGCCGCGCAATTTACATAAGACCTGGTAGATGGCGACTCGGATAGCGAGTGCCGTCGCACAAAGCGCAACAAGGTAAAGTGGAAAACATGTTGCTACACTTCCTTCCATCTCACACACACATGAGTATTCTCCATTCACACACACAATCATATGTACATCGATGTGGATTCCCTTTAAGCAGACGCCATTTATGTGATTGCAATGCTCTCACAAGTTGGAGAGACAAACCCGCATAGCTATCGATATGAATATAAAGGATGGCGAAGGAGATGGAGCCACTGTGCATCTAATACAATTAAAGTGCTATGCACTTGCAGAGGGTAATTTGAGAAGTTTTTAAAGACCATGACAATCATTTAACCTAGTAGTTTTATTCAAGTTTAAATGGCCTGAAAATGGTGTATTTTGGGAACAACAAACTTTTTGGCACAGCTTACAGTTGCACCTTATAGTAGGATTATTGAAAAGAGAAAATGCTTAAATTAAGGCCTGACTTACTTCCTTACTTAAGTAGGAAAATCTAGTGTAAAAGAAGGTTGAAGAGATCTCGCTTGTTGAAAACACTTTCTAAAATAATGTAATTGCTAGTAGCACTTTGACTTCGATAGTTGCTAAGAGTATTAAAATAATTTTTGTATTTTATCTTCCTTCTGATAAAGCCTCTATTCAAGCTTAAGATATGTAATTTATATATATACTACATATATTGACAATATGTAAAATAGAAATAATTAATTCTGAGATTACAAATTATTTGTATTAATTTGCTTATTTCTGTTATTTTGAACAATTGTGTAGACAAATGTGTAGATATTGTGAAAATAATTTGAAGATAGCAGATTTGTTGGATATACTTTCGAAAATTACTTCAACAAAGATTTAGTTATTTTTTAAAATGTTTTTTATGGTAATACGTATTCATATGTGTATACTAAATTTATTGGTGAAGTGTAAGTAGAAATAATTCTCGCTGGAATTATAATTTGGTTTTTTCACTTGCCTTTATTTGATTATTCCTTATATGATTTTAAAGAAAAGGCACCAGCTTGAGGCAGCAAGTTGAAGTCAATTTTTTAAATCAGAAATATTCCTTCAAAAGACTGAACTCAAATCAACGTTTTAAAGCGAGCGAACTGCTCTTACCTCTCTTGTTGCGTAGGCATCACAGCTGTGCTGTCAGAGTTAGCCTTGCCATGGCCACTTCAAAATGACTGCATTGCATTGCGTGAACGACACAAAGGACGACTTTGAAATCCAAGTCCAAGTCCACGCAGTCAACATTTCAGTTGCGTTGCGTTGCTCAATTTGGTTCTGCAGTCAGCTGTGTGATGCCTGCCACACAATTGTTGCATATATAATTTTGTATTCGTCTCGCAGTGTTCTCTCTCCTTATGCTTTCGGTATATATTTTTGTTTTTTTTTTTGCACTGTCATAATGCCATATGAAGTGGAAAAATAGCAAAGTTTTGCAGAGAGCCAACGATTACAGGCGGGCGAGAGTGGGTGATGTTTTTTAGCTCTCATTGTCGACTGGCTTTAATTTGGCTTGCACAACATGCGCATACTCGTATATAGTATTTGGAATTGCTATTGCTATTGCAAAAATATTTTGCTCTGAATGCTGTTCAGTTATGGTTCGGTTAGGGTTTTTTGGGTAACATGCATACAGTTTTTAGCTTTTGCCAAGGGCAAAACTATTTTCATTTGAAAGTCAAACAAAGCCGCAAACTACACAGACAAGTCAAGTCGAAAGGGATGAGGGAGTCAATGGGGATGCCTTTTATAATAAAAACTTTCGAGCATTTGAGCTTAAAACCGCAGAAAAGTTGAAAACTTTTGCGTGATTTTATGAATATTGACCAATCAAATTCAATTCAATTGCATTGAATTGAAGGCGCCGCCGATAAAGAGCTCGAAAACTATTTAAAAAACAATTTTTGAAATAAAACCGACCCAATATTACAATTTAGAAGTAGACCCATTGATTTCACTCGTGCCTTTTCGCAATTTAATTGCGAAAAACCCCTTTTCAATTTGCTTCTTTTTATTTTTTGTTGTGGCAAAGTGTTTACCCAACGCCCGCGAAAATCCCTTGAGAGTTTTTTTTTTACAAAAAAAATCATTTAATTGCGCACGGGTGGAAAAAGAATAAAAAACGAAGATGAAAAGTTTTGCCTGAAAATCCAATCAACCAAATAATGTTAAAGAGTGTGAGAGAGAGCTGGAAAATCTTTTGTTATATTCACTTAACATATTCTGGGCTTTTATTGTATTTTTAATAAATTTACATTAGGTTTTGTTGGCTTTTAATACAATTTCTGCAGTGTATTTAGAGCTTGGCGCCATTTTAATAATATTCCAGAATTTTATATTCAATATTTTCATATTACGCAAATTCCTGCTGGTCTCTCGCTCTTGCACTCTTTCTTTCACTAGCTATTTCTTTTCCTCATTTTGTTTGAATTTTTATTGTGTTGTGCCTTTGGCTTTCTCTTAATATTGTACAATATGCACAAGGTGGATGGCAAAAAATGAAAGAAAGCGACTGGATTGAGAGAGAGAGGGACTCGCAAAGGGAAAAGGTCGATGAAAATATGGCAACTGTTTGCGGCTTACAGTTATTGTGTGGCTTAGCTAAACGAGTTGGTAATATAACAGCAAAAGAGAGAGAAAGAGAGATAGAGACCATGTTGCGGTCATGATTTATGTGCTGCTAAGAAAAGCGCTTGAATGAAGGACGGATGAGGACAAGAAGCTGGGTAAACTCATCACAAATTCCACATAAATGGCAGTTGATGTAAGGGAAAATATCAAGGTTCACAATGATAAGATACGCTCAAGCCGGAATATTTATTTGAAGTCACAGTTACTCGACTTACAAATTCATTTTAATGAGATGTCACTAAATGAGATTATTTTAATTTAGCACAACTTGAGCGCTAATATTGATTCTATTTATGATTTCTGTGTCTCTGCCGAGTTTACACAATATTTAATTACCCACAACTCGTATTTTGATTAATATTTAAGTAATAGAAGCAGGCTTAAATTAGTTATTGTTATTATGTTGACTACATGATTTAAGCTTGTCTGTTTGGGGCATAAATTAAAAGCAGCACACATAATAATATTAATTAGCAACGCTCTTTAGGGCATCAAAGCCAATTAAAACTTCTGACAATTGCACACACGATTTGAGCGAAAAATAAAATTACAAACCCGCTCCTCGACAGCAATTTTTAATCATTAATTCGAATGTCATGCAGTTTTAGTTAGCTTACGTACCGGAAATAAATGCAATTAATTTGTTGCGAAAAATTTGATTTATAATTTTCACCGCTCCTGCTGCTGCTGTTGTTGTTTGTGCTGGGAAAAGAGGAACATTGTGTATGGTGATAAATAACAGTTTTTAAAGGATACGTCCTTGTATTACGTATACAATTTATATATGTATTTTTTTGCGGTCAGCGCAGCTGACAGAAACACTTGCCGCACTTGTTGGCAACACCAGAGAGTATTCCCAGCCAAACATCCAAAATAGCCGATGGTCTCCGCAACACACACCAAAGACCATTTCGAGTGGCAACTTTTGGCAATTGGAGGGGGTTTTTTTTTTGTTTTTAATTCGATTGTGGTTTGTGTTTGGCCATCAGAATGCGTGTGTTGGTGTATGTGTGGCCAATAGCAAAGCGTCAATAATAAAATGGTGCTAGATTCGATTTGCCATTGCAGCAGTCATTGGCATGTTTTGCACGTTTTTAATATGAAATCTCGGTGAGTAGTTTTTATAACTCTCAGTTGGAATTCTCTCGATGGCCGTTGATGTGACCACAAATCGTGTCATACATATGTGCATGAATATGGTCATAACGCGGTGGCAATTTGTGCAACATTGAGTGCTCTAACGACCATTCAACAGCAGATATAAAGCTCAATTGCAATTAAATATTTATTCACATACTCGTATCCGATGTTTTAATTGATATTGTCAAATATTTGGCTTATTTTTTGTTGATTGTATTATTTAATGGTAATTGAATTTAATAAATTTTGTAATCATAGCAAGTATTTGCGTGCCATTTTTAGTACGATGGAATTACATTTGATTATTGATTTATATTATGTTTAATAATCATAAAAACGTATGCATTAGAACTCACTTAATAATGATGTGTTATTCCATAACTATTTGTCATAATTCCCTTTCCTCTGCTGCATCACATACGCGTACTCGCGTTTATCCATCTCCATTACCTGTACGCCTCATTAATGCATCACGGCAATAAAAGCAAACAGCTTACAAACAGCTCGAACAACTTTAGCATGCAGCGAGCTGTGAGTTCCAACCCAACTATGGAGTTGCATTATTTGCCCAGAGACAATGCTCGCATTTTACCCCCGGCTGCAGCTGGCACACACATTCAGTGTGTTGACAGTGCTTCTGTTGTTGTTATTGTTGTTGTTAACAACGAGAAATGCAAATGACACACCATTATCCGCAACAAGAATAACACGCGGCAAAAGCAGCGAAAAATGTGAAGATGATGTTGAGAAGCGAGAGCTTGCCACGACTCGTTTTTTGTTAGCTCTAATGGCTTTTAATTGTTTTATAAAATTGCGAAAAAATGTTGCTCTCCAAAATAAAGCAAAGGGCAAATTGCGGCAGCAAGGCAATGCAAAGCAACGCGATGGTTAGCAATATAACGCATACGCCTAGTTGCACACTGAGTACATTGCACTCCCGGCATGGCCCGTGGGTCGAATTTATAAACAAACCGCGCTGACATTTATTACCAGGCCAGAAAACTTCACAGCCAACCCTATTTAGTCGCAATTCCAATTAATTCAAGGTGTTTATGGGGCGGCCAGTCAAGCGGATTATTGTGTTTTGAAAACAAATTTGCAAATACTGGGTCAAGCAGCGGCAGCCGCAGTCACAGAACAGAAATCCCAAAAAAAACTTTAATTGGTGGGTGAGTCGACTTTTAGAAAACTTTTGCTTATGTTTACCATATACTAAGGTAGAAATTCCTTAGGTTAAGTATTTGCGATTATTTTTCCATTACGCATGCAAATGTTTTGGCACATTTAGCGGTCAAAATCAAATCAAACAAATATTTCGCTCTCTCTCTCTCTGTTCGCTCTTTTTATGCACTGCTTTATCGACTCGACGATTTACTCTTTGCCTTCGTCAGCGCGCTCTTTACGTGACCCTGTTCTCTTACTTTGTGGCGTCACGAAAGCAAAGATTTTTCTTGCTGCCCGCGGCGCACAAATCAACAACACAATCTGCCCATTGAGTAGGTCAAGATACTAAACGAATTTGATTCGCGGAAAATATAAGCAACAACTTATTGTCGAAGAGTGCAGTGCAAAGAAATATTTACTAGATGATCTTATTATAACAGACGTGAGGCACGTTAATAAATAAATTCTTTGAGTGTGATATTAGTTAATTTTCAATTATCTAGTTTGTGTGATAAAAATATAGCTCTCTTCACATAATAAAGAAAGATACTTACTAATCAAAATCTCTCTGAATACTTAATTATTCTGAAAAAAGAAATATTATGTTTAATTTATGAAATTTAGAAGATCGAATGCATGAATTATTATTAATTTTAGTAATTAAGTAATTTAAGTAATCTTATTAGTTCAGTAACGAAAGTTTCTGACAAACCCAAATATTTCAGAATATTTTAGCATTTTTTTTTTAATTAAAATAGTGTATTTAATTATTTTATTTAATTTCATGAATTTTTACGATAATTACTGTTTTTTTTGTTATTATTTTTGAATTACACAAATTATTTTCCCTTTAAATACAGTCTGGGTATTTAGAAAAATATTAGTATATATGGGTAATTCCATGACGGAATTTGTCCGTTGAAAGTCTACGAATTAAGTAAAATAAAAATAACTATGAATAACATATTTCGACATAATATTATAATAAATAAATTTGGTTTAATTGTTGACTATACTATCTGGATTAACATGAATTCCACAATTTATTGGTAGTATTATAATATAGTATATGCCATTCCCTGCAGACTGCTTAGCTATTCCACTTGGCACGGTTTAGCAGTTAGTTTCGCTATTTCCCCATGTATACAGGGTTCATTTCCACTTCCTGTCACGTAATTTGGGCTGGCATGTTGTAATTACCGTTTGATGGGCAACTACTCAATGTTAATTGCAGTGTTTGGGTACCTGTCATGCACAATACACGGCCCTGTTTGTCAAATAATGAAACTCATTTGACTATCGATTTCAGCAAAAGTACCCAAGTTGTGCTCGACGCATTATTTCCCCTCCGCCCCTTGATATGGATTCGGATTCGGATTCGGATTCCCACAGCGAGCTCACACTAATTGCAGGCTTTTAGCTTTAATATGCGCTGAATGCAGTTATTTTTTTGGTGCTTTTTTGCTTCTGTAGAGCTTTCACTGAGTGACGGACTGACAGAAACTCGGACAGATAGTCATTTGAAGGGACAAGCAGCTGTCCGACTAGCTGACTGACAGTGAGATTTTTTTGATAGATGCAGTGAAAAACGAGCAAAAGCAGAGTAGAGCAAAAGCGCCAAAAGTTGTATAAAAAAGTATCTGTTATTATGATTGTTTAGTGCTGTCGCCGGAAATTTCATTCAAGTGGAATGCTGTAAAGGGAGCAAAACGCAGCAAGGACACCAAGAACAACAGCAACACCAACAACAAGTGAAGGCGTCGAAACTGCATAGAGGAAAACAAGACACAAACAATAATAACTTATGCTTGAGATACAAAAAGAATAGACGAAAAGAAAAACACAAAAAACAAAGCAGATACACAAACAGAAACAAATAAAAGACAGCAGCACGCCCGAAAAAGAAGAAATCTACTGACAATTTTCAAACAAATGCACTGCCAGCGGATGAACGATGAAATGTATCTGAGTATCTGAGAAGTTGGCTGCCTTGCCAGAGCTCACAGCTCACAGTTCGCCATCTCAGCAGCAGCTCGGCATCTCGGCAGCTGGTACGAGAAGAGTTGCTTTGCATATTTCATGGCACTCGTAGTACTTGTGCAATTGCCAGAATTTCAACATTAACTCATACAACATGCAGCGATCTGAGGGGAATTGGAGCAGCTTGGCAACTTATTTTCCCTCGCACATGCGAGTGAATACTCGAATACATGCCACTAGTATGTACGAACGAGTACTCACTCACTCACTCACACATTCGCATTCATCCACTGAGCACTTCGTCAGTGTCTTTTGGCGTAATTTTGTTTGCTGTAACAGTTTAATCATCGACATTATACGCACATGCAGCGCCTCATTTTTTTCGAGGGGAACTTCGAGGAAGGACTCAGCTCTGATCCCACACAACTTAAGCATACGTCAGAATTACATCCACATACAAGTGAGCGAAATAAATTTATAAATATAAGCAGATAAATTGAGTACAGGGGTTTGCTAATGAGTTGGAAACAAGATTTATACTTCTATTAAACTCAAAAAAAATCTGTATTCTTCTATTTCTGTAATGATAAAATTATTATTATGTGTTTGCTTTTTTTGTAGTTTGCATTCATGAAATTTTGAACAACACATTTTTAAAAGCCAATATTATTAAATATAATCTTCCATTGAAAAGTTTATTCAAATTTGAAATACTTTCACAAACTTCAGTGACGACTCTCGACAAGAGAAACAATAAATTAATAGTAGTATTAATTATGTATGCTGTGAAAATGCGTAAAAATTAATGTTGGAAGATATTTCGTTGAGTTGAACAGCAAAAGAAGCGTTGACGGTACCAAGACCAACAGCAAACCTGCAGTGGATCTGTATTATTTAAACTGCTATCAGTGCTGGCAACTTTTACGAAGAACAACAAAATGTTTTCAAAGTAAATAAAAGCCAAAGCTAAAAGTTATGCAACAAAAATATACAGAATCTTATTCATTTAGTTCTTTCTTGTATTCATAGTATATAATAACATACTTGTTTTAATTTTAATAAAGCAAAATATATTTCTGAGAATCGATTTCTTTTATAAAGTCAATGTGGCTAAATTCATTTAATGTTGTATTAAACATATTTAATCAAAATCTGACCTAACATATACATATTTAATTTATCTCGTTTAGTCAAAAACAGAAAAATTAAAGTTTATAGTCCCATTAAATTCTATCTTCTGGAAAAAAATAATAATTGCAATTGGAAGAAAAACACAAGAAAAAATTGCCAACACTGACAGGCATAAAAGACATTGGGGCAAAGACAAATATTGAATAATGCAGAAGCCGAATATAAGGCTCGAGCATTTTATAGAGTGCTGATAATTAAAAAGAAAAAAAATATATCAGCTGCAGCTTTCGCATTCGGCTTCAGCCCACATGTTTAATCAAAATCTGACCTAACATATACATATTTAATTTATCTCGTTTAGTCAAAAACAGAAAAATTAAAGTTTATAGTCCCATTAAATTCTATCTTCTGGAAAAAAATAATAATTGCAATTGGAAGAAAAACACAAGAAAAAATTGCCAACACTGACAGGCATAAAAGACATTGGGGCAAAGACAAATATTGAATAATGCAGAAGCCGAATATAAGGCTCGAGCATTTTATAGAGTGCTGATAATTAAAAAGAAAAAAAATATATCAGCTGCAGCTTTCGCATTCGGCTTCAGCCCACATGAGCTCAAGTTGAACTTATCTTTAAGTTATTCTCGACATTTTGCTTCTGGGATAGTAATGTTGAACGGAATTTATTCTTTTTTTTTTCTCCGCACTCTCGTTTTTCACTTCGGTCCCCACAGCAGGCAGCCTTCACATGCAATTACATATAATTTTATTCAGTGTAAGTCTCATGAGCATGCAGGCCTGCCCGATGTGTGGCTTGTAATCAGTTTTAATGAAATGCAAACGCAACTTACCAACGCAACGCATCGCAAGGATTTTAAGGCGACGGCCCAACGGAAAATACTTTACAGCAGCTGTGCCCGAAACTTTAAGGCACTCTGTCAAAAGTAAAATGGCCAACAATTACGTTCAACTCAGAGACTGAATACAATTGAATTTCAATGCCTTGGCCAACTTGGAATAAATTTTGTGTATAGAGTCGAAAAGTCAAGTCAATTCAAGCGTGATTCAATTAAATGATGACAAACAAATTGACTTCAAATTTGGTTGCCAAGGCAATACCCAATAATAATGGCCATAACCATAGGGCAAATAAAGTGGCAGGAATACTTTTCTAATACATTTATGGGCTTTCGTAAAATAGGCAAACAATTTCCAACAAAATTTAATATATGTAATGACAAGACTTTAAGAATTGAGGCTCAATTAAGAGCGTTGACAAGGATAAAATGGAGTTTAAAAAATTGTTAAATATATTTCACAGCTCTTAAATTGAAATTATGTTTCTGTATTTATAGGAAATGTGTAACTCAATTAAGAATAATTGAAATCTATGGTAATTCTCCCTGATTAAATTATTTTTTTTTCCATTTACTATATGCTCATGTTTCAATCAAAATTAATATTAAAAGCTTCGACATGGCATATAAGTACTATATTGAGTATGTATATCGGCAGTTCACATCACTCACGAACATAAACACATTTTAAAAGCATAAAGAAGTTCTCTGTCTTTTTCTTCTTTCGGTCTTGTGAAAAGTCCTAAAATGCCAATGCAAGAATAACAAACAGTGAAAGTCAAGGAACTTGTATAAAAATGATGGTAGTGTGAAGACAGAAGGCCTCAAACTCTGGTTGCTTGCTGGCTGTTGTTGTGTTTGGGAGTGTGTGTGTCGGTGGTCTGATAAACTTGAACTGCCTGTCGAGCTGATGGAAGCCACATGTTTGCCAAGTTTTGGCTGTTGCCTTTGTCCATTAGAGGCGGGCTCGTCGTCGTCTCAGCCATGTTTACTAATACATTTTCTTCTTTCACACTGCAGTGTGGCGACAAACACAGCATTGCCGGTTCCTATAATACATGGCTCAAGGCTCATTTATCGTGTCCTCTGCTGTGCTGGGCTGTCATCGTCATTACCATTTCATTTAGAAAATGCGCACGCCTACGAGCACAAAGCTACATTTGTCTTGGCCAGCCCCATTGGATGGTGCCCTCTAAATTTTTATATCGAAATAAAACAAATTGTGGAAATTTAAGTGGCCTCTCATCCTTCCTCTCCCAGTTATTCGGGTTCTTCTTCCCATTCTATTTCGTTGTCCATTTTGTTTGCAAATGAGCTCTTATCCATTTGCTTTTTATTATGCGCCTCAATCGAAATGTCATTTGTTACTTAATGTGTTGCCTACTTTCAGGCGTCGCTTTAACTTTAAAACTTTAATGGCCCTTATGTGTGCGCGTTCACTGTAGCACACTGCCACGCCCCTCGCCACTGCAAGCAATAACGCCCACAGCAATAGCAGTTGATGTCCTTAATATAACTTAATTGCTGTCGCTGGTAACACATGTGGGCGCCATTAAAATCAAAGCCAAAAGCTTAAGGATGGCTTCCTTCTACCTAGGCACAGGCAGTTGCACTCTCTGCTCTGTTGATATTGTTGTTGGTTGCCTTGCTGCCATGCTGCCAACTCATCTATCAAATGCAAAATGAATGACAAACGGCCAGTCATTGCCGTGATAGCTATGTGACATATTTGTTGGGCATCGGGCGGACAGCTGTGGTCTCTTTGAGCCACCGCCCAACTGCACGCTGTGCTAACAAACCTTCGGACAGCAACGCGAAAAGTAAACAAGGTCTATGCAAGTGCACATAAATTAATAATTAAAAAAAGGAAGCAACGTAGTTAAATTTAAATATATTAAATATGTTAAAAAACAAGTAAGAAAGCTACAGTCGAGTGTACTCGACTGTGAGATACCCGCTACCCATTTTGAATAAAATATACCAAATATACTACAAAAATACTAAAAAATATACCAAATGGTATATGTGATATATCGATTTAGTACCGCATTCAAAATATACCATAGACGGCACAATATACCAGATTGTCGGTTAAAGCAAATTATACCCCTAGTAAGTAGGAGTTTTTGCCCATACAAAAGTATTCCTTTAATACCTTCGAGAATTTTTATCTGATCGCAACCAAATTTTCAGGAATCATAACTACTATAGTAATTATTGTATATACCAAAATTCGTAACTCTAGCTTTAAAATTACGCTTGTTATTCGATTTTTTTGAATTGCGGGGGCGGAAGGGGGCGTGGCAAAAATTTGAAACAAACTTGATCTGCGTGCAAACATAACAAATGTTGTCAAAAAAAAATTATAGCTCTATCTCTTATAGTCTCTGAGATCTAGGTGTTCATACGGACAGACACACAGACGGACATGGCTAAATCGTCTCGGCTGTTGACGCTGATCAAGAATATATATACTTTATAGGGTCGGAGATGCCTCCTTCTACCTGTTACATACATTTCCTGCCAGCACAAAGTTATAATACCCTTCTACCCTATGGGTAGCGGGTATAAAAAGGAATATATTGGTATGGTATAATAATATAATAAAATATTAATGTTTTTTGAAGAAAAATAACCATGAAAATTTCTTTGAAATTTCTATAAGAAAAAGTGTTAAATTTGGTTACCAGTAATCTGATACAATTTAAAAATGTTATTTCATTTATAAGCAAGTGATATCATATTATACGATTTAAAACAATCTTTTCTCTTGAAGAATAATACAAATGTTCTATGTGCTTGAAAGAAAATGCATAGTTTTAATTTTGGTTATGCGAAATATGATTTAAATATAAAACAAAACAAGTAAGAAAGCTACAATCGAGTGTACTCGACTGTGAGATACCCGCTACCCATTTTAAATAAAAGCAATAAATTTTGCGGTATTATTCTCAAAATATACCGAATATACTGCATAAATGAGTAGTACCGCATTCAAAATATACCATAGACGGCACAATATACCAGATTGTCAGCCAAAGCAACTAAGAGCCCTAGTAAGTTGGTGTTTTTGCCCATACAAAAGTATTTCTTTAATAACTTCCAAACTTATTATCTGATCGCAACCAAATTCTCAGGAATCATAACTACTATAGTTATTATTGTATATACCAAAATTCGCAACTCTAGCTTTTAAATTACGCTTGTTATTCGATTTTTTTGATTTGCGGGGGCGGAAGTGGGCGTGGCAAAAATTTGAAACAAACTTGATCTGCGTGCAAACATAACAAATGCTTTCGAAAAAAAATTATAGCTCTATCTCTTATAGTCTCTGAGATCTAGGTGTTCATACGGACGGACGGACAGACACACAGACGGACAGACGGACATGGCTAGATCGTCTCGGCTGTTGACGCTGATCAAGAATATATATACTTTATAGGGTCGGAGATGCCTCCTTCTAACTGTTACATACATTTCCTGCCGGCACAAAGTTATAATACCCTTCTACCCTATGGGTAGCGAGTATAAACACGTGATTTATTTTGTTTATTTAAAATAAAAAAAAAATTTATAAAAAGGCAAGAATATCAAAAGCTTAATAAAATGTTGTGCCCTAACGACAAATTTGCTTTAAAGAAAATTCTTAAAGAAATAATTTTTTATTCGGTTCTGCTTTAGCTCTTCTTCAGCAATTCTTTTTTGGTATATTGGCTATCTTCATCACTTCAGCCAACCGCATTTATTTTCTTCGTTGCGGAACCTACGTTCATTTATCACAAACTCGGCACAACATTTACTAACGAAATTGTCATAACATGGCCATAATAGCTTAAGCCATATGGAAGCCACAAAAAGTTGCACGAACCATAACTTGCAAATTGTTGCCAGTCCCGCAACGCAATCGACGAGGGTTGAGAAAACTTTTGTGTTCACTTTTTGGATGTAATTTGGCCAATTGAATTTGTATTGGCCCCGTTGAAGTCAATGCGAAATACAAGTATGCGTATACCGTCATAGTCCCTCGATTTCCTAACCTATTCGCTGTCCTTCTTTTGTGTAGATGTGTATGTGTGTGTGCTGCGTGCTTGTCTGTGCGTGTTTGTGGTTTAACACCGCAGCCATTCAATCGCCCCCAACCGCCTTTCTCCGCTTCAACAAGTCAAAGCATTGCGGGTGGGGAAAACAGCAGTTGAGCAACTGCTTTAACTGCTTTCACTGCTATTCAGTTGGGGTGAGTTTTGGGTGCCCCTCTTTTACTACTACTACTACTGTCAGTTATTTACACGAAGCATTTCATTTGCCAATTTTCTCCCAGCTTAAATCAGCGTTGCATGAAAATGACAACAACAGCAGAAGCAGCAGCAAAGGCACCGGCAACAGTAGGGAGCAAATGCCAATGCCAAAAGCAGCGAGTTGCTGCTGTAAAATGGCTGCAGCAAGATAAAATCCAATTAAAATAGCGTAGAACTTATAAAAAACACAAGAGACACACCTAGCACCAAATAGTTGACTACTGAATGCTCTAGATTTTGTCAATCAATTGCTTGAACTTAAATTTTGAACATATGATATATACATCTAAATAAGAAGATACTACGATTAAACAAGTAAAGTTTATTATAAATACAAAAAAAACATTAAATTTTTTAATTTAAATTTAAGCGAGAATACAGTCAAATCTACTTTGTACAATTTGACTATTATATCTACATTAATCAATTTTGTGTGAATTGATTGAAGCAATTTAATTGTAGACAAACACAATAACATGTGTGGCACTTGTGACACTATCTAAAGTAAAAAAACACATACCAAAATAATTTTTATGTTGAGTAGAGACGTGTGACGTATCACTTTAATTAAAGCTAAGAATGTTTTTGGAATTATTTTTCTGCTTTAGGATAAGTGCAAAAATTAACGAATTGGTTTGCAAACCAAAAAATGGACGAATTTATATATTTTAACACAAAGCAGATAAAGTTCATAAAATCAATGTTAGCTCTAAATATAGTGCTAGTCCAGAGCTATTTGAATAACCTTTACTTATTTTTAAAATAGTTTCAGTTTATGTATTTTTTACTGTAAATAGTGGCGAACGTGACAAATTCTACCAGAGAATTACAATAATATACTAATATTGAGATATTTTTTTCATTGACTTATTTTAAAATTTAAGCAACATATTCAAAGAGTAATATTCTTTTGTCATTAACTTAGTTCAATAGCAGACAAACACAATAAAAGAGTCATACAAACAATTCCTTTATTAAGATTTAATATGCAATACAATTAGCCCAATCAACATTATCTCAAAAATGAGGTAATTAATTATTTTATTTGAATATAATTGAGCTAATTGACGGTAAGTTTATCAAAAGCAATAAATCGATTAGAGCAGCTCATTCCGCTACTTGAAATGTGGCTGACAAAATAATAACAGTTGAAGGGGAAATTAATAGTGTTTGACTTTAAGTTATGGTTTAATGTGAGTTAAGTAACTAGAGGGGAATACACTGTAAAAATATACCCTGACTTTGGTAGTGTGTTAAGGGCATAAAAAGCGTGTGCAAGTGTATAGAGGCAATAGTTACGTGGTTGAAAGTAAAACAAAGCATAAAATCTATTTGCAGCTGACGGTGGGCAGTGGCAGACAACAAAAGTTTATGCCATGTAAATAACGACATCATAAATTTGGTTACCGGGGTCTACTATATGTATGTACGAGTGTGTATGTGTACATCTCACCTACACATAAACGCATAAATACACACACAGCTGCAGTCACACACATTGGCGGCTAGTTCCGTTTTAGTAAACAATTTTTTGTAGTGCCTGTTCCGTCCGCTGCCGCCGAGCAAACCCACGCCATTTAACTGTTACGCTTTTCATGCCACTCGCCCCGCCGGGCGTTGCGCCTGTTTTCCTTTATTTTTCTTTCTGTTTTTTGTTGTCATAAAAAACCTGACAACAATGGTGGCAGTGGCAGCAGCAGCAGGAGGCGCTTCAACAGTTCTTTGCATTTCTTTTTTTTTCTAGCCACTCGTCAGGGGAAATAAAAGTTACGTTGACACGGACACCGCCACCAAGTGCCAAGCACTTTGCCCTATTCCCTTCTCTTCCCCAGGCCCATTCCTTGCCCTATTCCCTGCCCTTTTTCCTGCCATTGCACTAAAGTCAAAAACCCATCGCAATCCCAGCCACGCACAGTTGTTGCTCTGTTGTTATCTGATTTTATTATTTTTTTTTTCGTATTTTGTATTTTTATAAAGGTGCTGTTGCTTTTTTGCAGTTCCTTAACTCGTTGTTGCCTTGAGTAAAATGAGCAGCGTATAAAATGTGTAAGAAATTAAAACGATTTGCTCAAATGGAACACAATCAAGTTGGGAGCCAGAAGTGCCACTGTAAGCCGAGAGGCAACGAGTAAATCTGGAAATGAAATACAACTCCAACTACTGATATCCCTCTTGGCTGCCAGCAACACAAAGAATGGGTGTTGTTTTTAAAAGTACTTCCACCTAGAAAATCAAAGCCCTTTGCTGCTGTAAGGGCCAAAGGCATTTGAAAAAGTTTAAGCTACTTGTTGATTTACTTGCAATGATTTAAGTGGATTACAGCCTTTCGAGAATGTAAAAGAATAGGAAGGAAGAATAATATGATATATGATTTTGCTCATAAATAATCTTATTTTATAAAAAAAATTAAATTATTTAAAAGATGGAGTTTAAAAAAAAATAGACATACTAATATAATATATATAATATAAGACAATACTAATATAACAAAATTGAAATCAGTGAAAATATTATTTGTACGCCAGCAGTTCGCTCTTGTTTATTTGCTCAGCATAATCTGTTTTTCTACTGTGTATTTGCAATGGCCACAGGAATGTTATTTAGGTATTTAGAAAATAAAAAAGATTCTCTCTTAAGTGGAGGAGAGCTTGTTATTTTGACTTTCAGTTCAGTTTCAGTTTTGTGAAAGTGAAGTCCTTCAATTGCTTAAGTTCTTAGATCGAAATGTTTGTTTATTGTTTGTGCTAAGCTCGTCTTTGTCCGTTTACATTTCAATTAGTTGGAGTTGGTCGGACATTACATGCCACTGCAAATTCCCAAGGCAAAGCACTTGAAAAATAACTTTAATTGAGATTTACAATGCAAGTTAAAATGCCAGCAACAGCAACAGTAACAACGATAACAACAACCAGGAAATTTGCTCTCAGCTTAAGCTTTATTGTTGTTGCTAGCAACCCAAAGGCTAAGGTCATAAATTTTAGCTAGTAAATCTCTTTTATAGGCAAAGTGGTGAATGGGTAAATGGGGAAAGGGGGCGTTGCTACCCATTGCAAATCTGCTTTAGCCCGAACGATGTTTATTTGTTTCGGCTGCCGTTCTCTCATATTAAAGTGAAATTGCGTTTAAGTAGCCGACTTTTATGGTCTCTACTTTCAGTCTTATACGGGAATATACCATATAGTATATCGTATCGTATATAGTATATATTGTATGTTCACAGTATGTATATTCAACAGTTTGCAAATTCAGCGCATGCTGCCAAGGCCAAAAAGTGAATTGGATGTGGCTAAAATAGCCGGGGCAACATTTTTGGCCAGCTTCAGCACACACTCAGGGTCTCCTCGCTCAAGAGCTAACGAGCTGAAGAGGGGCAAATGGTTGTAGACTCATAAGTACTTCATACAGACACTCACCCACACTCTCATATATTTATATATATTCTATATATATAAATGTGTGTGTGCTGTTTCTGCTGCTGCTGCTGCGGCTGTTGTTGAAATGATAAGCATGTGTGCAATTAAAATGAAAGCGTGCCTCCGATGTTGGTCCATGGTTGTAAATGTGACTGTGACTGCGACAACGGCAACGCCAAAAACAACAACAGCAACGTAGATATAACTGCTGCAGCAACGTGAGGAAGGGGAATGAAATGGGAGATTGGCGGGGGGCTTGGTAGGGGAATAAGTGATACAGCGGCAACAGCAACAGCCACGCCGTAACCCATGACAATAAAACAAATGTCGCCTATTTTACATAAACGTTGTGTGCAAAATTGTGGGACTCGTTGTTGTTGCTGTTGTTGCTCCTTTTATATGACCGAAAAATGTACAACAAATTTGCAGAACGAAAGAGGGGCAGAGTGGAGAAAGAAGAGGCAACGGACATTGAATACAGAGGCGTTGATCAAAAGGAGATTAAGCAATTTATTTTTCTATTCTAAATTAAAGAAAGATATAGATCAGCTTTGTGACAAATTGTATACGTTTTTCAATTATTTTTAAGCTTTAATTTAAAAATTAAAATTTAAGATACCTACATTTTTATTATGTAGTAAAATTTAATACAATGAATTTTATATGTTAAGCTTATCAGTCGATTATTCCGACTGAATATTGAAATTCAAAATTCAGCTAAATTCTTTTGAAATACCCTTTTGAAATCTTACTAAAATGCGGAATATTAAAATATCAAAATAAATTAACTGAAATGTGCCACTTTTAATGAGTTGTAATTTAACAATACTTTATTAGTAAAATACTCGATTCACTTTGCCTTAAAATATTCTAACCGCTATCTCATTTAGTTCTTAGTTTCGCAGAACCAGATTGATCCCTATCTGTGCACTTCACTGAGCAGTCCCATCCTCATTCAGTTCTCAGCTCGGCTTTAGTATGCAAACGCGACCTGAACATTAAGTGTTTACAGCAGCTCTCCAAGAGTCAGCGATTTCGGCATTTTTTTTACTAGTCCCAGAGAGTCATGGTCGTAAAACCATAAAAAGGTTGCAAATTAAAAACGCATTAAATTTAGTTGCTGCCATCAAGAGTCGGCCACGTGTGGGCACTTGATAGTACCCAAAAAATGAAAAAGGTCTTCAGCATATAAATCTGCAATTCTTAACGCCAATAATTAGTGCAAAGCTTGGACACGACTTTAAATTGCTTTGATTTTCGGTCGTTCTACTAAATGTAAACAGTGCCAAGGCAAGGCAAAGCACAGCAATAGCGAAGCCAAGGCCCCTATGGTCTGACACAGGAGGCTTGGAATGGCTGTAAATGAGCAATTAGTCGTAATAAAAACATCAGAGCAGAGAGGCAGAAACTAACACTCAACACCCCGTAACGAAGGTCCGGGCCACTAAGCTTGTTCATCTGCTGCCCTTCCATCCGCTGTCGCTTCCCGTTCTCAATCACCCTTACCCTCGGCATTGCCCTTGCCCTGTGACGCTACTCTTCCGGCAGCTGAAACGACGTGCACTTAATTCAAATTGCAAAAACTTAACCTCAACATGTGCGCTACTCAAACACACTCATACACATACAGACGAACGCCCACAAAACACTAAAAACCCACACTCACACTAGCACACACACATACAGAGGCGTAAAATTAACACACTGTTATCCCAGACACACATACACAGGCACAGGAGCTGACAGCAGCAGTCACTGCTTAGACATGCAGCAAATGGCCGAGAAATGAATGAAATCCAAACCCAAATTCTCTCTAAGCAAATGTATTCTGCAGAATTTCTATTTCTATTTATATTTTTTAATTTTTTTGTGGGTGATTTTGTGTCCAGTTCATTTAACATTGGGCGGATAATAAAGCGATAAGCTCATACATACAATTTACTTTGGCAGCATTTTAGATTAAGTGCTGCAATTAAGATCGAAATTATCTACACTCAAAGTTTTTGCGTATTTCGAACGAAATTGAATCTGGGAACTGAGCAGATGTTGATGAAAAATGCAGCCTACGATGCGTTGGCATCACTGACAATGCTCGTCTGATGTACTGCTACACAAATACAAGCTGAGAGTTGTCCAGACACTGATAGACAGACAGATTGACTGTCGCTCATGCAAACAATTCAACTAGCAGACCGATGCCAACTCCGGGCTTAGACATGTCAGAACCTCTCTTTTCCAACATTTTGAAAGATATTCATGTTATGTTGGGTGCATTTTCAGAGCAGTCTTTTTTTTAGATGGCACCTGCTGCTATTTGTCAGTGCTATGCACATGTTGTGTAAGCCATCTGGCTATTATTTTGACTGCATAATAACGGACGCATCAGGTTTATGAACTGTTTTTGTGTTTGAAGCCTGGTTGGATGTGCCAACGTAATGTTGGTGTAAACGTATCCTTACATATCTGCTATTTCCGGCAGCAAAAGCCGCTGCGCTGCGCTGTCGCCATCACACATTTGACATTGTCACGTCGAGCTATTTACATAAATAAATAAAAGTGAGCCAGCAGTAGAAAGCACATAAATTCCGCCTAAAAACGAATATAAACAATGGAAATAAGACTCTCTGATTTATATTGCACTTCAAATGCTCTATAATTTTATTGAAATTAATTCTATTCAATAAATTAATATATATTTAAATTTCACTCTCTTTAGTCATACATATATTGCTGTAGACTTAAAAAAAAAAAAAGTATAAATAAATACAATTTTTTTAAATAAATATTTTTGCTTTTAAATTATGTAATTCAATAAAAGAAACTTTATTTTGTTTGCTGTTTGTCATACTCATTCTGAACAGTTACAAAAGCCAAACAATAATCAAAGTCTGTCATCTCTTTAAGGGCATTTCGAATAACACAAATAAAGGACCTCATGCTGTGCGAGGTGTGTGCTCGCTTTGGGCCCGGCTTGTCATTTGTTTGTTTGTGCGGCTCATTTTGACGTTGGGTGCAAATGGGGCGAGCAACGACAAGCGGAAGTCCCTTGTTTG
The DNA here is from genome assembly GCF_023558535.2 of Drosophila nasuta. NCBI lineage: Eukaryota > Metazoa > Arthropoda > Insecta > Diptera > Drosophilidae > Drosophila > Drosophila nasuta. Next base: position 7,605,466 of record NC_083457.1, read on the forward strand.
CCGTCGCTTTTGCGGTGCGGGCTTTAAGTGTTTACGTGGCGTATTAGTAATAAATGTAATGTGCATAAAAGTGTCACACGGGAAATGTGAGAGCAAGACTGGCACGTGGGCCAAGAAATTTCTCTGCACCGTCTCTCTCTCTCTCTAACTCACTGAATCTCCGACTGTCTGCTCACTCATAAAAACAAATGTTTACAGTGTGAACCGAGCGAAAGGCCGTGAGTCTAAATCCGGGTGTAGATTTTTACAACTTTATTTTGAGCAGTGAACAGCAGTGGCAAGGTCCGCTCGCAGTAAACAAGGAACGTCAAGTGGCGTCAAATGCAGGCACTTAATCAATCAAAGTAGAGAATGAGTCCCAACCGAGCAGCAGTTAGCCAAATGACAGCCTAACATGGCTGGGCAGACACAGGCACAGGCATAGGACTCAATAGTGTCCTTATTAGACGAGCACTGCTTTTCGCTTTCGCTTTCGTTTTCACATTTCGCATTCGCTTTTGCTTTTGGCAGCACAAATTATGGCTGCTGCTGTCCAAACATTGAGCATACTTTCAAGGACTTTACTTTGATGGACTGATTGGGTCCCATGTTGGCCATACTTTTAATGTGCCAGCCCGTATAGAGATTGTCTATGTATTTGCGTAGTAGGGCTGTGGCCTGCAAACATATTGTAATCTGGTCACCAAATCCCTGTTTAATGCATTGCCAGCTTTCACAGGACTACACTCTAAGCCTCCATGTATCCCTTCTACTGCTTTTGGAATACTTAGCTGGTTTCTTTGCTAAGCCCTAGGCCTAAGACCTCGGCAGTATGTTGCATTTGAGCCTGTCATAGGGTTTAAGTAGTTTCTTTACTTAAAGGTTAGACAATTTAACATACAGAATATTGAGAGGGGAGATTCATTGAAATTTCAAGACAAGCATTAGCGGAGGTTCAGACAAATATCTTGAACCCCTTTTAAATTAATTAGTTGATTTGAAATCTTAATGATGTTTGCGGTAACACCTTTTTGGAAATAATGATTATTAGCATTGGGCAATTAAGAAGCCACATTTTGAGCAGTGCTAATATTCCCAGTAGACTCAAAGGTTCTTAAACATTATTCAGTTATTACTACTTTCCTTTCGTTTCTTCTGCTATTCTTGCACCAGACTTCAGACACAATTCACAATTATGAGAATAGCCCAATCCTTTTGCTTCGCTTGAACTTTGAATAAATTCACGGCAAATACTTCGCGGTACTTAGTCGCCTTTGGTCTGCGCGTTGAAAAGGGTTTCCTTTTGGCTATTTTTTAATTAATTAAAATATTCGCGGTTGCTGAAAATAATGCTAGACGCACATAAATCATACTAAATTTGATGGTCAAATACAAACATTTTCAAAATGAAATGTAGAAAGCTTTAAATTTAAATCGGAATTCCATTTAAATTTACAGCTTCTTTGGCTTATTGGCCAAACAATTAAGCTCACTCAAGTGCACAGGATAATAGAAATAAAATACAACAAGCAAATGCGCGATGGGGAGAAAAATAAGGAGAAGATTGCAGCTGTAAAATCAAGTAATTCTGTTGCGGTTGTGCTCAAAGCGGCTGCAGCTCAAATTAACTTGAAATACAAGTTGGCATTTTTTTTTTATTTTACATCTTGGTTTTTTGGCTTTAAGTCGCTATTTTTGTTTGGCGAATTGTGTGGTTTATTTATGGCAGCCAATGTAAGCTTCTAACAGCCCAAAAAACAAACTGAAGCGCTCATAAATTTTATAGCAGACTACCGCAAGTAGAAACACACAGCTCACGGCACGGGCGTATGCGCAATGTCGTTGACTTACGACCCAAGCTATATACGACAGCTTAAATGTTTGTGTTTAGTAAATATTTTCCAACATTGTTGTTTTGCTTTTGTTTCAATGCTTTTTTTTGGTCTTACTCACCAGCCAGGTAACCGCATATTGGCTTATCGAAGTAAAATGGGACGTATGTGTAATGTTTTGACAAAGAAGATTTCCTTCTTAAAAGTGGATAACGAGTTTGAGTGGTTATGGCAATTAATACATGACACTCGCAGTTGTCTCAGTCTGTTCTAAGGGACAGAGTTCATTAACTGCGGCACACGTGGCAACAAACATTAGCTGCCTGCTGCCTGCTGCTCGTCGTCGGCGTCGTCGTTGTAATAATTCATAACCGGCACAATCAATCTTCTCAGTTCGACTCTTTCGGTTCATTTGCATGCGGCTGCTGCTCGCTGGCCCATTTGTAATGGTCAAGAGATGACAGTGAAAATACGAGAAATACTGTATCCACCCAACCCATTTGTAAACAGTGCGTCTAAATTATTGCATACTGCATAAATAAATATTTATATATATTTTTGTTATGATAGCGCGCATATTTCATCTCGTGGCATTATAAACGATTTCTCCAAAAATTTTATTTGCTTTGCTGTTTCCACACTCTTGTAATTTATAGACGCATTCATAGATTGAGTCGCTTGACTGATTATGACGAGTCGAGAGTTATTTCTCTGACACGTGCTTGTGGTGCCTGAAATATAAAAATATTCTAAAAGTTGCGAAAAAATAAAGTTATAAGAATTTCGTTTAGCGTATTAAATTGACACAAAGTAAAGCGATTTAAAACATATAAATGTATTGTTTTTCAAGAACTTCTTTAAATGAATTGTATATCAATTACAATTGATCCATTTTTTATTTCTGATTATTAAAGACTTATTTATATGAATTGTGTATAAATTAAATTAAATGTATAAATGATCTATTTTTTTATTTTCACGCTATTCCATTAAAAACAAACTACAAATCATGAGAGCTCGATATATTTGTTTAAATTGTTTTCTACCTAAAACCAATAACAATACACAAATTAGTAACTACTCTAATTCAATTACATATTTTATACATGTATGTAGTAATACAATTTATTGTTACACTCAAAATTTATTGTTTTTAAATTTTATGCTTCACACCTAATATTTTTTTGGCTACTAATTTATGGGTTTTTTTATGTGCACATTTAAATATGTTTTATAACTTTAGCAGATAAAAAATGCATTAAAACGATGGCTATTTAAATTCCATTTACGCATTTCATAATTGCTTTTATCAATGCAATGTTCAGTCGAGTGAAGAGTAAAGTTTATTTGTTGCTTTCTAATTGGCTAGCTGCATTATTTATGATCAGTTTGCTGGCATGACTCTATCTATTTATAAATTATATGCTTTTGCTGTGCAAAAACAAATCGCATGTGTTAATTTTTTATTGCCTCGCCGCATTGTCGCGCTCGGATATATGTTTATTTATGAATGGATAGACGTTCCACGCTCCACGTTTCTCATTCGCAATTAGACTCGCACAGACATTTACTCTCGCATACATTCATAGGTATAGGTGGTTGGCATGGTTTGATTTGATGTGGCTTTCTAAAAATACATATCTCAAAGTGCCTTCGGCTTGCCAAATGATATAGCTTTCATCGCCAGCGGTTTTATTATTTTCTCTGCCTTTTGAATTCAATATTTATTTTGATTATTTCTGTTGTAATCAGCCTTTGGCCTTGCCCACGACCTCGGCATTCGCTGGTTTTGTTTTTTTCAATTTTTGGGTTCGGGTGTGTCAAGTTTAATGAACATTCAGAATGCGAAAAGCGAAAAGCTGCTTTGCTCTGCACGCCAGACGGCGGCAATGAGCTTATCCATTGCCTGCGCGTTCCACGTGACGTATGTGCAATTTTCATTTGTATAAATGTTTGTGTGTGCACGTGTCCCTTTGTTGAAAGTTTCAAGGTAACCGGTTGCCGACAGCCAACTGCCGGTTGCCTTGCATGCTCACCAATAATTAAGGGAGCACCTTTAATATGGAAATAAAAATTTGGTTATAAAGTTTGTTGTAAATAAAAGGAATAATTAAATTTCTTAGAAAGCCCATTTGTTGTGCTAATGAAATGAATTTAATTATTCAACTAAGTTGCTTTACAACACTTTATTAGCAAATTTAAATAATATTTATTAAATATACAATTCAATGCAAGTTAATATCAAGTTTCGCATAAGAAAATAAAATCATTTTCTACCCCATGCAATCCCTGAAGTGTACTTAAGCTGCTGCTAAATATGCCCATAGATATATACAAATTGATTTTATTAATTAGCTAACAAATATGTTAATCTGTAGAGAGTTCATGAGCGGAACATGTGTAGTGATGTTAATAAATAAAATCAATTCTATTTGACTTCTGTGAGGATATAAGTATAAGTATGCGTTAAGTACGTAATCTTCTTAAGTAGAAAAAAAGTAAATTTAATACTTGAATGATTATCTAAAGCAGAGGCTAACTACCAATAAGGTTTGCTCTAATACAAAATTGTTGAACATTAGATATGTTTTACAAGGTAAAATAAAAGGAATTCTAAGCTGTATCACAGCACGGACCTCTAATGTTATTTACTCTTCTTTTGTAGAAGAATTTTGCAAAAGAATTTTGCATCGTCCATTGCTCTGCTTTGAAACTTAGGAATTTGTTTTCCTTTTGAAAGAGCGCACCCTTTGTGCACAATGTTCAATAGTCAGTCAGTCAGCGCTTAGGTCAAAGGCCATCTCAATACAAGGCTGGAGCTTCATTAAGCTAATCTTAAACTCGTGACTTCGTGGGTCATTACGCTCATTATGTTGTTGGCCCCATGCCAATAAAGAAAAGCTCATGACCGCAATGAATAAAGTGCTGAACCAATGAGGCGCACAATATACAATTAATTAATCTGACAAAGGTGCTTAGCACTCCCCAAAAAAAACAAATAAAGCTCCACGCCCCAGACTTAAGTTGATGTCGAGCCATTTACAAGGAACTTTGCAAGTCAGAGGAATAAAAGAGGAGAAAGCAAAGCAAAGCAGTTAAGAGTAACGGGCCATAAGTAAGTAAGCCAATCCTCAAGTGCCATTGACTGTTGCGATGAATCCTTTGCTGAATTGAAATTAATTATAAAACACCTTTGTGCATAATTTCAGCGACAGTTTGTTGTCCTTTCTTGTCGAACTTGGCTATTAATAAATACTATATATTTCGGACGTCCCACAAGCTGCCGTTAGCCATTAGCCTTTAGGTTATTAACAAGTCTTTTGCTGGCCTGTCGACAATTGCCGTTTAGCGTTGCCAAGTCTCTCCAATTATGTGCACCGTTAGTCAAATGAGCGACTGACGCAGTTTTGGAGGCACGCGCCAAGTGGCACAGGGGCAACCATAGGACATTGCCACCCACCCTTCCTCCTCCTGCTCGATGTGGGTACAGCAAACATTTTGCAATTTTCAGTTCAACAATAGAAAGCAATTACAAAACAAACTCAGCGCTAAATGAGAGTGTGGCAACCGGGCAAACAAAGTGTGATGAGTGGGCGTTATTGTGCGCGCGGGCGTGGCAACTGTGCCAGCTCTGTATGCATATGTGTGTGCGAGCGTGTGTAAGTGTGTTGATAGCATACACACATGACTGGGCTGTTGTCAGGCGTGGGCGACGTGATGATTGGATACGCATGGAATGATTTTTGGTTGGCACCTTTTTTTTCTTGTGGAGTGTGGAGTGTGGCCACGCAAGTACATCAAACGTGAATGCCCCGAAATGCAGGCTTAATAAAATATTTAATTAGTTATTCAATATGTATGGATTTTGTATGTTTTGCGAAGCCACACGAAAGTAAAGTTCAAAACACACAGTTTGGGGAAGCCAAATGAAATAACAATTGAAATTAAATCCCATTAGCTTATTTGTGATTGATGCGACATTGGCAGCGAGAACGTTTTATGTAAAGTATGTAGGTTGTATTTATAAATGTAGAATAAAAAGGCACTCGTCCTATCAAAGTTAAGTTTTTTTCACACCTACATAAATGAATTTCACTATTTACATGATTATATTTCTAGATTTCCGTTGATTTTATAAAATTAACATTTCTTGTAAATAAAATATATTTTACATTAATATTTCTAGTAAACAAACCAATTCAGCGAATATTAAATTAATAGAGAAATAATCCGGAAAGACAGTCAGAGAAGTAAAGCAATTTTTTAGAACACAGAATTTATAAAGAGTGCATGTTAAGTGAATCACATTTTGCAATGTTTTAAATATATAAATTTAAATATATTTATTAAGAATAAGTCCAAACTAAAGAGAAATTCCTATCTATTATTTAGTAACTCAATGGTAACACATCTAATTCTCATTTACCTGCACTTATATAAGACAGAAATCTCTTAAAAGTATTTCTTTTTTATAAAAGCATTTTCATGTAATTTTCACTACTAAACATGGTTCTTTATCCCCTGTGCTACAAAAGATTGCGCTTGTTTCACACTAGCCACTAAGCACACCTATTACCATTAGCGAAAGTTGTGCATTTAAAAATATATGCGACGCTAATAAGCCATGTTGTACAATGAGGACTGCAACGGTTCTTAGCAGCTTCTGTTTGTGTGCATTGCGCATACGCCCCATGTGTTTGCGCACGCTAATTGCAATGGTAGCAGCACTAGCAGCAGCAGCATCACTCTCCAAAAAAGGCGGGCACTGTGGCATGTAACTAACAATGCATTTGATGTTGCCAAAAGAGGGCAACGCTTACACAAAATGCTGCCCAGGTGTGCAACTCAGGTGCATGCAAATTAAAGTCAACCAGCTAGCCAAAAAACAAGCAACAACAAATACAAATACCTTCAAATGCTGCCGGATGCTGTCGCCGTGGCAAACTTTGTGTCGTTTATTGTTGACTCTACTGCTGCCATTTCCGGCATCCGGGCAGCAACCTACGAGCAACCTGCAGACGGTTTGTTTTATGATTCCGCGCCACTTTTCCCAATTCAACTGAAATTTAACAAATTAAATTGCATGCTGCGGCATTGGAATTAAGTTGCGGACAAGTTTTACTTGTTTTGCTAGAGTTTTTGGTGAGGTAACTAGTTGGCAAGCTAACTGGCCGATTGTTGGCATGTTTTGTGTTTTTGCATACAATTAAGAAGTGATGCCACTCACTCAGTTAGTTATCTGAAAGTTTTCTGTACCATGAATACCAATAAGATGTAAAAAGAACGCTAGTTTGGCAGAGTTCCATCAATCATACGATGTCCCCGATGGCCTGTCAATGAACTCTTAACTGTGACTTATCGCTTCTTCACTTTGCCATAGTTTCTCAGCGATTTACGCATAATTCTCTGATATACAAATTACGAACAGCAATCAATCATACGTCTGGGAAGATATACAAAATATGTTCGGCCCGTGATGCGGAAAAGAAATTCAAATCACTTTTTCCAAGAAACACTACAAATTATCTGTCTTATCTCAAATTGATTTATGGAATTTTATCCAATATTAAACAATAGTTTTTATTAGTTATTAGTAAAATAAAAAAGTTTTTTTGTATATCAATCAATTAATCAATCTCAATTTCAAGAATTTCCTTAAATTCAGCAAAAAACATTTCTGTCATATATTAAATTGCATTCCATTACTTATTTATTCAAGATGTCAAATGAAACGTTTATAAATCAAGAGAAGCTGAATAAGCAAATTGAATTCAATTAATTTTTTTGCTTAACCTCGACATTCACAATCATCAGCTCCATTTCGGAGCCACAAATGCCCTTCGTCCTTCGCCCTTAGCTAGCGCACACAAAAGGTAGAAGAAGCATCGACTGCAAATGACGTGCGCTGCTTGTTAGCAGACATCATGGATAACAATGGCAACAACAATAACAACAACTACAACAACAGCTAGCAAAATCAATAAAAGACATTTTCATTTAGATTGTCATCAAATAGAAATTCTACACACAATTCAAAAGAGATTCCCATGTTAACGGCTGCCTTACATGATGCCACAACTATTATATGAACATATAAAACAAGTATTTATTTCCCCTTCTCCATTTTTTTTTTGTCTTTTTGTTTTTGGCATAAGTGTGTAATAAAATGTAATGGGCTGCCAAATAAACATATTGTGGTGACGAATATGCCACGCCCACTTTTACACGCACACTAAGATAAGAGCTCAATTAAAGCACTTCATTAACACTTTGCTGAATAGAGTGTGAGAACTTGACTGAAAGATCTCCCTCAGGACTTTGAAGGGTAACTTATTTTCATCACTTTTTTTTGGCCTTCAAAGAACTTCAATGGGCTGTGCATGTTGTAAGCTTAATGGCATTAAAAATTACACATTCTAGAAGCCATGCATGGTTGAGTTTTGATTGCGAGCTGCCATGCTCATGTTTATTACGTATACGAATGGTTGTACTTACTTACATTTTTGTTTTGTGTGATTGCAACAAACATTTACAAACTTTTCAGCAAAATGTTTTTTAACCGTTGGTTTGCGTGCTTAAATCATGGTCAGTTTCATCATAAATAATAATGTGGTCTCCATTAAATTGTTTGACCAAATCGCACAATCACGTTTAGAATGCCAGCAATCTCACACAATTAGTCCTTGAACATTCCAAACAAACACAAACACGCAATGAAATCACATAATTATAACACAAAAAAGAGTGCGACAGCAGCCAATTGTTACTTAAATAATTTGTGGAATTTATTTCAAAGGCCGTTAATTAAATTGTCACTACAGGGAAAGTGTGCAAAAAGTGGTTTCGAATGTATTGGCTAATTTGCTGTTATCTATTGCAAAGCCCAATTAAAATACTTGTATCTGCAATAGATTTCTCCACAAATAATCATGGCAACATAATAGTTAAATTTAATTGCATGTTTAAAGTGACACTTGGCAAATATCGAATTATTTTGTAGTCAAATGATACATATTTTCTAAACGTAATATGTTCTTAAATTAATTCATGTGAAAGAATATATTATACAAAACATTTAAAGACCATTAATACCATAGATGTTATACAATTTGTCAATTTAAATTCAGATGAATCAATACACTTAATTATTTTGTCTCAAAGTTATTCATTATTTAATTCAAATACAAAAGAAGAGTAATAGCGTAAATAATATAATAATTTAGAATTTAATTTAGAAATAATAGAATAAATTTGCAATTTTCGAATAATTTGACAATTTAATTTAAATCACAAAAAAAATTTATATCACTATTATTATAAATATTACTAAATAAGATTAACAGCTTTTTCATTATAATAATAAGTATTTAAATTAAAGGAAATGAAATTTCAACAAATAATAATAGCATTCATCTTTTCATTTTAATAAAGATAAATATCACTTCAGAAGATTAAGAGTTTATAAGCAGTTATAATAAGTCTTAATTAAATTTATGTAAATGAAATTTCAACAAACTAATAATAGTAAAATTTCCCTAGCATTATTTTACTTAAATCAAATCCGTGTGTCTTTAAATAGTTGATTTTAAATATTTCTACACATTGTTTAGCCAAAATGCATGGCGAAATAGCATGCAATTATGTATAAAGAAACCGCAAAATTCAACCAAATTGCAGCAGCTCTAAGGGAGTCTGCCAACTGGCAATCGTATTAACATCAACAGCGCAAACAGCGCGTGCAACCAAAGTGTTGACTCAATGGATGTTTGCAATGCAGCACAAACGCACACACATACCGACTATAATATTGAAGCTCATGTGCAGCAGCAGGAAGAAGGGAAGAAAACGTAGCATACAAATGAGCGCAGTCGGAGTTAAATCAGATGCTGAAGATCAACTGCAAACACAAAAAGCAAACAAATAAACAAACATTTAACCAGTGAAGGGGAAAAAGGGAGCAAGAGAATAGAAGTGCTAGGGATTTATGCAAATAGGTGGAAAAATAAAGAGCGCGATGGCTGTAGGTGTTTGTTGTTGTTGTTGCTGGTCCTTCCTCGTAAAGCTGTCTAAAGTTTGCAGCACTTTCTCAAAGTATTTGCTTAACTGACATTTTAAAAGCATTGGCATGGCTTAAGCATGTAGCATTTTGGCAACTGCCAACTGCCAAAAATTTCGTATGGAAAAACTATTATAAATATTGCAAATCAAATTACAACTGCGTATAAATTGTGGAAAGGTCAGGGCAAGTGCTGTGCTCCACACACATGGGTGCCGTAAAGTTATGCAATTCCTTGGCCATTGACAACATTTTAATTGTAAATCGGTATGATATATGACAACATGGGGACTGCAGAGACTGCAACAATGACCAACCAACGCTTCGGTATAGATATATCTTGACCATGAAAATGCAGGTAAATCTTTTTTATTATTATTTTTGTGCTGCTTTGCAATTTCTATGAGAATTCGTGTGTGGCTGCCATGTAAGGTGTCCAATAAACGTTGCAGCACCCGGAAAACTGGAATGCCAAGGGAAATGAATGCATATGTAAACCTTGCGCAACGTATGTTGCACCTACAACGAATACATATCAAATGAATAACACTTGTATATTTTTCACTACAAGCAGCAGCAGCAACACTTCTGAAGAAGTTTACAAATGAATGCACATATCCAAAATATCACAAGGGTCAGAGGATCCAAGTCAATAACTCTTGTGTGAAAAGTGCTAGAGAATATTTTCATTAGTTCATTTCGACATTATCCACACACGAACAACTAATTCGTATGCAAAGGCAACACAACATAATTCATGTTATTAAAATCATCATCAACAGAAAAGTTCGGCCACTTCAGCTTGTCGTTGAGGTAGTCACGTTGCATGTTGTTCAGCAGCTTGTTGAGTAGAACTTGCTCCCTCGACACAACACAATGTTGAGCATTTCTAAGGAGCATGCCGGCTGCTTGCTGCATTGCTATTGTTGCATATGCCAGCAATAAACATGGAAAACATTTTCCCAGCACAATCCCTCAACTCAACGTGCAAAATTTTTTGCACCTCTCACAATTTTCCCCCACTTCCATTATGAGTAAGTCCTTCAACACAACACAAACAACACTTTTGTGCAAAGTATAGAATAAAATGAACACATGCAACGTAGAAAGAGAGAGAGAGAGTGTAACAATGCAACAAGGTGGCAAGCACAAGTCACAAGTTGTTACAGCGAGAGCACAATTATTTGTGTAACTACTCTAACACAAAATGCCAATTATTCCATGTTTATTTCTATATTTTAATGGAATACTCTATTTAATTTTCGCTGTCAACTGCAGTTCGCGCTTCTTTCTAAGCCTTAAGGAAAACTGTGTCTGTAATTGAAAATCAATTTCCAGTCGATTTCCATGCTGTGACGCTCATGCTCGAAACTTTCCTCAAAAATCAATGTCCAATGCAATTACGCGACGTCTTTTGGGTTAGCAAAGGTTTCATGTAGGTGTGGTTACTGATGTGCGTGTGTGAGTATGGGCGTGGCGGGACCAAGGCGTGGTGCCCTTCAAAATGAGCAAAGTTCGTTTTTACTACTACGACGACAGCCAAAATAGCTATGCAAGTTAAATCGAGCAACAGCTGTGCGGCAAGTGAAGAAGGCAATTCAATTAGTTAAAATATGGCACACAAAAACGTTCAGTCAAAGCGAGAAAGAAAAGGCCACAGAGTTGATTTATGCATAATCGAAAAAGTTTTAGGTATGAAAAGCTAATAAGACTTAAAGTTGTATAAAAATATACATATATATTTTCTTTGGTTTTTGACATTTATGTAGTTCACATTTATAAGTATATATAGTTTTTGTCACGTATTTACATAGTTAGCAACAAACACTTATTAGGCAGCAAACTTTTCATCGCTTTATGACACGCGCATAAATCGTATATCAATATGCGGCTTTAGCCAGCTTGAGTTGAAACAATGCTTATAAAAATGCGTTTAATTGCAGCTTATTTCATAATATTGGCTCTTCATTTTTTTGTGTAACAATTTAATTTCCATTAATTCCATTTAACATTTCGCATTTCACATGATGCAGTCACATGCTTACAACAACTCATTGTATGGATTTTGTCGTAATGATGTGCTCTTTAGCCACATTAATGCCGACAGAGCGAACTCATTTACTTATTGTAATCCTCTCATAATCCCCACGATGCTCTTTGAATTTCGCATTGGCAAGTTTCCTCACGTTTTACGAGTGTTTTATTTTTGGTTTTTATTTCGTTCCAAGTCGAGTGCGTTAGCCCTGCGTGTGACCGGAAGAACCAGGGCTGAATAAAAATGCTACTAGATGGATGGAAAATTCACTGCAGCTGGAAATTAATCTAATTAGAGCATTCAAGTTTTGTCTAATTTGCTGGCGCATAGTTTGGCTCTCCCATTTGTTATTTATTCTGGTTGTTGTTGCTCTTGTTGTTGTTGTTGTTGTTCGCTGCTCGTTCGTTCTTGTTGGGCTTAGTGATTTTATTAGCATTCAACGCGGAAATAGCAATTAATTCCATTAGCGTCGACATCGTTGTCCTGGTTTCTACACCAATTCCCCCACTACCGCTGTCTCTGGCATTAAAAATAAATACCAAAGACCGCAATAACAACATGTACAAGACAGATAAAGAAAAAGAAAGATTGGAGAGAGAGAGAGAGAGAGAGAGAGAGAGATAAAGAGAGAGAGAGAGAAAGAGGGTAAAGGAATGGAACGCTAAGAAGCCGAGGAACGCATTTAAACTGATAAAATCGGCTAAAATATTTCGTACCCAAATCTGTACAACTTTTTAATTGCCATAATTATTTGTGCACCTCAGGCTGACGTCTGTCAGCCCTGTCAGAGTGACAGAACTTGGTAGGAAAAGTAGGCGATAAGGAAGCAGGGAATTCGCCAACCAACTTCGTCTAATGTGATTAGCAATTGTGGGCCACAAAAGAACTGAATTAAAGCAAACTGTTCGGTATTGAGATAGCTGCCAAACTGGCTAAAACAACAAATAAAAACTCACGTTGATTCTGCGATACATGAATTGCCAAATAGTATGTTATTCTAGTCTGCTATTTTTACCGAGGGCAATTACAATAATTAATGCATCACATCTTTGAAATCAATACATATTATTGATTTGCTATTGAAATTTAATAGAAAATTATATGGTAAAGCCTTAAACATTTGGCAATAACGAATAAAATACTTTTGTTATCAATTAAAATAATGATTGCATATAAATTTATAAGATGCAGACTAAATTTGCAAACAAAAATACACTTTTTTATAAAAAATTGAAATATTGCATATTTATCAGATGGGAATACGGATTATAAATTTTCAATTTATGTATATATATATATATTAAAAAGAAGTAAAGTTTAAATATTATCTTTAACAATTGGTAAAAACCAAAAAAAAAAACATTTTTTTATTCAGCTCATTTATTTATTATCCTTTTGAATTCAAAAATTGATTGCATACGAATTTATCGATGCAAATTAAGTTTCGGAATATACGCAAATAAAATCATGAAAATATTGGGATTAAAAATTAAATTGAGTATTGACTGAAATGCAAATTTATTCATAAATTAATGTATTAAACTTCAAGCATAACTGCACGCAGCTTTAAATAAAATTCATATTAATAAAGTTGGTATCCTTATAGAATGATTTATTATTTATTCTTGCCCCTAAGATATTGTTAGTTTTCACTCACTTTGATAACCAAATTAACTGACCATTGTCATTAATATAGTTGTTACATCAGTTACACTCTAATAAGTAGCCATTAAAGTCAAATTGTTAATATGTTATATATTATTCATTCAGCTAGTGGGCTTTTATTAAACATATGCATATTTATTGTCAAACTTTTGATGCTACTCACTGCAGATGCCCTTGTCAACTGACGATGATGACAATGTCGCTGTCGAATGGAATTTATTATTATTTCATTAGTTTTATTTATTTATTCAGCCGCAAATGACAACTGTTGGCTGTTTTGTTGCGTGGAATGCCTCACAATTATATGTGACAACTTGTGACTAAATAGTTACAGTTTGTTCAGCTTGTTTACGCACAAATTGCATAAATTATTCATTGAACTAAAGGAATCCACAACACACCCGCACACACACAAAACATAAGCCAAAATAAATATGCTTCAATTATCCAGGGCTTTTGGTAACTAACACATGCATTCAGCCTAAATTGTATAATGTATGTGCAAATTGTTGTTGTTTTGGGTATTTTGAAAATTAAATTGATGATTTTCCAGCACAATTTAACCTGATCGACTTTTGACAAATGCCCAAAGCCATCAGCTTATTGCAAATGCAGCAGCAGACTGCTCGAGATATATGGCACAAACATGACAATGAACATAAATAGCTGTTGACAATTAGCAGGCCCTGTTTTAGTAAGAGATAGCAATACTTGACCCATAAATAGATAGAGAGCGAGAGATAAAGTCTGCTTGGGTTCTTCACATATCGAACTGTGTAATTTATGGCATTTGTTGTTAATTTGTCTGGCCAACTCTGGAACTATGCACTGCGTGCTTGCTGCCTGAATGCCTGGTTGCCTGCTGCAAACAAGAGCTAAGCCAAATAGCTGAGCATACAGTGCGTATGCTTGATGTATTGCATACAATGGCAATAGAGCTTAGCCTGCCCTAGGCTATTATATGGGCCTTGAGGCCTCTCGCTTATTTAAACCGCCATTGAGTAATGGCCTTCAGGCGTAAGCCACAAAACTAAACGGCTTTTGTGGAAAGCTAAACAAAAAAAAAGTATAAGCGAACACAAGCTATTGAGGCAAACATTTGCTTTAATAAGAACAGTTTATGCCAAGTTCGCATTGCTATAAAAAATTATATCATATATATAATATTTTATTTTTATTTCTTTGTTTAAGTAGTAAACAGTTCTGTCAAGTTCGTTTTGTTATACAAAGTAATTATCAAAAATAGTATTTTATTTAAAATTAGATAATATTTGATAATCATAAAAACTTTAAAGTTTTTAAGAATTTTAAACTAAAGACTGCAAATGTTACAGCAAAAGACAACTGTATAAAAATTAATATTTACGAATTCAATAAATTTTTTAATTTCTACATTGCCTAAATATTCATTACCTAAATATATGCCTTTAAGTATTAGTTCTGATTTTACTTTAAGAAATATGTATAAATACTTTTAAAACAACTCAATTTTTTAGCGAAATATGATGTACATAAATCGAGGCAGAGAATTTTTATTATCCATCCCTATATATTTTTGCAGAATGATTAATCTAGCATTGAGTTGTCTTCAATACAAAATTAAAAATTAGTTAATAAACATTTTCATTAAAGAATTTTTTGCGAACTATAATGATCATAAATTGAAGCAGAAAGTGTCGGTTATCTAGCCTTATAAATTTCGCTCAATTGACCTTTTAATCGAGCTCTTACATGCTTAATGTAATTGAGAACGTAATATATATTGTTGTTGCTCAATGGTTAATACAATTGCCAGCAGCCTCTAAAGGTCAGACTCCGTGCTCCTCCCACCTGCAGTTGCTGCTGCTTCTGTTGGCCACGTCACGCGTGTTGGCCAGGAACAAAAAGGGGAGCTTCGTTGTTGCTGCAATTGTGATAGTTCCATCGTCAGCTGCAGGTCTTTTGCAATGTGTGTGTGGGTGTGCCGTGTACTTTGCACCTGCAAGGTGTTCATAATTGTATGTGAAACTTGTTGAAGGCTTCAATTATGATGTGTGTGTGAACACCTTCACTGCATACACAATACAACCGCAGCAATGTGCGCGACTTGCATTTTCCCCTCTCAACGAAGTTGTTGCCTTGACTTGCTTTAACTTCGCTTTGCTTTTCATGTTGCAGAGACTGTTCGTGGCGTTGTTGCTGACTGTTGTTGCTGCTGCTCCTGCTGCACATGCTGGATAATTGGCGTAAATAGCAAAACAGCAAATTGCCATTAACTATTGGAAAAATGTGCGCAGTGCTTTCAGCCCAGCTCGGATTCTGTTCGAGACTGGCTCCACTCTGTGTGTGTGTGTGTGTGTAGGTGTAGGGTGATTACGTGAAATGCAATTAAAAATATTTAAGCTGCAGCAACATGAACAACAGCAGCAACTACAGTATAAATAATGACGAAAAACGCAACGTTTATTAAAGCAACATATCCAGCTTAAAGCGGGTTAACTCACTTTTATTTTTTCAGCTCACCATGACCATCATCATCTTTGCTTATTTTTCAAGCTTAACTTGTTTCAGGTTGATTTTGGGTTTTTTACCCTCTGGATTTTTGGTATGCAGCTCTTATTATTGGCCATAAACTGGGGATTTTGTAGCGTTTTCACTCGCTGCAGTGGCTATTAATTAACAAGGGGATTTTCTTCCTGTGGTTGTTACCTCTTTTCCATTTTTTTGTTGTTGTTGGCTACGTTTAAGCAGTGTAAGTGGCAACACAGCAGGTGGATTAATAAAGCGATAGCTGTCGGTCTTTTTTTTGAGAGACTGACAACAAATTTAAAGCTTTATTCACGATCCCAATTGATTGATTCGGATAATCGAGACGATTTTAGGGCCATAATATAATTATAATTAATAATGCAACTACAATGGTTAATGAAACTAAATATGCAATAAATACTTAGTCTTAATTATGTAACATTTTTAATTTGAATTCATTAAACTGAAAGAATAAAAGAATATCTATAAAAATTCAATAGAATTTAAACGCATGTTGTCGCTTATTTAAGATTGGCATTTCAATTTATACAAATACCGTCATGTCTGCATAAAAACTGTTAAGCTGTTGTCTTCATCTGCATTATTATTCTGTTGCTCAATTAGCTCCTGAGCGCATCAGTTGGTAGCAACAAACAATTTGCTCCACCTTTAGTAGAGTTTCCTCTAATGTGGCACATTTGGCTGGCTGTCGCTTTGGCAAATCTTTCACATATGCGCATAGTTTTGCATAATTCGAACGCATTATCTAAAATATTCGAAACAACACAGACACACACACTCAGTCTCACACACTCGCAGTTGACGTTGACGGAGCAGCACAAAAACATTGCATAATTTGAGGCGCGCTACAGCACTAAGCGCATTTAGAGCAGGCCTCAAAAGAGCCTTAAGTCTTGTCTAAAAGACGTTGCAAACTGCGCCACTTGAAGCTCAACGCATGCTGCTTATTATGTTAATTTCCATGTTTGATGGCCTTAAAGCCGCCCAAGGATCAACTCTCGCCTAAAGGCTGAGAAGGAGACATGTGAGCAAAGCCTGCCTGCGACTAATGCATAAATTCTCGAGTATAAAAAAAAACCCAAACACATACATAAGCCTATACGTATGTATGTATGCAAAGCTATGCAAAGTTGGGCGTTGGGAGCCTATGCATTTGCAAAAGACCACGCCCACCTCTTTGGCGTCATCGCATGAGCAGCGGCGCGTGTTTTATAGCAAAACAAAATGAGTTTCTCGCATGCCTGCTCAACCTCTAACTGCAACTGCATTAGGGGCAAGGGACGAAAGCGAAAGCCGTGGGGCAGTGATAAGAAGGCTGCAGGGAGGGAGAGGGTGGCGAGGTAGCTTTCCTGTTCTCGTACACAGGTGAGCCACCATAATTGAGCTCGAATATAGTTTTGCATAAAAATGCAAATTGTCACATATCCTGCACATTTCTATTTAGTTTTGAACATTTACCACATCGACATCGTCGACTCTCGACTCTCTTTCTCCCTCTGCAAATTGTTTGCCGTTTATCCTGTTTGTGGCATCTCTGCCCCTGACTTTTCGGGTGGCAAGCGGGTGGCACATAAATAACGACAATATTGTTACGGCTTTTCTCGACTTTCTTTCACAAAATGGCAGGCAATTTGTTTTGAGCTGCCTACTAAACGTTAGCCGGGCTGCCAATTGTTTGAATTTTACCCGTCTACTGCGCAATTCAGCCTTAATTGAAATGCAACCAAGCGAGTTGTGGCGCATTGCTCGTTGCACTCGTTGCACTGGTTGCACGTTGCGTGAGTGCCACTAAAATGGTCGGCTAATTGCACTTTGGTTGCGCAACTATTAGCACTAGATCAGTTTAAGATAAGCAATTCATTAATACGCATCAGCAGCGTTGGCAGCACAATCATTGCTTTTTACTATGTTTTGTTGTTGTGCCTTAATTCGAAATGCTGTCTAACAAATTAGTCTATAATTTACATACAGCTCGGGGGATAATTAGTAGCATAAATTTCACATTTATTTACATTTCTAATTTTCGCTATATTTTTGGCAAATCAATTAAAATCTATTTAGCTGGAATTTAGGCCACCTCCAATTGTGTCAATTAATTAGTAAATCGTTTAGAGGGAAAGAGGTATTTAAAAAGGGTTGAATATCAACAAAACATTTAGGTAAAACACCAAATTATTTAATAATTAAATGAATTATGCCATTCGAGAGTCAACTTTAACTGTTAACCTATAGCTTAATCCTCTTAGCCATTGACTTGGCAACGTGGTGAGCAGAGCAAACGAAATGATATAATTATTATACAGTAATTTTAATAGTTTTAAGAACATAATTGATTAAAAATTAATTAAAAATGATTAGTAAATTGTTGTGGACTTAATAAATTAATAAGAGTTGAATTACGTTATCTCTTTTATAAATTTCGTTTAAATTAGTCTGTATATAGAAGCTGTGGTATCATGATTTCAAAATACAATTCATATCTATTTAATAAACAAATATTAACAAATTGCGACCGACATTACCACTTTATTGCAATTGAATTGCGTTAACTCCGAAAAGTCTTATTTTAAATAAATATTTTTTTAAAGCACATATTGATATAATGCACACAGTGGAAGTATTTTGAATTAAAAAGTAAATAATACAAAAATGTTTAATAAATTTCTATAAACTTTAAAAATTAAAGCAAATAAGAATATTATACATATACAGTACACCTTTTGACATTATTTTAAAGCAAATTTAATAAATAATTAAATAACAAATATTAACACTTTGCTATCGTCTTCACAAATCAATAAAAATTTAATTACGTTTACTACGAAATGATTTGTATTTACATTTATAATAAAACAAATATACAAATAGTGGCCATAGTTTACCCATCTTGATATTAATGTCTATAAACAAGGTAGAGTGAAAATGTATGTTAATTAAAAATGAAAATTTAATTGTAAAACCTGCAGATAAACGTATGAAAATAATGTGCTTACTCAACAACAATCTATTTGCTGAAATAAATAACTAAAAACCACACATTGTGGAAATACAGAATTAAAAAAAAAAATGAATTGTGATTCCCTTGTGATTGTGTCATTCAGCTGATTTATGTGACTTTTTGCAACGCATATTCATAATCTTTCCCATACTACGATTCAACATTAACTGCCCAGCTATTGAAAATAAAAAACCGGACAGTGCATAAGAAATTTGGCCTATTTCAGAGGCGTGCATAAATCACAGATACTTTTGAAATAAATGGCTCTCCATATTAACATGCCCGAGTCATAAATGCTAAGAAAAAACATGCATGGAAAACTTAATAAGATGTGCAAAGAATAGGATACCAAATACACAAACTCTCGAAAAGAGGAAAGAAATGAGCACAACAGTGGTACACAGGACACGAGCAGGACACGAAAGGGAGACGTGCAGTGGCGTCAGTCTGTGACCGCGAGGCTTTTACAAAAGTCAAATAAAGCCCAAGAGAGGCCCAGACAGACAGTCAGACAGCGGGTTTCACATGTGTAACATGCAATATATGTGCGAGTATATGTCTGCCTAGACAGCTGAACACAACCAGACTCAAGCCCAAACACACACGCACACACACTCTCACTCACACACACACGCAGCCATTCACATACTCATGACTGTTGCCTTGTGCCTGTACGACTTTGGCTTTGTTTGCTTGCCGGATGCGGAGCAGGCGCCATTTTGTCGCCTCTGGACATCAGTCCGATTTTCTTAAGCGTTCAACGAAACTAAAGCCAACTAAATGGCCAGTGAAAATTGTTTAAACACAATTTATTCAGCTTTGCTTAGTCAGCAGTTGATTAATACAAAGCTCTCGTATCGAGGACTTTTTGTAAAGTGATAGGCTGACAAATTGCTAAACAAAATCTCATTCTTATCCCAGGATGTGTCTTCTAAATTCATTAAGCTAAAGAGATTGATTTCTTGAGTAGAATTTAAAATATTAAATGTTGTGCTGTATCACTTATTAAGAATCAGTTTTAACACACTTGAGTTCATTGGAATTTTGTGTATTTTACATACTTGAATTTGTTGCAGATGTCATATAAATCTTTTGCACAAGTTTTGGTCGCTGCAGGTGCGGTTTCAATTTAATTGCATTTGCTACTGCATTTTCATTGCGCAAAAAACAGAGAAAAGCAAGAGAGAGACTGAGGTACAAACATTTCGCAAAACCAAAGACTGGAACTAGGGATTCCTTTTACGCATTATTATTTAACTAACAAGTAACTAGAAAAGTTTTAATACTTTGGTAACTTTCGCTTTAAATTGTTCGCTGTTCGCAGAGGACAAAGTGGCGCAGCAAAGATGTCGACGACAGCCGCCTGCAGCCAAAGGCAGCTAGGCAAAGGCTGTCAGCCCGGGGGTGAGATGGAGGACAAGCGGCTGCAGCAGACTGCGACTGGAGGCTGGGTGACTGGGAGAGAGACAAAAGTATGCTTAAATTAAATAAGATAAAATCTCATAAAAATGAAAATAGTTTGCCATCGTGTGGCAGGCTCTACGCGCTGTACTTTTACCCCTCTCTCTCTCTCTCTTTCTTTGAGGTCTCTGTGTTTTATTTTAAGTTGAGTAAAAATATTTAAATCAAAAATTTATCTCATTAAATACTTTGACAGCTTCTTTGGCAGCTGCTTAATATCGAAATATTTGTGGCTGCTTACTGCATAATGTACGAAAATTCATGGCTGTCATATTCAGTGAGTTGTTTGTGACATGGATTAAGCTTGAGCTTGAGCCCTCCTCAAAGGACGCTGTCTAGCAATAAGCGCAAATAAATATAAATATTGTTGACAATGGCCGCAAATTATATACATTCAAAATGCAGACAGCGAAAGAGAAAGAAATGAACTGGAAAATATTGTGATAGCTAACCAAGAATTTATTTTTCATATTTAATGCTATAATTTTATTTCATTCACATTTTTAGAGCGTCATATTTTAGTTTTTTATGGTATTAAGTTTGTGTAATTAATGCCCGCACTTGTTAGCAATTTTAGCATAAGTTTCGTTCCACCATTTTACTGTATTTAATTACTCACGAAAAAATAACCCAGAATAAAATTTTGTAAAGATGACCTGGTTGTGAATCCTCGGCAAGTAAATAGGCTTTAAATTTTGGGAACTCTGCAAAAACCTTCTGTTTATTAACCAATTATAATGAACATAAAAAATACTTATTTAATAATGTTGCCGGCTGTAACGGATTTTTTTATTCATTTTCAATGGTTTTATTTTTCACACATTCCAACTAGTTTTGCCTAAAATCCACTAACAAAAAAGTGTAGCGAATAAATAAATGAAAGCCCATCGCTGAACCACTAATTAAGCAAAGCAGGCAACCAAATTTATGTGGTTATCATCAACTTTTATGGCCGCCCGCCTCTTTTGTATTATGATGAGAAAAGTTTACCTCCGACAAAAAAATGTAAAATGTACAAAATGCCAGAAACTATGTGATTAAGTTTTTTTTTTTATGTGAGCAGCCAAAAAAGTTCAAAATGTGACGAAAATTTAGTAGCACCTTTTGGCATAGATTGGCCCACTGAAAAGCGAGCCATTGATATGCAAACAAACTGTCAAATGCAAATATGCCAAGGACAAACGTAGTGCTTTCAATGCTTATACAATATGGCGTTGCTGCATGACAATAACAAGTCAAAGGGGCCAGACAGGCGGAAGTGCTCGCCAGGACATGCCACGGAAGTTCCTTTCAAAAACACCAACTCACACAGTGAAATATATGTATGTATGTGTGGATGTGTGTATGCATGCCATGTAACACGCAAACACTAAAGCGCTGTCCCGCTGGGATCATCGCTTGGTCAACTTCCGTTTGTGCCAGCACGGTCACTGCATGGGGTCAGTCTTTGGACCAGGTTATTTGTAGTATGCACTCATGCCGGAAGTACGCACAAAAGTTGCACTTAACAAGCGTCAAGAGTCATACCTCTGCTCTATTCACACGATGAGTAAGTTATCACAGCGTTTGCTTCATCTTCTGACACTTAAATGTCTCTTAAGTCAAGTCTTAATAATACAAGTCTTTTCTTATGATTAAACAGCCAATTTATTGTTAATTTACCTTAAAAGCTTTTTTGGTTTTGTATGGTACTCATCTTCAATCTTTGTAAAATAAAATAGGTAAATTTAAACATCAATTTTATAAAATAAAAAACTTATTATTATACATAGTATTGGAAATTGTAGTCTGTATCAAGGGTTGAAATATAATATGTATTCAATATATACATAAGTATCGATGATATATCGGAAATGATAAAGACATTCAAATTAAGAGAGTCGGTTCCTCGCGTATTCGTCGGGATTCAGTTAGTGTTGTGATCTAACAGCAAGAAAGAATAACTCATAAAGTATTAAAGTGTAGACATTCGTTGTTCTCTTCTATAAAGCCATAAATCAACTTAAACGTCATTCTCTTAACCTTCCCTTTAGTCCCCCTGCAGTATGGTAGTAATATTTGTTACCAACTTTTAAAACTTTATAATTATTTTTTCAAATATGTACTATATATATTATAAAAGATAAGTAAAATCAAAATATCTTAAATACAGAACCATTTATTAATATCACTTACCAAAAAGCATGTCAGAAACATACAAATATTTATTAAAATTAATTTCTTTATTAATATAATAATTCAATTTATATCATTTCAATGCCCAAATGAGCGGGATTAACAAATTAAATGAAATCACGCTTTCAATGGCATTGTCAGCGGTGCAAGAACTTTGCGTGCCAGGTGTCAGTAGATTTCATTGAGTTAATTAGTACAGGAGCTGAAAACTTTTGCGGATGTGTGCGTGTGTGTGAAATAGAAAATACGAGAATGCCTTAAGCCAGATTTTATCTAACCAAGCGAGTGAAATTTGTGAAATTTCCCGCATGTCGCATAACTCATAGGGCTCAGGTTATTAGCGTAATGCAGCCGCGATTGTCGCAAAAGCAGCAAACGGAAGCAGCCAAGGAAGGAGAATGAGTTGGACCTTAAGGAGCAGAAGCAAGAGCGAAGAGTAGAGCCACAGAGATTGCCATGTGCATAAACCGCAAACGTGTGCAGCATATAACGCTGACAAATGGCTCAGTGGTTGCCCCTGGTGAACTAGTGGCAACTAGCTAGACTGTCTGGTTTAGCATTTGCATTTGAAATTTATAAGCAGCCATAACTACGAGAGTCCTTCGTCCTTTCGGTCTGTCTGTCTATTCCCATCTTCTGCATTTCACCGCAACCCAATCCCAGACTCAGCAGCCAGTTGCACATTTGCAAACGAAAATTGTCATTATTCCGAGCGCTTAAGTAAAATGCACCACGAGCCAGAAAAGTGTTTCATATTTTTTCCTACGTATACGCAATGTGGCACAAGCAGAGAGGTAAGTTAATAAGAAACAAAAAAGGGGGTATTTTGCATAACTCTGGATTAAGTTAAGCGCAGAGCAACAAACTGAGTCCGAAGTTAGGGTATTTGATTTAAATAGTTGCAGTTCAGAAAGCAAATCTATTGCGTAAGATAAAGAACTGAATCTCTGACAGGCTTATAAAAATATTTAGCACTTATGTAGTTATGCTCGTAACTGGCAAAAAGGCACCAGCTGGAGATCTAGAACACAGCGCACATACACTTCATCATAATAATACGAGAAGCTATCAAGTTGTTTATCAAAGCCAAATGTGCATAGCCAATAAATTTGATTTAAGTGTGCAAATAAAAGTGCAAACATAAATATCTTTATGATCCAATTTCAAATTGGCGCATAATTTATGTTTGCAGATGACACTACAAAATTGTCAAGAGGATAAGCGAACAACAACAAGAACAAATATTATAAGCAGTAGCAGAAATAACATGAAATGAAGAGTATTTTCTTTTTACCCTTCAACATTACTTTTCCCCCTTTTCGACTTTTGCACAAGTATATGAAGATGACGTTTAAAAGTTAAGTGGAAAATTTTTTTTTGTGCTCGCGAACATTGCGAAAGTTTTCACGAACAGACAATTGACATTCATTTTGGCGCAGAATGTCGCCATTTCTAATATGTCAAAGAGTGGGCGCAATGTCGTTAATGTGCGATAAAAAAGCACAATAAAATGCACGAACGATAACGAGTCACCAACAGAAGAGGAAGGAAGCTGCTCCAAAGGCAAGAGGAAGGAGAATATAAAAACTTTTTAGTGTGCATGCAAAATCGTTTTGTCAAATTTATACTTTAACTGCTCTTGACCAGCAGTGAAAAAATCTACTTAAATTATGAAACTAACTCTTTTTCACAAGCAAATTTCAAGTTTATTTCATAACTAAAATAAATGAAGGCTACAACTTTGTCAGCATGATAAACACAGACTTATTTTCTTTTTCACAAATATTTTTGCCTGTCTTTTACAATTGTCGCAAATTACTTAGGAAATTTCAATTCATTACTATTTGAAAATGATACAAAAGTTTAGCAATTTCAATTTAAAATTGTACTAAATTAAACAAAGCCAACTTATTTTCATTTAGTCGCAAATAATAATGAAATTGCTTTTTATGCAAAATTGATGAGCTGAAAATGTTCCAAGCCAACCATCTCGATTTTCTATATAGCATTCAAAAGCATTTCATATAAATATTTATGCAAAATAAATGAATATAGACCGCCAACCACACATACATACATACACACAATTTGCATATGTATGCATAGAAAAAATGTCAAGTTCGGGTTGGAGCTCATAAAAATGGTGCTAGAGGAGCAAGCACCTAGCTCCTATTACGGCGTCTCATAGCATAAAATGACACGTTTTAACACTTGCACACACACAACACACACTATACATACACATTTACCGAGAGGAAAAACCATAACATAGAGAGGAGTTGGCGCTTGGAGCTGGAACTGAAACTAGATTCGTGCATGCGGCTTTTGTGTGCAGCGTTTTGGGGCACACAGAGATGACAGAGCAGACGCTGCTGTGGGACTCTGCTGCATCCACATCCACAGCATCCGAGCAGCAGTTCAGAAGTCAGTTGAGAGAAAGAGCAGAGTATCCATGAACCATAAACCGCATTTTTACGTGCATCGGCTACGGTGTCGCAGCACAATAAAAGTGCAGCCAACATTAAACACTTTTTAAATTTCGGAACATGGCTTTAAGACAAAATATCTTGGTTTAACAATCTTCATACGTTTTTTTTTTCTTGTTTCTGCTCTATCTAACGAAACTGTCAATTTCGTGAAGAAGACAAACAAGCAATTATTTTGCAATATCTTTGGAATTAACAAACCAGTTTCCTGTCTCACATCCTTGCCACAGAGACAAGGGTAAAACAGAAACAGCAACCGAAAGAGAGAGGCAAAGAAGCGAAACGTTATCGATGTAACCAGAGTGTCAGTTCTGTGGCCAAGCGATAGCCAAGCGAAAAGCAAATGTAAAACAGAGAGGAAATGCTGAAAAATGCCTGAGAAAAAATCAACGAAGATGACAGCAGACAGTAACAACAAATCCCGAGGTTGGCTATTAGGGTTGCTGATAGGAGAACATGTAGTTAAAGGTAGACTACTGATCGGATTATAATTCGAAGGACGTGTCCATATGTGCATACTAATGTGAAACAGCTTTGCTTGCTTTTCTGTAGATGTCGCTATTTTTAGCCAATTACTGAATATTCGAATACATAATAGCTACACGGCATACTAGTTGCATACTTAATTTAAGGTTTAAGGTTTAAGTTTATGGCTATAATTAACTTGATCTATTTTTAAATGCATTAAGATAAATTTAAGATATACAAACATATATTTTATCTCATTAGAAAATTCATGTAGTAAAACTCAAAGTAACATAACTACTCAAATATGCTTACGTAGTAAGTTAAGTAGTATCTACACATATACCCATTTAAAAAAAAATTCCACCAAAAGTAGTTAAAATATATTTTCTCACTATCAAAATAACTTGTCAATAAAATATATTATGTCATTCTATTCTTAGGAAATAAATATAAAGTAAAACAAATATTCTTACGTATACTTAATTTATGGCCGGTTTTCCTGTTTAATTAAATTAAAATAATTTTAACGGTCAAAATAGCTTTCTAATAATATATATATTCTCATTCAATTCTTTAAAAAAAATAATTATATAGTCAAAATTCACAAGTATACATGCGTACGTTTAATTTATAGCAGTTTTTCGTATTTCGTTAAAATTAAATTCAACAAACTAGCATTAAAATATTATACATTTTCCAACTGTCAAAATAGCTTGCTAATAAAACACATTTTCTCATTCTATCTCATGCTTTATCCCTTATTTTCACAGCTCTCACTCACGTCGACCCCAAATTGTGCATATAAAATCTTTCAAAGTACACGCAATCCCTTTCGCTAGCTACTCAGAAGAAATTAAGCCTATTAAGTGCTACCCTTATCATATTCCCCTTGCCGTATTCAACCTTTTTTATTGATACATTCCCGCTGGCGCCGCCCTCGCTCTGCTCCGTGACTGGCAAGCGTTGAAAATCTGCCCAATTCGCTGCTTTGATTACGAGCTGTTGTTGTTGGTCAGAAGCTGTTTCCACTCCTCGCCTCCGACTGGTATTAAACCAGGCAGCCGTCTAAGCCACAAACTGCCAAAAAACCAACAGGAAAAACTACTGAGCTGGTCAACATTTAGCTAACTATTTTTCTTTTTTTACCTACAACCGGACCGACACAGTTGTGTTACCTTTTGCTTTTTGCGAGTCGCTTTTAAATTAAGCAATTTGAAATGTATCCCGTAGCCAACTTCCCTATCTTGCTCTCTGTCTCTCTCTCTCTTTCTCTTTCTCTCTCTGTCTTTCGCCCCCGCTTGAGACCGCAAAACGTTGGGCCACAACTTGTGTGGAGTGTCACGGTTGTAATCGCTGTTGTTGTGCTTGTAAGTTGGACAACAGCAACCAGTAAACCAGCAACCAGCAACAGCTCCAGCAGTAAAGATAGCAGCCACCATACGATGTTTAAGAACTATGAAGAAGTCGATGGCCACTGCATCGTTTCTAGTCCTTCGTCCTTTCTCACTTTTTTGTTTTGCTATATATTTGATTGCCCATGTTGCTCGTTGGCCATTTGCTTTACGGTTAGCCAAGGCGAGCGCTGGTCAGTCTACGGCAGAGCCATTTTAATTTCACTTTACGGTTTTCAAACACAAAATCCTTTTGCCACGACACACGCACACATACGTACACACAACGGTAGTCAACCAGGTGTAACCAGAACGAGTCGTTTTTTATCGCCTTTGTCTGTTTGTTAGAGACGGGGTTTTGTTTGGGTTCTGGCTGGGCTATTAAAAAGCAAAATTCGAAATTAAATAGTGTTGCACTTTAAGAGAAGAGAAGCAGAGTGTGATGATATAAAATGTGGGCAAGGCTCATTTATAAGCAGTTGAATGGAAATGAATTAGCTGCAAAAAAGAAAAGTGGAAAATGAAGACTGAAAGGCGTTGCCAAGCAAAGCAGAAAAGAAGCTAAAGACGACAACAGAAAGCGAGTACAACAAAGTGTAATTTCTTTAAAGAATTTAAGCAATGATTTCCGACTTAACGTAAAATTAGCTAAATTTGTAAGTAGAATAAAATACCAATTTTATGAACACTTTACTTGTTACTTTTGACATTTGCAGAAACTGCTTTAATAACTTAATAGCTTTCCGATTCTATTTGATTGCTCGTCAGCTCGTTAGTCATAAAATCGACGTTTTTATGAGCTGCTGAATAGGCAATCATATAAGCCCATTGAAAAGCACACATCAAGTGGGCGTAAGAGTAACAAACAATAAGCATAAGCCAACGTACTATACAAAAAAAAAAAAATGCCGAGACACGAAAGAAAAAGCCAGACGAAAAACTCCAGCACGTGGATGGGCAGAAAGCGTGGTATAAAAATAAATAAATAAACTTTGGCACAATCTCAATTGTGGGTGACAATATTGTTTTTAATGATTTTCATGGCATTTACAGGCAAGCAACGGCACAGCAGCAGCCGAATGGGTGAGAGAGTGAGAGCGAGAGGAATAAAGTCCTGGAATCTTGTTATAAAATCTTTTTGCGAACGAATTGAATTCGTTTTTCGACTGAAAGGCAGGAACAAAAAGAAGAATGGAAGAGGAAGGGCAGCATGAAAGAAATGCCGAAAGCATATGCGTGTTTGTGTAAGCGAATATTGCTGAGTGGAAGAATACAACAACATGGGGCATGGGACATGGAAAGTGTGGGGCAACAATGCAGTAGCAGCATACTCGTACAGAGCATGCAAAGGATGTGCTCAAGCACGACTCAACAACAATACAGAACACAAACAGAAAAGCCAAAACCAAGAGAGTAGAGTGGAGTAGGGGAGAAGAGAACGGAGGAATGACCCATAAACTAAATGGCTGGCAAGTGTACAATGCAATTTATAATCAAGTTAAGAGCTCTTTGTTAATGCTGCAAACGTGGGATATCTTAATGCATCTGCTAATTAAAATCGCTACTAACGAGCCACGAAACTCTATCAAGCTCTATGCTCAACTTGGAGGCAGTTCATGCAGCTAAATTGAATGCAATTTCTTTAATTTGAGCAATGTAAGACGCCAACTGAATTTATTTACATTCACAACTGAATCAACGCGCTCGATAACTACGCTTCATCATCAACCACAAAAAAAAAACAATCTACGAGTAAATAAAAACTACGAGCCAACAAAAAAATACAATAAAACTGGAACTAAGCCAAAAGATGGCTAGTGAGCAATATAAGTTCAGTCAAAGTTGCGTTAAGAAATCAAAGTAACTTTCTTGGCTTTGCTTTTTGCCACACGCTTCTTTTTCTTCTTCTTCTTCTTCTGGTCAGTTTTATTCACCCCAGTTTCTAGTCCTTCTTTTTTCTTCATCAACCGCTTTTCACTTATTGGAAACTTTTAGCTAGCTATACTATGCTGTAACTTACCGCCTTCTGACCAGGCCAAATTTATTTACAATACTCTGCAAAACTATAAAATAGATCGAAAGGTTTAAGGAAATTTCGTAAAAACTATGTGAGGGAAATATTTCTAAAACCTGAACTGATCTGTATAATATTTATTATTCATATTTTTTAATTTACTTTGATACCAATAAACTACTATATACTTCCAAATAAAAACTACAAGCTTTTATTATTTTCCTTCTAGTTATATTCTTTTAGACATTTCATTCTCATTGCTTGGTTCTACTTTAATTGCATTTTTATTTTATTTTCAACTTTTTAATTGCTTTGGATTTCTGCCATATTTTTCTCTCTCTCTCTCTTAATATAATCTTGGTCATTTTATTTTGTGAAAAGGAAACAGAAATGACAACCTTTTACTTAATATCTAATGATGTTTCCTTCCTTTTCATAATTGGTTTACATTGCATTCGTTGTTTGATTTTTATTCTCTCTTTGCTTCCATCAATTGGATGTCGAGAGAGCATTTTAAGTTCTTCCTTTTGCATAGTTTTTCACTTGGTATTTGTGTTAGAAGTTAGCCAAAGGACAATGGCCAAATCATGCGTGTTATTTATACCTTTTGCCAAGACAAACAACAAGAAGTGTTGTGATAAGTTTTGTAAGCCGGAAGATCAAGTCAAGTTGCACTAGAAACTCAGCTGGGCCAACTTCCCTGCACTAGGTTAATTAAAAAACTTTTTTTGACTTTCCTTTTTTATTATTAAATTTCTCAGTGCCTCGAACTAATTTATGACACATGGCACAAACTAGTACAAACTTACAGTAGTTGAACTCTTAAACAACAACAAAAAGAGATGCTACGCTTTCAACCAGGCGGGTGTCGCATCCAATGCTCGACTAGAAACCCGACTCATTTCTCTATCTTCTTGGGTGGTATGCCATTTATCTGATTGATAGAATTTAAAGCCATTCCTCCTTGCCAGCTCATAGGCAGCTATGGGTCCTCTGGAGCCGAAGTCATAGGGCAAAGGGTCTGGACGTTCTACATCAATGTAGGCCAAAACAGGTGAGAAAATGCGCCAAACTTCGCATTGTTCATCGGTGCGCATAAATAGCATTTGATTGCCAGCAAAAATATCGAGTAGAAGACTCTGATAATTGCCCAAAACTGAGCCACGTTCAAATGTCATAAGATTAAGCTGCGCCTCACGTAAACAAAGTTGTTCCTCTCCTGGCTTTTTCATCATCATGCGCATGAAGAGTTCCTCCTTGGGCGACAAACGCAGCACCAGCTCATTCGGTAAACTCTTGATGCCCTCACTGCGATCACAATCCATGGGCTTATACTGCACTCTGATCTCTGTTTTGCTCTCATTCAGTGCTTTGCCCACTCGCAGTATGAATGGAACTCCGGTCCAGCGTTTGCTCTTAATGTGCAGCACTGCCATGGCAAAAGTGGGCGTCACGCTGTTCTTGGGTATATACGAGTGTTGGGTGTAGCCCACCTTGACGGGATCCGTTTCCATGCCATTATTGCAATACTGTCCCAGCACAAGATCACTCATATCGAGTGTGAGTATTTGCTTGAGCACCTTCAACTTTTCGTCTCGCATATCCTCAACATAATTGGAGTACGGCTGCTCAATGGTCAGCATGGCAAGCAATTGCATCATATCATTGGTCATTACATCCCTGATAATGCCAAATTGATTGAAATAATCAGCACGCGATTGCACAGGCTTGTCACACTTCACACTTATCATGACAGCTGCAATGTGCTTGTTGCTCCACGTCTCGGACCAAATCCAATTTGTGAAACGCAGCACAAAGAAATTTTGTATAACTCGCTTGCTCAAATAATGATCAATCATATAAATCTGTGACTCCTTAAAGATTTGTGTGAGCTGCGTTTGATATGGCTTAAAAGTCAGCTCATTTCTGGCGAAAGGTTTCTCGACAATCACACGATTCCAGCCCGTCATTGACAAACACTTGCGACTTATATTCAAAGTCACATGATCAAACACAACCGGAGGAGTTGCCAAATAAAAAAATGCGATTAGCCAGCGTCATATTGTGCTTCGTTTCCTGACGCACCATCGATTCCCTGAGCTCCACATAATCCTGTGGATTGTCATAAGATCCGCAACAACAATGCACATTCGACCAGAAGCTATTGTACTTGACAGGATCGCGCTCTCGATCTAATCCCATGTATGGCACACATTTAATGCGAAACTTCGCCAGTTCAAGTTGACTTCGGCAGAAGGTGAAAATTTTGGTGCCTTGCGGTAAAAGATTGTCGCGATAGAGTTGCCAAAGTGCCGGAAAGATTTTGCTCAGCGCCAGGCGACCAGATGCGCCAAAAACCACAAAGGAGTAGGCGCTCTCATTGGTCTCATCAACTGGTAGCATTTCTACTGAAAAATTTCTATTGCAAGTCCAAATTTTGGGTTTCAGTAATCGAAAAATTTAAAAGCAATTTCCATATGCTGGCTATTTACATTACAGTTGTTTGAAGTGACAAGAAAATCAAAGCAAGTAAATCAGACATTAACAAGTAAGAAAGTTACAGTCGAGTGTGCTCGACTGTGAGATACCCGCTACCCATTTTTAATAAAGGCAAAATATTGCGGTATTATTTTCAAAATATACCGAAAATACTAAAAAATACTGAAAATATACCAAATGATATGTTTGGTATATCGATATAGTACACCATTCAAAATATACCATAGACGGCACAATGTACTAGATTGTCGGCCAAAGCAACTAAGAGCCCAAGTAAATAGGCGCTTTTGCCCATACAAAAGTATTTATTTAATAACTTCCACAGTTTTTATCTGATCGCAACCAAATTTTCAAATTTTATTCGATTTTTTTGATTGGTGGGGCGGAAGTTGGCCGTGGCAAAAATTTAAAACAAACTTGATCTGCGTGCAAACATAACAAATGCTGTCCAATAAGAATTATAGCTCTATCTCTTATAGTCTCTGAGATCCAGTGTTTCATACGGACGGACGGACAGACACACACACACACACACACAGACGGACATGGCTAGATCGTCTCGGCTATTGACGCTGATCAAGAATATTTATACTTTATAGGGTCGGAGATGCCTTCTTCTACCTGTTACATACGTTTCCTGTCGGCACAAAGTTATAATACCCTTCTACCCTATGGGTAGCGGGTATAAAAATGGGACTCTATCATAAGTCTTTTCAAAATATGATAGACTTATAAGAACTTTTAATAATATTAAGTTAGTAGATTAAGAAATGCTTATTTATAAAGATAATTTTTATTCATATTTTATATATATTTTTTTAAGACTTTCTTAAATCGTAGATCAATTAAATAAATATCCAAAATATTATATAACCATATCAAAAATTCCAGATAGTTATAGATGTAGTTTAATTATAGAATAATCTAATCATAAGAGTTCAACAAAGAAGTTACCAAAAAAAAAGTTTAAGACTTTTTTAAATTCAATAAACTTATATGCTAGACTGCAAGTAAAACTTTAAATTCTTAATATATTCAAAATAATTATTATTTTCTTTTCAGATGTGAAAGGTTTTAAATGAAATTTATTTTCACTTATTAAAGCACAACAATTTACAACTTCACTTAATTTTTGTTTTTCTTCAATTATTTAAAGGAAACCAATATTGATCATATTCCAATCTGCACCTTAAGCTATTTTTCATTTGCTTTATCAAACCAAAAACGTTTCCTTTGCACTGTATAATTTTCATTTTGCCGTCAAGTGGCTCTAGAAAAGAGCTATTAAAGACTCATCAATTGTTCATTTTTCAGCTCTTTAAGCTACAATGTTTGCCAGTAGGTCAACCTCTGCTCTTTTCATTTATTTTTTTTTTTTTGTTAGCCATTTGTTTTAGTGCTATGCTGGAAAAGAGCAAATAGCAGGGACGAACCCAGAGGCAAGCTTTCAAGGATATGGCGCTGCAGGCGGCGCGGAAATAAGCAGACAAACAGTTGGACACAGGAGTAGGGATTTGAACAAAGTTGCACAGTTGCAAAGTAGATATCAAAAGTAAAAATAGAGAGGGTCAGACAAAGGGCCAAGCCGGATGCGAGGGGATGAGTTGGAAAAGCAAAAGCAAAGCTGCCATTTTCACACATAAACACATAGGAGATTTCCACAGCGGTTGTTGCTGTTGCTCCTTCAATTGCTGCTGTTGCTGCTGCTGCTGTAGACTGCAATTCAAATTCAATCATTACAAATGCCCTAAGCTCCTATTCAAGTGCATTGGCAACCCCACAAGGTCGATAATGACGATGATTATGATGATTGCGATGATGATGATGACGATGATGGCTCTGCTGCATTGCCATTTTCTTTGTGCACATGTTGTGAGTGCAGCTAATAGCTCTAGCTCCGCCTCTATCTCCGCCTCTGTCCAAGCCCTCTTCTGCTGCAACGCCTGCTCCGCCACATGATGAGCATGTGGCCACCACATTTTCTGTCTATGGCAATTTGTGCTCAATCATTGTAGGCTGGCATTGTAACACCTAAGTGCATCCGCATCCTGCCTGCGTCTGTGTGTATTCATTGTCCTGCCACATGACAGCAGAGCACTTGGTCTTTGGCGCCTCTCGTGATTTGCAGTGATAATTAAATTTCCCTTTGAGCCTGTGACTACTGTCCACAAAATGCAATATGCCAAAATAAAAAGCACAATGTGTGTGGTGTAGTCTAATGTAAACTTATCAAGGACCATTAAAGCTAGAATGTTAACAAAAAGTTATTGAACCTTGAAAATTTTTTCAATTTATAAAATTTAATTTTCAAGCATCAGGGCAACAGTAGAAAGTTTGCTTTAAACGTTCGGCAATCGATAATGAAATGATAATGCAAAAACATTTGCTGTGTGTAAATATCCCAGGTATTCGGTTATAATGACTAACTTTCCTGTGCGGCGGACGGAAAAAGTTTTAGAAAAGGTTTTAGGCTAAAAATAGATCGATAAGAGAACAGAGATAACTTCAACAAGAGGATTTGACAGCTTAGTCGACCTGGCGACCCTTTCCTTACATTAACTGTTGCTGCAAAATAACATAGAAAAATCAACAACAATAGCTAAAAGATGCTGGAATACGTGCCACACGCAGCAAATCTCGTCTAATTCAGTGGCGTGTGTTTTTTTTCTGCTCTTGAAACGTGCCCGTCAAACTCTCTGTATACAAATATAGGCAAGCTAAACATGTTGCCTACAGCAAGGAGGCAATAGAAGCAGGAGACAAAAGAGTAAGACCAACGGGTAACTGATTGTAGCCTGTCACTAATTGGCTCAGTTTTGATATACCCTGCATTCATTAAAGACTGAAATGGGTCTCTCACTTCAATAAGCAGAAAACAAAGAAACTAAATTGAAAGTTATTTACAGGGTATCCCTCAGTCGTTAGTTTCCCCCTCTTGATTTTTTTTGGCTCACGCGAAATGCTTAAAATCACATTACGTGGCATTTAACAAATGCGCTGACAGTTAAGCATTACTATGGGGACACGTGGCGTATGCTTGATATTTGTGTTTGCCATCAGCAGCGAAATTGTTAGATCGTGTTCCAAGGTACTTACAGACTGGTAATTGAGGCTTACGACTACGACTGCCCCACAGCATTTACATAAAGTTTGTTCAGCCAACAAACAGAATGGAAGTGGAAATTGACGTAAAGATTAATTGAACATTTGATAGAGAATTGAGCTAATAGAGATTACAATGTATGTGTAATAAATTGCGGTTAATAAATTGATAGAGTAAACAATGAACACACAATGAAAAAAGACAATGTTGAGCACTAATGGCAACAATAACAAATGCCACTTTTCTTTGCGTCATATTCATTGGATAACGGATTAACAAACAAGCGGCCATTACAAGAAAAAGCAACTACATTTTTCACATGAAAAACACACTACTAAGATACATATATGCTAAGAGTTGTACTTTATTAAAGCCTATTTCGAATAGTATGCGAACGCATATAAATCTAGCATGAATAAAGTCGTGAATTGACTTGCTGTAACTTAAAGTCCATTTATTATGCGCTCTCTCGCTGAAACGCTGTAAGCAAACTCTCGCTCGTCGCTTCTCGTCCTTCAAACTCATTTAAATGAACAAACAAAAAGCAAAGTATCTGCGCCAATACACGCACAAAGATAAAGTGGCCATTGGCCTTTGGCTTGGCTTTAGCCTTAGATATGAGCCCAATGCCATTTGTTTGCGGGACTGGGCCACAAAAACTTTGCTCGCTGCGCCCGAAAGTAGGCAACATACAGAAATTTAAGCACATGCATAAATCACAGAGTCTCGTCCTCTAGTGTCTTTTGTGTGTGTGTGATATTGTGTTTAGCTGTGCGTCTTAAGAGTGAGAAAAATGTGCATAAATATTAAAAGTAAATTGAAATAGTAGCAAAAGGTTTAAAGCAAGTCAAAGTAAATGCTTGAGCCACGTGTTTATTTCATACAGTGTGATGTGTGACAGTTTTGGCAAATTGAAAATGCACTGAACAAAGCCACAGAAGCACTTTTCCTCTCATTGTGTGGCACTTAATTGCTGCCCAAGCACATATATAGAAATAAAGAAAGAAAGAGGGAAAGAGAGAGGAGAGAGAAATGAACAGTGGAAAACACAAAAGCAGACTCAGCAGCACTCTGGGCAAAGTGGCCATTTAAGGAGTTATTTAATATACAAGACTTTACTTTACGATTATATAAATATAAGAGGATGCCAGTAGAAAATTAAGATTTAAAAAAAAGAATAATTTGTAGATTTTAGTAGTAGAAATATTACACAAGACCAGAAAAATAAAAAATAGAAATGTTGTTATGAAAGGTATTGCAAGGCTTCATTTTTAAGTGCAGTAAGTTAATTTGGCATCTACTTGGTGCTTAGTTCAATAATATGAGTTTATATGATATGGTTCTATTTTAGTTTTTCTTTACTTTGTGTTTTGTTTTATTTATTGTTTTATTTATTAAATCAAGTAAAATAAAATCTAACTTTAAAATTGATTTAGAATGAATCTCACAAAGATTAATCTTAAGATGTTTGTAACAATATTAAAAAAAATGGAATTAATAAAACAACAAAGGCTTTTTTTATTTATGAATTAAGAATTTTTTCTTGATTTACACTAATTTCTAATCTAAAGATATTTTAGAATTATAATCTAGATTTGGAATTTATCGGCTGACATTTTTTTTCATTGCAAGTTCACAACATTTGGAATTTATACCATAGTGCACAGTCGGGGGCAGGCCATTAAGATCATAATTGCCAAAAGACTTGGACATGATGCAAGAAAGGAGAAGGAAGAAAGAACACACGCTTATACACACACTAACGCTTACACACGCCCAAACCTCACAATCGCACTCACACATTCATACATGCGGTTATTAGAAAAGGCACAGATTGAATAACGAGCAGGACACTAAGACAACCAGATAAAGAAGACGATGAAGATGAAGATGACGATGGAGAGGAAAAGAGGAGCGTGGAGAGTGGAGAAGTCGTAGAAGTGCCAGCTGTTTCGCTTGCTTGCACTTTATTGTGGTTTATTTGTTTTCATTTACTTGGCTCGCTGCTTCACATAAAATTTAATTAAATTGTTTTATTGCATACGAGAAAATGGAATATCTGGCCGTCAGCCAGTCAGTCAGTCAGCCTCTCAGTCGTTCAGTCTGCCAGCATGATCCGCAACTCCAAAGTAAACGTTGACAACACAACAAGCAAGAACAACATATAAAATACACGGAGTTTGGGTATAATTAAAAGAAGCAAGGCGCGATAGACTTTACCGCATTTTTCTGGCACAAATCTTTTATTAGCTTTTGCTTTGCAGCATTTTTTCACTTGAAATCCTCCGCCGTAAGCACATTTTTTTTATACCGCAATAAAAGTCAAGGAATTCTTAAAAAGCTCATCAGAAAAGCGGCGACTAACATGCACTTCCAGCCAGCGCAAACATTGGATATTAAAATAAAAAAATTTCAAAATTTATATGTTTGCAAGAAACAGCAAATTATTAAACAAAGTTTGATGTGCAAAGCAATTGTGTATTTGCCATAACAAACTTTGCTTTTAAATCCCAATTGTTGAAGTTTCTATAATGCGATTAAAGTCTTTGTATCGTGGTCCCTAGCAAATACGGCAGAGCATTAAATTGAATGCGAACAGTAGACTTTTCATAGGAATGCCGAGTAGTGGAAATAATCGTCCTCAAGTTTACAGTTCACAGCACTTCGACAGCCACATGGATGGCTATCTAAATAGCTTGGTAGGAAAAAACAATATGAAGGATATATGAATGTTGCCAGTGATTCCTTTTGAACTCGTTCCTCGTTTCTCGTTTTCCCTCAAATTGATTGAGTAGGGCATTTAAGACTCACTCACTATTGAAAGGCAATTTCATACTTGTCCCAATACGTGTGTGTTCACGTGCCAGCAAAAAATAAAAGAGAAGAAAACATTCAGAGACCAATGTTGAAATGTTGCGTATACGCCTCTTTAAGCAAAAGCTTCTAAAAGGTAAAAGCTGTTAAATGATGCAAAGCAAATTGGGTATAAACCCAAAGCCTTTAATAAACATCAAAATTTAAACTCGACCAATGAAATTCATTATCATTAGACTTAGCCAAAGTGTACATAATGTTCGAGTCAGGCTCATTACAATTTTGCTCCCGCTCCCAACTGCATCTTGTTAGTTAATTAATTCCTTAAATAATTCATGAACAAACTGAAAATGTAAGCCATTGTGGCAGGGCAGTAACAATATTCTGCCGCTTGTTACCACAGACACGGACACAATTGACAATGACCCCTAAGATTGTTTAGTAATTCTTACGTTACCTAACGTTTCGTGCGTCAAACTGACCTTCGTTGAGTGTGTGTTTAATGTTATTAAAGCCCCCTTAAATATGCAGCTTAATCGGCAAGTTATTATAGCCAAACCAGATGACTGAACCTTTTGTAAAGAAAGGAGCACAAAAAAAGAGTGTGTGCCAACTAATTGGCAGCTGGCCAACAATTGACAACTGCTGATGACAGAGACTAATGATGAGTTGGGTAAGGGTTTTGCTTCTGTTGACGCAGCCAACGAAGTCAAGCAGCAAATTTTGAACAATATGTTATAACTACATGAATGGAACTCATCAAAATATACCTTCAGAAATCATTTCCATATACATTTTACTCATGACTTCAATGTAGTCTGTATTATTACTTTATTATGCATATCGGTAGTTAAATAAAGCTTTTGTATGTTAAAGCCGAGCACAACAAAAATGTGTTTTGTCATCCCTGCCATCGTGTTTGTATATTGGCAAAAACTCATTGTAGGAAAAGGCACACAGCAACAAAAAAAAATAAAAGTAAAAATACAAATACGAAATAAAAGAAGGGAAAGCAAAATACTTTGGCATATCTGCATATTTCTGGTTCAATGCATCAGCAGAACATACAAACAAATGGAACAGCGAACAGACCAACAGATTATGCAGTGCAAAACACCAGCGACGTCGACGCCGCAGTCAACGTAGCTGTCTCTCTGAGAACGTTGAAGGAATCCAGAGGCAACGGGCAACTGGCAGCAAAACCAGCAGAAGCAGAGCATGCCAAAGATGCCAATTCATTTGTGCCATAAAGCACAGTCCCCACTACAACTACATTCATATTGTGTTCCACATTTACATACACATACATATGTATGTATTCAGTGCATTCAGTGTGTATCAATGTGAGTACATGTATGCTCAACTATCGATCTGTCTGTGGCAACATTGTAATTTGCAGCACTTTTCATTTGCTCATACCAATCGCGAACTTCAATAATCGCATTCTGTGCTAAAACGTGCAAATAAATTCGGAAGCTAGAAAACTACTTTAAAATGTATTGAAGTTAAAAGCATAGCTTGAAGAATTTCATAAACAAATTTAAGAGTAGTAATAATGACACATTTAAGAAATGTGGAATATAGAATAAAATATTGGAAGAATTAAAAAATAAATCTAGTTTGTTCAAATTGAAAGAAAAACACTTTATTTTAATACTTTTTATTTTAATAAACGTCACTTTAAGAATATCGAATACAAATAAATGTAAAAGCTAGAAAACCACCTCAAATTTTAAGAAAATTAAATGTATTTTGTCAGCTAAAAAATTGTAATAAATATTGCAATTCAAATTAAAAATAAAAATACTTCTCCACAGTATGGCAAAATGTTATTAAAGGCACTTTAAAAGTGACGAATTTAAACAGAATTTTTTTGTACAGATAGTTATAATTTTATTTTCTTTATAAAAGCCAAAATCAATGTGATGATACTTTTGGGAACACACAACATATAAAAATGCTTCAAAAGAATATATATGTATGTATGTATGAATGTTTCTCTTTTCGGCGCCATTGAACTGTTAATAACAAATGGTAGATTGAAAATTGTAACCCAAATGTATTACGCCCCAACTGTCAGTTATTCTTATTCGGTTTTCATTTTTTTTTTTTGTTGAGGATTTTTAGTTAGGGCAATTTGAAAGCAATTTCGGTTACTTTGTGGTGTTTGTAGTCATTTTGATGTTCATGTTCTTTTTGCATTTGTATCTCAATCTCTGGCAGAGCAAAAAGAAACGAAATATGTAAATTTTTATTACCCAAAACAGATACATTTTAATATCTTTTATGTTTTCATATATATTCCTTTTTTTCTTTGGCATAGTGAGTATAATAATTTGGAGCGACAGCAGCAGCTGGTCAGTCTGAGCTTTGGGCCATTAGATGAAAATAATGACCTACATATGAATCACACTTAGGGCTCTGGCCAAGTTATGAGTCCAACTGTCAGTTGGCAAAACTAAAACGTGTCTTTATGAAGAAAAACTGCTGCCTGCCTTACATGATGTTGTCTACATGTTGTGGTTACCCCAGTTTTTCAGATCTGCTCTAAGACTTCAGTCTAACTGTTTATTTGTTTTTGTACTGTCGAAAGTTTTACACTCACATTGTGTTGTCGTTGTCCGTCATTTTGGTTGAAGTACTGTCTGTGTGTTGTTATGTGACAATGTTTGTGTGTTGCAGGAAGGATAATTTGCTGTGACATGCAACTATTAAAACTTTAATTGGCGCCAGCCAGGAGCAACACAAAAAACCGGATAAACTTTGTTTCAAATTCTATGAGTGAACTTCCCACTATCATTACGCATTATGGCGACCTTCACATAAGTAACTTATAGTAGTCGCCTTACATAAAATAAATTCACTTTAAAAGCGACCTTTTTTTTTAATTTATTAAATGAACTTTCATTTGTAGTAGGGCATATCCCAAATCCAAAACAAGTTGACTTCTTCACAATTGGATTGCAATCAGAATTTCTTTATCTTGCATAACTCATTACCTTTTTTGGGGTGGATATAATGTCACATAACAAAATCATGCATATCGCATGGCGAGACAAACAAATGTCATACCACATGTTAGAACTCGACCTCAAACTCATATCTACCCATTTGCCATTCGAATTTCCCCAAAAAATATTCATTCAGACAAGAGCAGAGATAATTGTGTGCTGCACCATCAGGCAAAGCCGACAACTCAGTTTTCGTCCGAAATGCCATCATGCCAAGCAACTCCAATGAATGCCTAATGTGTTTATGATTTGTCATTGCCGTTACGCATTGTACGAATACTACTGCTGCTGCTGCTTTTTATTTTGATGACATGCAAAGCAATTTGTTAGCCCAACACTAACTCGACTACTACAACTCGTACTACTACCACTACTGCAAGTATTCGCCACATTAAAAAAAAATAATTGAGACCAAAAGTAGAAGCAGGCACAGATGCGGGTAACGAGAGTTTACAACAATGAATCAACAGTTTGGCATTGGCAGAGAGCCAATCAACACAAAGAGAGAGAGTGAGAGCGAGAGCAAGCGAAGAAGAGAGAGTGCGTGCACTGCTTTACCGACGCCGACGAAAGAGCTCGTTGCTTCGTATTGCCACTCGGCAAACAGTTTGTATTGTCGTCGGCAAACACATTGAAGTTTAAGGACGGCAACAGCAACTGCTGTTGTTCAGTTTTGCTTTCAACGTCGAGCCAACTGGACGCGTGTTCGCTCCGAGGAGTCTCGTCTCGTCTCGTCTCTACTTGTCTCTATATGTGTTTCGTGCGTGTGTGTGTGAGTTGGTTGCGTGTATGCCGACAATGCCGCAACAAACTTTAAGTTAAGCCATACACAAGTATCCAAAGTCAAAGTGAAAGTTACGCCATTGACAACTTTTAACTGCCAACGGGTAACGACAACGAGGCAACGAGGAGACAACTGACAATGGCCATTCAACTACAGGCCAACAACAGCCAGAGCGAACAATCCCAAAGGAATCGGGTTGCCATCGAGTCAAGTTGCCATTAGACGATCTCTTGTGGTCCAAGAACTGTGCAACTGCACTTTTGCTCATGTTTGATCTAATTACTTGTGTGCTTGTGTCTCTATATTTTTTTGCTGCCGCTGTTTTGGCCTTTGACCTAAGCCAATTCCAAGTTGCGTCGCAATGCTAAAACCAATTAAGCGAATTACGCTCGTGTCATAAATAAACTACAAACTATTATTAAACTCGCATAAAGTATTCGTGCAACACATGTTTCAACAAATTGAATTGAATTTCAAAGGCAAATTACATCGCAGCCGCAGGCTCTAAAAAGCGTCTAAAATTTCATAATTGAAAATCAGGTAAGCCAATCAGTGCATTAGAATTTTGCTTACGTTAATTACAAGTGATTCAATTAAAGTAACTTTGACACAAAATTTGTTTCAATCAATTTTATGCCTACGAATTTGATTAATTATTTTTGCCTCACTTTTTGGGTACAATTCATGTGAAAAGGTCAAACTGTCGTATATTCGTATAACAATTTGCGGTTTGCGCAGGAAGTCAATGTTTTGACAGTTCTCGGAATACGTATCACTAATTCCGAATACTAAATATATTAAATTCTGTTGAACTCTGAGATGGCTTTTAGGATTATTATTATTGTTTATGCATATCTATAGATTATTTTCGAATTTTGTTATAATTGGCTTGCAAATAGATTAGCAATTTCTTATTAAAAATAAACAAACTCATTTACTTGATTAAGATTACAGTAATTTAATTTACCATTAAAAGTATTAAAGTAATTAATAAATGTTATTGCTTCTGCATATCTATTGATTATTTTAAATTTTCGATTTAATTGGCTGGGCAAGAGATTAGCCAATTGCAGTTAAAAATAAACAAATTCGAATAATTAATTTGGTTTACTTAAATTGACAATAATTTAATCAGTTCCATTTGTATTAAGTATAAAAGTTATTATTATACTTATGATTTTGGTTTGCGATTTATTTAATTGCCAATAATTAAGCAGATTCCTATTAAAGGTAAACAAATTCAAATAAATTATTTGGTCAGTTGTAACTAGTAAATAATAAACGCATTTTATGTTTATTATACTACGAAATATACTTAATATTACATATATTGAATTACTTAATTCATCATTTTGTCTCATCATTATAGTTTGCTCGTCATTTGCAGCAAAAACCATAAATTATTCTCATTTAAATTCAAGGCTTTTACCCTTTTAGCATCATTATTTATTTACACATCTTTTTGGACAACCAATAAATCAAGAATTTATACGTTTCCTTTATGTTTATAGCCCCGCTTGTCATAATG
Organism: Drosophila nasuta; assembly: GCF_023558535.2. Lineage (NCBI taxonomy): Eukaryota > Metazoa > Arthropoda > Insecta > Diptera > Drosophilidae > Drosophila > Drosophila nasuta. The sequence continues at coordinate 7,648,294 of NC_083457.1, forward strand.
CGAAATAGCTATTTAAGAGTTCTTTTAGATTTGCGAGTCTGTGCGGTATTCTAATTCAATTGTCTGCCATGCCCATAACATTAGATGCGATCATAAATTCCCAGCAAATATGAAACCACGGGATTCCATTCCCAAAACCCACACACACACACGCACACATATAAGGACACACGCGGAAGGAAAATGGAAAAAGTTGCAGCTGCTTTTGCTGTTGCTCCTAAGTGCGAGTCTTTATTTTATTTTAACACCTTTAATTAATTAAACAGCACAGCTCCCGTAAGTGCGGGTGCAGCCAGCTTCTAGGTGCTGTCAAGGTTGCCTCGGGGATTTGGGGGAAAGAGGGGAGAGAAGAGTGAAGAGTGTAGAGTGTAGAGGGAAACCCATCTGCTATTGGGTTCTGCTGTTCGGGGACAACTGTAACAACATTTGTGTCGTCTTTTAACATCATTATTTTGTTTCACCTTGGCGTGGCACACACAAGCTCTACAATCAGTCAGTGCCACACAGTCTACAACCCCACGAAAGTAACAGAGAAAGATAATATATATAAGAGAGAGAGAGAGAGAGAGAGAGAGAGCGAATGAGAGTAAAAGCTAAAGCTCAGCTCAGCCCCCCGATGCGTGTTAGCATTGCTCCCAGCGCGTGCCACATTTATACCAATTTAAAAAGTGCGCCACACTTCTGCGGCAGCCGCTTGATTATATATTTATTTGATTTTTGGCTCGCTGTTTTACGACAACGCTTGGCCAAAAGACTTAGCCTCAGTCTCATCTTCTTCTCATCCGCTTTCTTAGCCGCAATTCGCTGTCTCAGTATCAGTCCCAGTCTCTGTCTCAGCCTCAGTCTCCGTCTCTGTCTGGGTGCTTTATATGCGCTGTTTGTCTTGCCCACAGCATTTACATAAAATCTAATCAAAAGCCATGCACATTAACTGCCAACGGGCTCATCAAATTTTCAACATGTCTTTGCGTACTCGTTTTCGTATTCGCATTCGCATTCGTATGTGGCGTCTGCCGTTGCACTTAGTCAAGAGACCTGACTCACAGTTCTTTCTCCTCTTCGCTTCGTCCATTCAGCCTACCCTAAAAGCATATTTAATAATTCATCAGTTTGTCTGTCGCATCAACTGGCAACTCTTTATGTATTTTATTTGATTTTATTCTTTGTTCCCTTTGTTTGCCATAAACAAATGCAAGCGGTTAAGCGAGGGAATAAAAAAGCTGCAAACATTAAGGTTGGTCAAGGAATCGAATTTATGATACACTTTTTATAAATATAATGACGAGAAAACATTTCATATTGATTTTAACAAATTTATTCGTTTCTTGTAATAATGTGTTCAACAAATACTCAGGAATATATTTACACAATTCTGTTTACGTTAAAAGTTACAGTTTATCAAAAAAATTGATTTATGAAATGAATAAACGAATGACATTTTTGCAGCAAATGGCTTTTTATTAAACTAGGTAAAAATCACGAGCAAAAAAGCATATATTAAATGCACATCAAATTAATGCAGTTAGGCTGCAGTCGCTGTCTCTGTTCATGTCAACGCTTCGGCTGCGGCTCTGTTGTAATCAATTAAATATTGATATTTTTAATATTTAATCTTTTCAATTAAATTGCCAATGATTTACATGCATATACAATACACGTATGTAACAGCGGCAACGACAGCAATGGCATTTTTTTTTTTGGTCAAGAAGTTGTGAAAGCTGAACCGAAGTGAAACCAATGGGATTGGTTAACCGAAATGATGTTGTTGTATAAATCAATTAAAATGCCAATTTTAAAATGATTATAGATACAAATTAAGTTGCAAGGGCTTGTTGTGCTTGTTTTAAAGCATTTAAAAAAACCAGAGACAAACAATCAATTATAAATTGCATTTAAATAAATGCGTTAATCGTTATGTGAAATTAAGTATACGCACCATTGTATATTTTTTTATTTAGATAATCAAATGCGCTTTGCCAAAGACCATTGTAACTATAATGAAATCGACGCTCAATAATAATTCACATATTACGTATACGTAATAATCAAGGGTGTTCAATGAAACTAATTATATTGAATACATTTTTTATCATAGATATTCACTGAAAACCAGTAAAAATAACTTATATTTAATAAATCTCTTGCAACTATAATAATACTTAGCTTAACATACATTACGTATACGTAATAATCTAGGGTTTTCAAATACGTTTATACTGACATGAAATTTAATATTTAGCATAAATAAACATAAGTTTGTATTACTTGCAACTATATTAAAATCTGTGCTCAATAACACTTCATATATTACGTATACGTAATAACTAGGCGTATGTATTCATCAATCGTATTAAGTATACGCAGCATTGTAAATATTATCTTGGCTTAGATAATCAATGAAAACAAATTAAAATTAACTTATATGCAATAAATACTTGCATCTACAATAACATATTACGTATACGTAATAACCAAGCGTATTCAAATACTTATAAACTCAAATTCCAATCAATGCACACTCGTAAACAATTATGGTATTAATGGAACCCAGCTACACATTGTGCATGTTCAGTATGCGATTTCTGGCTGCACTCTCAGCGGAATTTGACGAAAAGAATGCATAGAATTATATGCAGCTAAATTCCCTAATTATATTTTGTGAATTGCGCATACGCCCCATCGAACCCATACAAAAATAATAGCATACGAATAACGAACAGAACAATTTCTTGTAGCTGCACAAATTGAGCTGCAATCAGCTCCATAAGCACTTATAGTAATCACGTGGTTAAAGAACGCAGTGCACAGAAAATAAAAAATAAAGAAAAATCAATCACAATTATAGTTAATGAACTACATGAGCATAAAAAATTGCACAATTGGTTAAGCAGAAATCGCACAGCCACTGCAATTGCAAACAGAAAATGGCCAAGCGCCGTAAATTACCGTAAATATTTGCATTGAGCATTTATTTTTTATAATTGTAATAAATAAATACGTATGTGCACGGTGGGGAAATGTTTTAATTTAATTGAAGGCCCGATATTGCCGGCAATCAATCTAGCAATCAATCAATCAATCCGCTCGTGTGATGACTGCCGAATTGTAAAGGACTTTGCCGGCAGAAACATTTAAAATACGGAAAAGAAAGAATAAAAGTAAAGGCAGTAGCAATAGCAGTAGCATTTGTCTGCCTTGCATAATAATGGGGCAGACTCCGTTCCGTTCGTTTGCTTGACTTCTTGCCACTGCTGCTGCTGCTGCTGCTTGTGGCAGCAGAGTACGTGCCACAGTTACAGAGCTCTCTCTCACTCTCTCATGTATCCATTTCACAGTCACTGCCGCATCGCAGATACAAATTAGCAAGTGTAGCGAACTTGGCAAACTTGCCGAAAACCGCAATGTTGGCAATGGCTGTCGATTGCATGTGCACTACCTACACCGCCCCCAAACCGCAGCCGCACTCTTTTTTTTATGGGTGTATGCACGCATTCAATTTCGGCATTTCCATTCTCTTCTCTCTGTGTGCTGCAGTTGATATGACAAAAAAAAAAGAAACAACAAATAGAAGAAGAATGTCCTTAGTTAAACAGAACCGCTTTTTGAATGGCTTTCGGGTATGTTGTTGGCGAAACAGCTCGAGGGGTTAAACGCAATGAGAGAAGAGAGCTTTTAACTATTTGTTGAATCTGCCTCAGCAATTTGCTTTAGACTTTGCCCACTCTGTCAACATTGACAAAAGTTTTAATTACAACAAAGCACAATCGTTTTACACAAACTCCCCCATTTTGAAGTCGGAGAAGGTCGGAGAGCCGGAAAAAGAGTAAACAATAAAGGCATAGCATACTTATGAGGGCTTTTCTGCTTATCAGGCAGTAAATTTCTTGAGTAAATGGAGCGTCCTGCATGTTAATTGAAAAAATAAACAGTAATGACAACTAGCCCATAATCCTTCTCCGTCAGCGTTCTCCTCCCATTCATTTCCTATTCAGTTGGCAGCTCTCAGAGGAGCTCAACTTTTTGGTCAGTCGCTTTTTTGTTTGCCCCAACTGATTTTGATAATTTGCATAATATGCTAATTATGACACACTTTTTCTCTTACATGAATCATCCATTTATAGCTGGCCCAAGCAAAATACAATTCTGCGACTTTCCCTCTCACACTCTCTTTTCATCCTTTTCTCGAATTGGTCCATGAACTTTGCTTTCGCTGTGCCACCCACAGATGTTTGTTGCTGCCACAGCTCAACGCGCACAATTTGCATTGCTGAGAATTTAATTTTCCCATTCCAACTGTAAGCTCAAGATAATGTATAATAATTAATACAGCGCTAACTACAGTGAAGATAAGCTAAAAGCGAAGCAAAGTATTTCAAGCCAACTTTAATTTTGAATTTTTGTTGTTTAATTTAAGGTTTTTTTTTCATTTTTCTTTAATGTATAAATATTTATTTTGTATTGTATTTCTAATATTTTCCATAAATATATTTATAGTAATTTTACTTATTTAAGGCTTAAGAAATGCTTTAAAAGCAGAAAGCAAGCTTATTTTGTAACCAACCCGTTACTTTAAAAGTAAAAGGAACTTAAGTGTTGTGAAACTGAGCCAAAAATTTCTTTAATGCCATCAAATTTCAGCTTGAGTTTCGCTTGAATGAAATAAAAACTGGAACTCAGACAGAAGGCAACAACGTTGACGACAACGACAACGAAAAGTACTTAAATGCTTAGCGCGCAACTTTAATATCATTGCATATCGTACTTGCTATTCACTGTACGTGTAGTTGCCGCATTCTGTGGCAGCTATAAGAAATGTTGCCCCATCAATCGCAGCCTTGCCTTTGTAGTTGCGAGACTTTTGTTGCCTGTTGGCAGCTGCTTCTGCTGTTGCTTTTTTGGCTGTATAAAATATTGGGGCACGGCGATGCTGAGCGTTCAAAAGCAACTCATCAGCCAGCCAACGTCAAGGCTTAACGTTTATATTTATGTGTGCGAGTGTGTATGTGCATATAGATGATATTATAATAATGTTGCAGATTTTATCGGCAGCGATTTTATGATTGCGTTTGGGCAAATAATAATCGGAGGCCGCCCATTTTAATTGCATACTTTGCAGCGCACGCACAAAAGTCAAGTGTGTTTATGGAATACGATTTGCATATATTATTTAGTACAACAGCTACACAACACTCTCAAAGTAAACATGTGCGCTTTATTTTAATTTGAAGCTTTTCCCACATTTTTCCAAACGTTTCTCAATGTTAAGCACACACTTTGCAGCAACACGTGCACTTTAATTTTCTGGTTGCCCCCTTACATTGCACCACGAACTGAGTTCATATGTTGAATGGCGGATTGCGAGTTGCAAATTGAGCTGGTGGGGCACGTAGCGAATATACAGCTGAGACTAGTATAGAGCCAACAATTTCATTTTTGGCCTACATTATACTCTGCTGACATCCGCTCTCAGTCCTCTCTCTATATTCACCTATTCTTATTCTCTGTTTTTTTCGTGCTCGGCCTATTTTGGGTTCTAAAATGCACAAGGTGCTTGAAGGCGATTCTAAAGTACTGCAAATGTCGTCTGCGTTCTTTGTAATGGCAATAAAAGAAATCTTTTGTTTTTTCACAAGCATAAATTTTAATTGCTTTTCTGTTAGAGTTGGGCAATTCAAATTTGTAAAGGTTGAGAATGAATTTGCTAGAAAAATACAGAACAATAAAATGTTTTTTATGTAGCTCTTACGATTTTAGAAATAAATTAAAACATAAATTCGAGCCATATCTGATTAACAACCTATCTTATATTAACACTGAATATTTCACTTGTAGCACATAAAATGAAGTAATAAAGAAGCAATCAAATTTTACTAAAATTTTTTGATAAATTTTGATATTTAAATTCTTTAGTTATGTATATTAGTAATCAATGTTAACAACTAATTTAGAGAAACATAATCTTAGCATAGCTGCTACTTAAATTAATATTTGTTTTTGTAGGAATCGTCAAAATGTAATTCAGTATTTATTACAGAAAGAAATTGTGCCAGTATTCCAATGAACGAAGTAAATGCATATCAGATCGAGAAAGAAATTGAATGATGACTAAGAAATCTTCCTCTAATATACCTACACATCAACAGTACTAATATTATATGTTAGTGTTAGTGTGTTCTTGTCCCACAAAAACAAAGGGAAACAAATCTTAAAAACAGAACAGCGTATTAAAATTCCCAAATACCAAAGCTCAGGTACTTGCACACCTTTGCAAAAACACATTGCTGACAGCTTTAAAGAAATTGAAAACTAACTCTCAACTCTTTTACCACCTAATGTTGGCACTTTGATAACATTCAGCCACAGAGCAAAGGTATAGATAGAGAGAGAGCAAGAGTGGTTATAACAAGAGAACGATACTTACGCCATTATTTGCACGTTGCTGACACATTTAATAACCACAAAAACCATAAATACCGTCACCAAACCGCAAACAACAACAACGACAGGGGCTAAGACAGAGTCAGGGGCAGAGAGCTGCCTGCTCAACGGCAGCTGAGCGAGCAATTTCCATGGATATCCATCAAGTGAAAAGAAAACAGTAGCGTGAACCAGAAGCAGAAGCAGAAGCAGAAGCCAAACCTCAGCAAATCTCAAAACCAGCTAATTTCCGCAATCAGAAAGTCACTTACGGACCAGGGCTTATAAACAATGAGCCAAACTACAGACAGCCAGCAATAATAACAAGACCAACACCAACAGCAACACAAAGAACAACAAAAGCAACGACAACAGTAAGAAGGATAACTAAAGGGAAACCGTGTAACGCCGGCATTATAAGGACCTTAGTTATAACTATCATTGCTCATGTCTCTGTGAGCATTTTGCACTGTTCTTCTCTTCCCTCTTCGCTTCTCTGTTTACTGTGCTTTGCTGGTCTGCTGCTGCTGTTGTTGTGTGTCGTGTGTCATTTAAAAACAGCACACACTCAAGTGAAAAGAACAGCACACAGGACAAGAGGATACAACACCCATGTTCTTATGGCTCCATAGCCAACAATAACAATTGGGGTGCGGATGATGTGGGGTACGGATTTATGTTAGCCCTTTTTTACGATGACGTTGCCAACATGCAAAACGAGTGACACCTTGATGGTATATGGCGAGTACTCGCACTCGCACACGGTCGCAACTCGTTCGGTTATAATGCGGCCAAGGGGCAGTCAAAGCGTTGGTTAACATCGTGTCAATCTATAAAGTTGCACGGCGACATGGAAGTGGAACAGAGCAACAGAGATAACACCAAGTAAATGTGGCAACCAATAAATCGATCTATCATCCTCCAAAAAACATGGATTATTTTACATTCAAACTAAAATATTATATTATTATATACATTTTATTCAGTACATTTACTTTATTTATGGTGTACTAATTAGCTGAAATCTTAAATTTCATATTTGCTTCGCAGTTTCTTAAAGTAACCAACAAACAGCGCAAAACATTTGCTGTAGGAGCCAATCATTTCATAATGCATTTTTTTTTTTAACAAGCAACTTCTAGAACAATAATTTCAGTTAATAAATTACAGAGATATATTCATTAAAAGTTAAATTGTCTTCGTTTTATCTGGCCGACCACGGATTTTTTTACTATTTCTTGGTATTAGTATTAAATATCGACGTGTCTATGATGATATAAAATATATAGTCTCTTTTAAATGTAAATTCTTTGTGTTTACTATAGCATAATAGTTCAATGTACTTTATTTCATTGTTTTGTAGTACTTACTTTAATTGCCAAAGTCTGTTAAACTATCATATATTATTTATATAAATCCTTAGTAAAATACAAGCTTATCAAGAAGACATTTAAAAAAAAAAAAGAATATATTTTTGTAATATGTTTTTAAATTTAAGTAATACCTTCATCCTGTATAAATGTTCTACAAGAAAACAAATTATCAGCTTGTGTCATTATCTTCATTGGTTTGGCATCTGCTTCAAATATTATAATCAACTACTAAAAGAGTACAAAATAAAAACAAAGGACCTCGCATAAAATAGCAGAGGACACTCTCAATATGGCCTGACATTATTGTTTGTTAAGTAAGTTCTGATTTTTAATTGGGTTTCTCATCGACTCCTCTCGCCTCCTGTTACAACTGTAATTGTAACTGTGTCTGTGTCTGCCCGAAGAACAATAATTATTTACCAGCTATTGAAAAACAATTTCCCTTTCGATTTCCTAGCATTTTTCTCGCTGCTTGTTTTACCGGAAATTATTGCAATTTATGATTTAATTTATGTTCATTTTTAATGTTGCCGACGTCGCCGCCATTGCCGTTGTCGTTGTCGTTGTCGCTGCTCTTGCCGTAGTCGTTGCTGCCACAGAACGTTGACTGCCACACGAAGTGTGCTCGATGTTGCATATAAATGCGCTGATTATCGCGGCACGTTACAAAAGACTGAGCCACGCCTAGACCGGATTGGTTAAGTGATGGGGCGTAGTCTGTGCCAAAGATAAAGCGACAATCTATTTGCGGCAATCAACGCTTAAGTGCAGCCACAAGCTGCAAATTCTTGCTATAAATTCAGCTAAGAAATGATGCGAACTTAAAGCGCACATCTATCGACAGCAATGTTTCTTAAAATTACGCTGACAGTGACAAGTGACTAAACTGCAATTTGCAGAAGACGTCAAATATGAACTGCTCTGCTTGCTATAAATATATCATCAAAGCTCACACGTTTAGCACTCAACATTTCTTATGAAAAAAAAAATGAAAAAGAAAGAAAGAAAGTCCTCGTCATATCAATCTGAATTTGCTCGCACTTGAGTCTAATGTCTTTACGCTTTAGCAAATTTGACAAAATTAAAATCAAACGCTTGCAAAATGTCACGCACATTTTGCAGGGTTTCGACACCTTCCAAGTCTCTGTCTTTGACGCAGTCTGCGTCTCAGTAATGCGACCAATGACAGTGATAGAATCCTCCCCAATGGCTCACTACTCACTTTGATTGCAGCCCCGTGTGTGTGTGTACGAAGCTCCATTTTAACAGAGTCATTGACAACACCCCAACAGCACTTTTTTCGCAAATTTTTTTACGACATATTTATATGTGTACCACATATGATGACTATATTCGTCTCTCCCTTTCTTTTTTCTTTCACGTGCAAAGTGAAAAGCATCATTTTTATGCGACACACTTGGCAAGGTTTTTTCTTTGCTCATGTATTTTATGAGTTACGCAAAAGGCAAAAGTCAAAAACCAAAAATTTCCGACATCTCTCGCTCTCTCTTTCTTTTTCTCCCTCCTTCTCTCTCTCTACTTTCTGCTGTCTGTCAAAATGCAGTCATGCGTGTGTGCCTGTCCCTGCCTTAGACTCGCGATTTCAGTTCCTGCCCAAGCGACTGCCAAATAGCGCGCATATTTGATGTCAACGGTTGGGCGCCGTAAAGTATGCAACGCAAATACTGCGTTGCCTCCACGTTAATTGCGTAAACAAATAGCGCGCAACGTCTTGTAGTGGCAAATAGTCAGCGACTTCTAGCCGACGACGCATCGCGTCGCACGACTTTTACAAATTCTCATTTTATGCATAAATGCTTTTTCCATGTATCTTTCACTAAAAAAAAAAAAAAAAACGAAAAACCGAGTACTGCGAGTAAATTAAGTTCGTAGAGGCAAAGGCCTGCTCGAAAAGTATCTTCAAGTGGCAGGAAGTGCTTCGTGTAATTGCTAGGCAAACAAACACTCAGCGACTATTTAAGAGCTCTCAAGGTGGGCCGTCTTTGGTCTGCTGTTTGATACAACGTTTTTGCTTATTTCTCTTTTTCGCTTTTGAGGACAGTTGTTCGTTATCTGTTTTTGTGAAATAATTAGCCCAAAGCAAAATCGATTTCCCCAAAAACAGTTGCAACTTATACAAAGCTTGAAAATAGCAGAGGCAACTTCAAAAGCGCTCTCCATTTCTATGCAGAGACAAAGTGGAATTATATCTCTGAACAGTTTTTTTGTGACTTTTAATCTCAAATGGAAGATAGGCTGCGATTTGGATAATAAGGGTTTCCTCTCTAGTCGTAAACACGTCGTGGTGAAAAGTTTACCAAAAAGGAAATCAAGAGAGTTATGAGCACATACTAACATACTTTATTTGTCTTTAAAGCTTATGGCATAACGGCGTGCCAATGAGTAAGAGAATGCCTAGCGCTTTATCTAAAAATAACAGCTCAGCTGCGAGCGAACCAATTTGGAATTTGTAAAAAAGTTTCGCGTTCTCCACGAAAACTTTGTCCGTCTACAAAATTTGCTGGCAACACTTTGGCTAACTTGTTTGGTAAGCCTATGACACACACACACACAGTCTCACAAGCAATCAATTGTGTCTATATATACTACGATGTAAAAGAGTACCTCCCTACATGCATGCACATAGAGGTGAAGCAGCTGACGACAGGTGAAGACACCCAATAAATCACTTGCCACCCAAGATATGCCAATTAATCAAAATCAGCAGACGGATTAGTCAACTGATTCTAAACATAGCTGAAGCTTACGATCCAAATCTGCACGTTAAACGATTAATAATGAAAAATATAAAGAAAACCTTTTTACACAATGTTATAATTAAGCCATCAAGCTCTTGACAGCCTGACGTAAGCGACGAGTTGATAATGTTGTATTATATTCCTTTCTCCTTTTTTTGTACTTATGATGTACTTGAGTGTGAGCGGGATAAGCGAGCAGCTTATGAGCTGTCAAGTGGCCAAAAATAATGTTGAAAAACTCTTGAACTCTCAGTTAAGTCAATGAACGCTTTATATACACAATATTTTAAAGTCTATCGTTGTGCTTAGAAACAGTTGATGTAACCTTGCTTTTAGATGACATAATCTAGCGTCTTATGTAGTTAGCACATTCCCGCCTCTTAAATGGAGCATTTTAACTTGCTTTTAATTCGCTGCGTCAGTTTGATAAATGATTTTAATGGCTTGATTGATAGGCAGCCCTTAATTGTTGTGTTTATATAGTATTTTTGCTCAACTGCTAGGCATGGATTTATCATCATTAGAGACAAAATGAAAATATTAAGATAAATATCAGCACAAGCTGTTGGCAAAAGTGCTTTAACTGAATGACTTAAGCAGTGATCCAATCAAAACCCAAAAAGTTACTTTTCATAAATGCCAAATGCACACAAACACAAGTATACCCACACACATACACACATTCGAAACTCTCGTAGCAGTCACGAGCAAACTGGGATTACTCATACGCCATGTTATAGAGCTTGTGGTTTACACTCGAGTGCTGTTGATGCTGAAGTTGCTTGCTATTTTTTGGGGGTTCGGGCTTGGCAAGTGTATAAATTAAATTTAGCAGAACAATTTTTGGCATAACAAGTTTTTCGCAGCAATTCCAGAAAGTACGTATACGTCATGTTGGCCATGCTGGAGCCTTGCAATCTGGTTAGCCGATAAGTTTTTCCTACTTCCACTACTGCTACTACTGTTGTTTAGTCGCATAATTTTCAAGTAAAAGTAAATGAAAAGAAACAGCAAACAGTAAACGGCAAACTGCGAACTGAAAATGCACTCGACACTGGCTGTCGTTGCAAATATTATATTCGAGTCAAACCTGCAGCTGCTGCTGCTGCTGCAAAACTCTTGTGATTCAAATAGTTTCCATGCTCACTGAGTGGCACACAGCTGACGATTAGCTTTCCTAGTACTGCGTCGCATTGCTGGCAATGGACCCAAAAGTCTATCCAACGAAAATGTGCTAAAACGAAGTCAACGAAGTTGTTGCCATCTTTTGAAACGATAAAAGATTTATGCAAAGTGCAACGGAAATTGAAATTGAAAGGCAAATGCAGACAGGCTGGTTTGGCGGGTTAGCCCACAATTCTTTTTCGCTCTTTCTCTCTCACTATATTTATCTCTGCCGCTATCTCTCTTTCACTTTCTCGCTTTTGCCGTCTCACAATGTCAATGGAGCAGTTAAAGCTCAAACTAAGACTACGACTCATTGACTCTCGAGTCTCTCTTGGGCAGCAGCCTGACTGCCTTCCTTTAAGTGCCAAAGTTGTCCAACGCTTTTCAATTAAACTCAATTTATTAATTTCAATTATTTGCGCTTCAAGTGACCGCGTCTCAGCCAGCAAGAAAAAATACGCAAGAAAGAGGGAAAAAAACTGTCAATTCAGCGCATTGAAGCACCGAAGCAGAAGCTGAAGCAGAATCAGAAGCTTGTGCCAACTGCTGCTATGTCCAGATGTCCAGATGCTGCCCAGCAAATACCCTCCTGTGGTTGTTAAGTGCTGTGGAGGCATTTGATTGATGTGCCGCAGAGTGGGGCATCCTCGAAGAGGCGACTTCCCGATGAACAACATGCTCATTGCTCTGCTGACTGAGCAAACGTAAAAGCAAACGCGCTTAAACCAATAAACAAAAGAAAACATTATTTAAACGTAGCCTAAATCGACATTTAAATGCTCACTAAGTAGCCGACAATCATTTAAAATATTCGAAACACATAAAATAAATGAAGAATAATTTGTTTTACTATACTTCATGACTTTCTAATAAAAACGTTTTTTTAATTCATCAGTGAAAATTAAAGATTTTTATTTCCTGATGTAGTGTTCAGTGTTGAGATCCTAATTCAAGAAAATTTAGTAAGAGTTATGTATAATAAATAAATATAATACAAATTTATATAAATACCAAGCTTCCCAATAAAACTCTTGGATTAAATCTATATTCAATTAATTCCAATCTACATATATTAAATGACTCATTCACATTTTTTAAAAGAAAACTTATAAAGTTATAAAAAAAATATATATTGTTATAAAAATTTTTAATAAAAAAATGTAGAAGATATGCACTCTATATATTATATAGTTATTATCATGAAACAGTAGCATACAATTTTGAGTCAATTAATTTGAATTTGCACATATTTGAGACCAAATTCAAAAAATTTTTTTTAATAGAAAATTCATGAAATTGTGGAAAATTTACCATTTTTATGATATGCAAACTCTCTAACGCATCACAACAGCAAAATCGATATTTCATGTTTAGCTAACTCTAATTTACACATATTTGTTATGCTTTGCCTCGGCTGACACAAACGAATTCGCAAGGCAAATAGACTTAATCGTTTAATGTATTTAGAGCATAGCTCAAAAATAAAAGGGCCACGCCATATCATAACGGATGTGCTGATGTGCCTGGTACAATTAAGGACACAAAAGCATAAACAGTCTCATATGTCAAAGTCAACAAAAGCAGATGTTGTTGGCTTTGTTTCTACTCAACTTTCGCTTAACGACAGTTATAAGCGATTTTTGGTAGCCTACTTTTGAGCGCTTAAAGCGTGCCGAGTGCCGATTTTTATGACTGACCATAAAAATACTAGTAAATAAAGAGGAGAAGAGAACGTCAGCAGAGTTCAAGAGCACCAAGGACTGACAAGCGAATGCCACACAACAAAATTGCCTCCAAAAAGGACAAGAGCATAGCGGCCTATGGCCCGCAAACCATAAATCACACATACAATGATGTTAATAGTATCATAAAAATGCGACAAAGCACCTGGAGAGTTGCCTAGTACAAGAAGAAAGATACATTTATATATATACAAAGAGAGAGAGAGAGAGAGAGAGAGCTGACTGCTGACGTAAATATTGACAGGAACAGCAAAGACACGACACACAGGATGAACAGCAAACGCATAGACCATAATAAATCGAGGTAGTTGTTGTTGTTGGTGTCGGGAGTGCAGGTGAGATGTTGGTCAAATTAAAACATTTCACCTGTCCACTGGCACTCTGTTGCCTCCTGCCTCCTGCCTCCTGCCTCCTGCCTCCTGCCTCCTGCCTCCTGCCTGCCGCCTGATGTTGACAAATTAGAGGTTTTCGAGGTGTGGAACCACCTTGATGCCATGTCATGCACAATTCCTCACTCGACCCCTGGGAGCATTTGCGGTGCGAAATTTTACAACCAAGCAAACGCTCCAGCAGATTATCGGTTAAATAAATAGACAAATTGATTTTAATGGAATTGGATACACTGGGGCGAGCTGACCAGGCGAACTGGGATCCTCTTCCTATACTCCAACATACCATACATACATATAATATACACGCGATGGACACACTGACCCAGCCCAGTTGAGCAAACATAATTTCGTGTAATTTTGTCTTGGCTTGTTTCCTACGCCCTCACTTTCCAACTGACTGTCTGTCTATCTGTCTGTTTTGCCGTCTCGTCTTTTTTTTATGTGTTGCCCCAGTTGCTGTTGTTATCCTTATTATGCATTTGTGTGTGTGCTTTAAAGCAAATACATATATTGTGGTTGCCACATTGGGGACCACCGTCCAACGCTCGGTGATGGCAACTTTTCGACATGGCAAATGACATATTGAAAAACCAATCTTTAGGGGGCTCACAACTTCCTAACAGCCATGTCAGCTACAAAATCCTCAAGTATAATGATAAGGGTCAATGTAAGAAAAAAAATACATATAGAAAGTATACACCTTAAATATTTTATTAAGCGCATCCGCATTCCATTAGCAATATTATCACATTCACTATTTCACATGCTTTAAAATTCAAGTTAGTTTTTATTTTCCTTAAACTGAATTGCATTATTTTATTTATATTAATAATATTATTAATTATTTTTTCATATTTACTTGTAAATAGGTTAATTTATTGCGAATTCAATTCATTTTCATAAATTTTACTATTTCAAATAAAAATATTTTTTATTTAATTCATATTATTAAATAATTGCACTCATAACTGTATCTAATGTACATCATCTTAAATGACAAACATTACCATTTACTTAATTTTGATATTCCATAAAACTGTTGATTTTTAATTTTTAATTTGTATTTAAATCTTTTTAACTATTTTTGCATCACTCTCTTTTTAACCATTCAATTTTATCTTGTTTTTTACATTTATTATATATATTTTTTTTCCTAATTTAATTTTTACTATTTAAGAATTGTTCTATTGAATTGAAAGCATTTTTAATTGCTGTGACATCAACATTTAATTAACTGAGGTCTTAATATAGTTCACATAATAATTTCCAGTTCCATATAATTTTTTTTGCAATGATTCAATTATAACTTATTAATAACTCAAACAGAATTATTCTACAACATTGCTATTAATTTGCGGCAAATTTCACTTTTGACTACTATTTAATTTCAGAGCTTTTACAAAATGTCATTTAAAAGCAGCTTAAATTGCTACTTATTAAACATTGAACAATTGAAATAAGGCTTGCATTTAATTATTTAAGAATTACTTGACATATGAACATGTGTAATCTCGATAACATTGCGAGAGAGAGAAAGGCAGACAGAGAGAAAGAGAGATACATAGGCTATCTCTGTTTAGAGAAGAACTGCGAGTATTTGCCATTTTATGGGAGCTGCTTACAACTAACTGAAAAGAAATTGCTTGAGCATTAGTTGTCCTTAGTTTACAGAAATTGCAGCCAACCAGCCAGTCCCCAAGCAAAGGTGGTTAAGCCGATGGTGTAGGAAGGGAAGGATTGAGAGGAATCGGGGAAGGAAACAACTTTTAATGACATGCTTTGTATGCGAGCGCGTGTTACATGTTAGCCACATTATCAAAGGAGCCAACGACAACTTTCCAAGAGCGAACTGCACATGTGTGTGTTCGCTCTCGTTTCCCTTCTCCACCTTTGGAGAGAGCATGGCTGGCTTGGTTTGCTATTGCAACGTGTCCAAGTTTGGTTTTTGTGCCATCTTCTTGAGCTCGTGTCATCCTTTAGCTAATACTTTTCGCTGCTTGGCACATGTTTCACACATATCCACAATTCCTCACATATCCAACTACAACTAATACGAATTTCACTTAATTGCACTCGAAAAACTATGCATGTGAATTGCACTCAACTCGACTGGCAAGTGCGGTTAGGCCTCCCCTTGGACTTTGGGTTTGGATTCGGTATTGAGATACAGGAATGGGGCAGGAAATGAGGAAAGGAATGTGCGATTGGTGAATGGAATGAGACAAATGGGCCAGAGGACGGATCTAGGGAATCGTGTAAAGCTTGAGCGTCGGCTTGGGTTGAACTGAACTGTTTGCTCATCAGTTTTCGCTTTCAGTGATGCAGACAGTTTTTGACAGAACGTCGGACGCAGAGCAGAGTAGCACAGCACAGCTCAGCATAGCAGCAACCGCAAACGACAACTCAAGAGTCTGAGTGGCTTGCAAAAACTTTTCGTTTTCGTATTCTATTTTTGTTTTTTTTTTCTTCTTTTTTTGTGGCTCGGGTTTCAGCTTAAGCCAACGCCCACAAGATCCAAAGGGGATTCTGCCCAGCACACACAACTGTCGTCTGCTGTTGAAAGTTGCTCACGCATAAGCAGCACATGCAGCGAGAAACGTGGGAGGGGGGGAGGGGTGAGGGTGTTGCAGTCATGCTGCAAGCAACCGCATGCTAATGAGTACAACTTTTTTTTTGCACCTTGCAAGTTTCTTTACATCTTTACACCCAGCATGTTACAACAAAAAAGAGTATAAACATTTTAATGAAAGAAAGTACTTAAGTTATGTATACAGGGTATTTGCAAGTCAAGCAACTTGCATACTTTTAATTTTTTAATTTTTTTCCGCTGCTTGTTGTCTAGTGCTGAACTTTCTGTGCACTTGTTTCGAGCCTTTCCGTCTGCCAGGTGTAAAAAAGAGGAGCACTCTGACCGACAAGAAGCTCAACTTAAATGAGAACTTCTTGAATGGAACAATGCACAACAAAAAAATAAAGAAGCAACGCCACAAAAACATGGAATGGTATAATGATAACTAAATTGATTAAGTTCCAGAAAATATTGAGAAACGGAAGATTGCAAAATAAAATTAAAGTAAAAGATGGCCGAAGAGACCCTTGAGAGACTCTTAATTAAGTGGGAAAGAAAATCCAACTTTCTGTTTGCAATTGAAGCGTAGTTTTTTTATATTATTTTTACAATTTCTGGGAATGCAAATCAGAGTAATAGTAAATTCTGTATAAAAGTTTCGCACTTTAAGCTGTGCAGTAGTTTTCTTTGAAGCTAGACAATTACTCACACTTCTTACTACATTCAATCATTCATTCATTAAAGAAACAGCTCACACAAGAGGCGACACAAGCGTTGACACACCCAAAATAAAAAGAAAGGAAAAAGATACCCATTGTAGTACATTACCCAGAAGCTCTTAAAGAAATCATCCTTAAGCAGAAATCCCTCGTCTGGCCTTGGAGTACGACGATAGCAAGTAGTACGATAAAAGTGCAAAAGGTCTGTCATAAAATGCTGCACTACTTTCAACAACAGCCTGAGAGAAGAAAAGCCTTTTAAAACTCACCGTGTTGTAACCTTTCTCCTTGAGCCTGAGTCTTTTACACACATACACACACACATTCCATTAAAAGGGCGGCACTGCCTTCTACATAATGTTACTTGTCAACAACTGCAAATAAATACGGAAAAGAGCTAAAGATAAATTGAAATTTATGAGCCTGACCAGGAAGTCAAACGCCAACACAAACTAACCGACAAAACATTTCAGCACGAAAATGCTACTAAGTAATTTATAAGCACAAAAGTATTGCATTAACCGCACAGATGATATATACACTCGTTGCTAGCTACAGACCACAAAAATATATGTTTATATTCTCCGCAATGGCCAAAGCACTTGAAGTTCAATTTAAACACAAGAGCAGAACGACAAAATGCGGCATAACCAAATTTGAATGAGCTCAGAACTAAAATGCAAAGGATTTTGCAATAAAATATTTGAATAGGGAAATAAATCTAACTACAATCAAAACATATATGAATTGAAATTGAAATAAATTATGGAAATAATTTACTTAAATATATTTAAATCTTTATCTATATTTGTTTTGTTTGTAGTTAAATTTATCAAATGATTTACAACTATATGTGCTTAAAATTAAAAACATTTTAAAATTTGATAAATTCATTTAAAAATCCAAGTTGATCTAAGCTTCTAAACATGGTTTATTTTGGAATAATTACAAACAATTTTTGTCAGTTATAGAATTTACAAATATTTTATTCCAAGATTATTATTCTGTTTGCTTAAAATAATTATTTGTTATTTTAATCTTATTCACAAAACTTTGCTGCTTTTTATTTTTTTATTTTATAAAAAAGTAGTTAAGGAAAAATATTAGAAAAATAAAATGTTTTATTTATTATTTATTATACCATAATTAAATTGATGTAATAATTATATTACAACAAAATGGCTCTTAGTTCCCAATTTATCCCACAGCTAAAGTGACAAAAAAAACCTATCCGAATAAGATAATATTTGGAATAAAATCTATAGCTTATATATTTACTAATTTTTATTATTAATTGCTTGATGTTTTAATCAAAATTTGAAAACTTTGCTACTAATAAATAATACAAAAACCGCTCGCATAATCCTCAATTTATCTCCACTTAAAAATAAAGAGATAACACACATAGAAGTTTATTTTAAAGACAATTTGCTCAAGGTGAAAAGCAACAATAGGGTCAACGCATAGCTGAAGAATTTACAGTGCCCTTTTGGCCAGCCTATTACAAAGTTTACGACAAAGCTATTATGCCAACCATTTTCAAGGGTATAATGAAATTATATGGCCGAGCAGCAGCAGAAGCAGAAGCAGAAGCAGCAGCACAAGCTGTCGAAAACTACAAAACGTGCAACAATAAGGGGCAGGCAGGATCTGGCATACAGGTAACTCGTTGTGTTGTGTTGTGTTCCTGGCAATACATTTACGAAACCTTATTAAATTATACAAGCTATAGTGGCAGAGTGGCATAAGCAGCAGGCAGCAGACGGCAGCCAGAGGGCAGCAAGTGGCAAGAGTTTTCGGTGGCAAGTCTAGTCTAACAACCTTTCCCCGGCTGTCGCAAATTGTTAGCTGTAGCATGTTTAAGCTAAATACTGCAACTACACCAAAGAGAGTTGCATTTGCCAGCGACGAGTATTTATGTATGTATATATATATAGTATAATATATAGTACGCAATACGTTCGCAACTTATATGCTTATAAATGGCGCCCCAAGGCTGCTTAAGGAAGCTGTAGGAGGAGTCGTCGGCAGTTTCTATGCTTTGTTGTCCTTTGCCATGTTTCATTTGGTTAGCAGGCAGGTGATAAGTTCGCTTGCCGTTTCTTAAATTAATTCAAGGCATATAAATTATAGTTCATTGTTCTGCGCATTCATAGCAGTATTCTCAATGGTTTCGGTTTATGCCGTAATATATATTCTATGCTCTGGCTCTGGCTCTGTCTCTGTTTGTGGCTGTGGCCTTCTTCACTTCCAGGAAAGCAGCTTTCAGCTTTTCTCTGCCCTGTCTTTTCCGCTTTAATCTTTTTGCGCTTGCTGCTGTTGCGTTTTGCATTCGCCTAGTTGCCTTTTGCCTTTAATTTAATTCCATTGCGTATACGCCCCATTGTGCTAGCGTTGAAGCGTCAAGTGCGCCCTGGAAATCAATTGGCAAAGTCGATTTCGCCTCCATCTTCACCTCTTGTGTACTCCTCGTGTATGTTTGTGTGTGTGTGTGAGTTTGCTGCCCCTTTCCCACCCCCGAAATACAAATGTTGTGCTTCAAAATTGGGTGCCATTTGAATTGTATCATAAGCAAGTCAATTGTTGCTCACAATGAGTTGCAAATTAGGCGTAACTAATTTGCTTTATGTGCGTGTATGCTTGTGTATGCGTGTGTGTGTGAGTGCCACATTGTGCGGCACTGTTGAATTTCATATTCAGCTGAAAATTTGGCAACATTCAAGGCCCATTGATGCTCAAGGAAGCCAAATTAGTCAAGTTTGCGTGCAGAAAGAAATTAAAAGATAACTTGAAGGGTCTCTCGAGTATGTACGGCAACTAATATAAACGAGCTAAGCAGCTGTGCTAGTTGGCATGGTGAGTTGAGGCTGATGCTATTAGGAAGACAAGGAAACGCCAACCTTGCCACGTGTGGCACATATGAAAACGAAATTCTGTTACATCAAAATGAGTTATGAATCGTCATGTCACTTACGAGTACAATGGGGGAAAATGCTATTATATTGAGATTTAATCATAGTTTCAATATACTGATATAGTGATTACATAAAACTGTAAATGCTATAAATAATTTCTTGACATTTTCAAATATGTTGAAATAAATGTTTAATTTTAGTGTTAAGATTACAACACATTGTGAAGTAATGCTTTATTTAGACATGCTAGTACATTAAATTATTATTAATATCTTATTATTATTTAAATTAATTTATTCAAATTAGTGTTTTTGAAGTGTTCTTTTCTTCAAATACAACAAACTGCTTTTAATTATTACTTGGAAAACAGTCTATTTTGAAATTAGTGTTTAATTCTCGTTAAGAACACAACACATTGTACATTTTCGATAAAGAATATTTGAGTATGTTGAGACTACATTAAACTATAAATTTTATTTTAAAAAAATATGTTTTTACCCCAAAGTGCTATCGAAAAGAATGGCTAATCAATGGCATCTCTAGAGATTTATTTAATAGAACAGATAGCTCTTCATATTCCATGATTTATGGCGAGTGTCAGCAATAAACCACAGTCAAATCGATGACCTTTCAGCAAGGCATAAGGAGAATATGAAACAGGGAAGGCAAATTAGGAAGTAAAGCTCAAAATAGTTGCCATGCAAAAACAAATATAAAACAAAACAAAATTCATTTCAATTTCCATATTAAATGTACGTGTGTGTGTGTGTGTGTATGTGGGTGTGTCGAGTACCCCAGTAAAACTCAATATACCCCACACGCCCACACGAAAAGAATGAGAGAAAAAAAACCCGAAAACGAGCTGTCGATGACGTTCATCGTTCTTGGCTTCGTTGCCGGTGCGAAGACACGCACAGCAATTGCGCCTCTTGTTGATGTTGTTGTGTTTGTTTCTTTTGTTGTTGCTGTTGTCGCTTACGTTTGGTGTTCTTCCGGCATGTAAATAAATACTAAAGAAAAGCGAAAACGGCTATGATTTATTTTGTATTTGGCACGCACATTGTCAATATTTGTCGAATTCATCAAAAAAACGAAGGAAAATGCTGGCTGGCAAAGCAGAAACTTGATGATTGGACCCCAAGTACTTGAGGCAATAGCACCCCATCCCCCATCGCCCTTGGCTACACAGAAAACGCGCTAATTCAAAAACATGCGCTGCGTAGCTCATAAAGTTGTCGACACCGCCCAAATGTCGAAGAGAACTTATTGCTAAAAATCGAAGTAGTTATTTATGGATTTTTTTGTTCCTTTTTTCTCATTTTTTTTCTTTGGATTCTCAGCATAAAAAAACAAAATACACAAAAAAAAAATAAAACAGAAAATAAAAGCAGCCGGCCCATTTAAACAACTGAAAAGCAGAGAAAACATTGCGCTAAATATACAGACAGACAGTTGTTTGTAGTACACACAGATGTACTGCAATATAAGCAACTACTCGCACTTGTATCAGCTAGAATTGCCCCCGCTCCGTCGATCAATGGACAAACAAGTGAAAATCACACGAAAAATATTTTTGAACGTATTTATGGCTCTGCTACTGTTTGGGATACACGCGTGTAGCATTTCTATGAATGGGCCATGCATCGCCTACACGTTGCGCCAGTAATTTGAATGGCCATACAAAGATCTTTAATACCCTTTACATTAATTATAAATAGGGTAGATTGAATGACAGCTCTAAAATTTTTTATGATATTAATAAAGCATTACGAACTGCTTGTTTATGTTTGCATATGCCTGCAAGCGGTGCACTATTTGATCTGACCGGAAATTGATAAGCAGTGCGCTGCTTGCATTTATTCAAATGCCTGCGCAAGCAGTGTGTAGACAGATCAGATAAGCAGCAACCGCAGTAAAAGTGCTTTATCAAGATAAACAACAGATAATAAGGAAAAACTTCATAACAAAATTTATTATCAGCATTTTTAACGGAAGCTTCTTGACTTTATTTACCTTAAAGGTCAAGCAATGCAGTTGTATAAGCATATTAAGGTATTCGTCCATGCTCGTCGGGCATGCTCAATTTGCTTGAAAAGTTAATAATGGAAACATTAATTTACAAACTCATTATATTGTTTACATAATCCGTTAATAACTAGCACAACAAGAGCGCATATTATTGCTTCAATTTATGGGATTTGGTAAACAACAGTAAAGTGATATGATGTTATTAAAACTGAGTGAAGAAATGAAAATTTTAGAATATTTTTCGAAGTTTATTAAGGAAATTTTCGTAAAGGAATTTGGAAGAAAGTTGGAAATATGTATCTGCAATGAAATTATAGCGCATCGAAAAGTCGACCATGTCGAATACTCGCACTTGTTTTGCAATTGAAAAACAAAAAACGAATTGGGCTCTGCCCTCTGTGAATTGTCTTAACAGTCTGTTCGGCACACGGCAGCTGAATACGTATCCGGGACAAGTGCGACATCACAGCAGCTGCCGCGCGCGGTTGAATCCAAATCTAATCTATACCAAGAAAATAACGTGTAACCCCGCCGCATTATAAATAATACTAAATAATATATAATAAAAAGAAACGCGCTACACATTGTGCATAGCAATGCATTTGACATGCACATAAAAAAAGAGTTCTTTGGCTGAGGACAATAAACAACAATTGGTGTGGCAATGATTGTGTAATATATTTACTCGTTGTTTGCATTTGATGCATACAAATTGCTTGCTTTTCTGCTAGTAGATAACAAAGTATTTCCAGTGATTTGTGTGAGGATTGTACGTCTTTATGCTATATGTTATATGGTGTTACATGCTAATTCAACTCAGTGTGCAGCTGCACACAAAAAATAGCTGTAACTAAACAGGGAACGAAACTCGAAGCGAAACCAAATCAAACAACAACTCGCTGAATATATCCGGACCAAGTGCTAATGGTGAGTACACGGAGCTGCTGACTGCGCATTTCTCACGCGTCAAGTGGCTGCCAAATATGATTTATATATGCCACATGATGATGGCCACAGCGAAAGTAGAAAATATGGCTGTAAAAATAGTCTAGATAAATGCCAACATCGATCAGAGTGCGGGTAGCGCTCAGAATGCCAAATCGAAAGTAAAATTCTGCGAAACGAAACTCGTATTCATTTTTATCAAAATTAATTCTTGTCGTATCTATGGATGGACAAAATATTCACGGCTAGTTTTAGATTTAGTTTGCTAATTTGAGATTCGGTTTTAGCACTTAATCAATTGTTAGATAGTATTGACAGTTGCCAAGCGCAATAACTAAAACTAATACGTTAAAGCAATCAATTGTGACAGCTGTCAGATGGATCGAAAGATATATTAGCAGTTGTGGGGGAAGGTCAACGAGAGACAAATTGGATTGCTTAGTTTGAAGAGGAAAACAGAGATAGCGAGAGAGAGAGAGAGAGAGAGTAAAGAAATAGAGAAACTAATTCCTATTTCAATAATCCATTTGCAAACCACTTAATTAGCAAATTACTAGTGTAATTGCAATAACCGCAAATTTAGGTCAAACTCGTATATTTCTTTTATTATTCCTCATTTTGCAAAAGTCTACTACATTATTTTGTGGCAATATCTTGGCCGCAAATATTCACTGTAGTGCCAACGAAATAGCATGTAATAAATGCGAGCAAGTAAATTTTACCCCAAAAGCTGAGGCATCACGTACTGGGCAAAGTATCTCTGCTGCAGCTGATACAACAGTCCCAACTCCAGCTCCAGTTCCACATCCAGTTTGCTTAGCTCGACTATCGTTTGGGGAATTGTCGAGCTGACAAATCTGCTCAGTGTCAAAGCTATCTACAGTCTGTAGTCAGTAGTCTGTACTCTATTGCTGCTGCTGCTCTAGAGTCGACAGTCGACTGTCTGCTGTTGGCTTCTCATATTGATGAGCAACATCAGGCAAAGGACTGCAATGCCATGCAATGAATTTAAAGCGAATTTACGCCTCTAGCCAGCACGAATTGCATTTGATTTGGCTAAGGACAGAAAGAATATCTATATATAGAGAAGTTGAAGAGTTGCAAGTGGAACGTTAATTTGGTTGGCTTTTTATGCTCGATTTGTTACAATCAAAATAAACATATAATCGACTGAACACACAATCGAAGAAAGCTCCTATAAACAGCTCGAGTTTATTGTGCTTTTATGGATGGGCGCCGTCTGTTTGGCAATTGCAATCCTAACTAACACTTGGGCGCCAGACTGGCCAACAACTTTGTCAGTAAGCAATACTCTCTACCGTATTACATTGCACTGACTGACTGGCTGACTGACTGCCTGGAATGGACTCGACTTGGATTGTATTGCCCTTTTAGTTTTTATTACCGGGGTCAAAGCAATGCCTTTTCAATCAAACTCAAACCTCTCAACACGTACGACAACGCAACTCAGACAGTCAGTCACACAGTGAAACGGGCCATCAATTTCATCATCGAACTTTGGCCATAACAATGCTTATTACATTTCCTAGCCAACTAAATTGAACAAAAAAGGTTCTCCCTCTCTCTCTCTCTCGCTTTTTGCGATGAAGCACACTAATCTCAAACCAACGTAACGCATGTCTGGCTATTTGGCCCTGACCAAGGATAATTGGCCATTGTTTTGTATGGAAATGTTTAATTAGATTGCGGCAAATGCAATACAAATGGGCTGATTGAGCAGCACTTTATAAGTTAATTGAAGTTCCGCAAGAACTTCGAATCGATCAATAAAGCAATGTGACAAAGCTTAAAGGAAAGCTCTTTAATGAAACAAAGAAATGAAGCACAAACAAAAAATGCATATAGCGAAACTTCTTCTTTTCTTCAATTCTTTTATGCTGTATTAATTTACAGGGCTTACATTATACTTAAAAATTAAAAGGATTAAGCGAAAACCCTTTTCTGAGAAGTTTGTTTGCAAAAAAGTCATATAATAACAATCAAAATATTATACCTTTTTTTGTAATTCTTTCATGCTATATTAATTTACAGGTTTTACAATATATTTAAAAATAAACAGGATAAACGAAGAAACCTTTTCTAAAAAGTTTGCTCTTATATCCTAAATGCCATTGTTATGTGAGAAAGACTACACAAATTCAAAGAATTTTATTGAAGGCTGTTTATTTATAACTTCGTGAACCGAAAAAAATTTCAAATTTAATAAATACTCGGCAAATTAAGTGAATCTCTTATTAAGCAATTACATTCTATAATAGACTTTAATAGATTTCCATTAAATAAATTTACCCCTGCTGCAAAAATACTTGTGCCAAGTTAAACAAAATTTGTACAAACTCATGTCGATTCGTCATATTTGTTTTAAAAAAGTTCATCATAAATGATTGGTCTACTGCAAAATGATTATATTTATTATTCAGCTAGTTGGTAAATAGAAGCGCACAAAAACGTTTCACGCAATCCCGCAGACCAATTGAGAATTCGATGACCATTCAGCAAACAATTGCGAAATACAGTTGCATAGCAATTTAAAAACTTTTCACAGTGGAAATTCTACACATGATAAAAAAAAAAGAAAAAAGAGAGAGAGAGAAATAGAGGAACACACTGTCGATCGACCTTCTCTGATTTGTTTTCACAAACGTTTTTCTGTTTTCTTTTATTGTTTGTGTGACTGAAACAAAAGAGTCAAAGTGCCAAATGGCAGAGATGCGAGTCGAGTCGAGCATTGGACGTGGCGTGAGTTGAGAGTTAAGTGAACAGAAAAAAGCAAATCAATCAAATCAAATCAAATCAAATCAATGCAAAGCCAAACAAACTAACAAACAAACATCAAATAGACATGAGGCAGTTTCAGTTTTGGCAAAGAGTAAAAGTTCAATTGCCAAAACAATCAAAAGACCGACCGAATAATAATTGCACATGTTGAGCATCTCGAATGCCAATGCCAACATTGGATATTAAGTTGTTGAATTACTCTGCTTTGGCTTTTAGCAATTTTACGGGGAAATCCTAGCATGCATACGCAACCATTAATTAGTTTCTGGCAAATTGATTTTGTTGAAACAACCTCCCACTGTGAGTGCCGCTGCCGTTGCCGCTGCTGCTGCTCCACGGGTAGATAAAATAAATACTGGAAAAATCGCATGGAATTCATATGCAAATACTAACTTGGGCGCTTTAAGCTCACGTGTTTTTTAATTAATTATTTGGTATGCAAGTAAATTGATTGGCGTGAGAATGAAGCAGAAGAAAGGTGCCATCAAATTAGCCAAATTGGCAAATTACGCATACGCCACATTAGCCAGCGAACAGCTCATTTTAGCTGCATCATTGCCACAACTTGCTGCAGCCACAGAATCAAACAACAATTTAAGCTTTATACTTGCATCTACAACAACAAAAAACGTAAAAATGCTGTCCCATCCAGGATATGCAATTATGTACATATATTGCGCATACGCAGAGTTGCACACACACGTACACACACAACTGCCAAGGGAAGCAACGGAATACTGTTTATATGTGATGTCGCATAGAAAATTTGCTTATGACGGCATCCGACAACAACAGCAAAATAAATTGATAAGAAGTGTGTGGATGACACAGTGGGCCAGGCCAACCGAGCACAAATCCCACAAGGCAATTTCTTCAAAATGAATAAAAAACCAATAATAAAACTATGCGTATAGCAAAAAGATGCTGACACGATAATAAAAACATGAAATATTTTATGTTAAGCAAACGTAAAAATTCACGAAACACATTAACGAACACATTAAAATTATTCTACTTTGAGTCAAGATAAATAAATAAATATATTTATATAGTTGTAAATATATTTATGAGTTATAATTTCAATAAAAATCGTATGCTTTAAAATTAATTTGTTCCATTAAAACATTAAAGGAAATACATTAAAATTATTTTACTTATAGACAAGAGAAATAAAAATGCTTTAAATACGAATTTATTTTTGGCAATAATAATTTTAATTTCAAATTTTAATAAACATCCGCATGCCTTAAAACCTTTTTTTGCACTAAATTATTTATAATTTGTATTTATTAAGTTAAAGACTGAGTCGAAAGTTATCAAATTGTATTACATTTTAAATTTGTTACTGAAAGTTGTATACGCACAATTTTTAAGAAATTTTTCAATTTCAAATTTGCTAAGCACGTTATTCTTTTCATGCAAAAACTCTTGAGCATATAATAATATTAGTTATAAGCTTAAGAGCAGCTCTCACAATGCACTTGGAAATGTTGTTTGAAAAGTCGGACGCAATTAAATTGGGAGCCTGCCAAAATGGCAACTTTCAGACTTTTAAGCCAAATACTTGCACACACATTCTTGCCAAACAGATTTCGCCTGAGGCCATGGAACAATGTTCGATATGCTGAGACCAATGTAAAATGCATATTACAATCGCACAAAATGTGCATTCGAGTGCAATTTTTGACTGACAGTTGTGGGCGTATCTGTGTGGGTTCGTTGTGTGTGTTATACACACACACACATACAGACGTACACACACGTGTGCATTCACATTAGTTGGCAGTTTACATGGCTGGTTTGCCTTACCGATGATTTTCATTCCTCGTTGCTCGCTTCTCGCTTCTCTCTCGTAGTCATCGTCAATGTGTCAGGTACGCACGTCTCTGTCCTGCAAACGAGGGCTAACTGTCCATCTCTTCCCTCTCTTTTGCTCTGCGTTTCTGTCTCTCTTTGTCTTGTCAGTCAGTGCTGCGATGGTGCACAAGAATGCATCAATTTTTAAAATGCAGAGCCCGCATTAACGGGCAGTTCTCCATCTCCCATCTCCAGAGCTGCAACATGCAAATTGCTGACATATAGAAAATGTCGAAGATTTATGTATGATTGGCATAAGCTAAAAGGGCAAATGTGTCAGCAACTGGATAGGCATTGATCCCGCATTCCCAATTTGACACTTGATTTGCTGTGATTACTCATCATAAACATGCGTCTCATAATTAACTTATTTATTCATTCGTAAATGAAAATTAAAGCGCTTCTGGTAAAAATTCATGTGCGGTTTCAATGACTTCAATACTTTCTGAATTTTTGAATTAATTTACTGATTATTATTGGAATTACTTTTCCTGATTTATAATGTCTATATACAACATTCTACTTATTTCGATTTTGAAATAAAGTCTTTAAGTATTTTTTCTTTAATTGATTAAAAAAGTAGAAAAAACAAATCAGGTATCAACAAATTTATATCTTTTTTATTATACCTATTTATAGGACTTGCAAATCTATATATATTCTTTAGTACATTTTATATTATTCTCTAAATAAATTCCTTGGATTGGTTTTTTTTTAACTTATGTTTATTACCAATTGAATACAGAAATTAAAAATTGTAAAATTCGCATTTAAAGAAAAAACAATAAAATATTGCTATATTTTAATTCCTACAAATACAAAAATTTCTTTTATTTTCTGCAACGGTCGCTGTCAGCATGAACGGAAAGTGATTTGACCCAAAATTTCCATTTGGGAAATTGTCTGGCAATTGCCACTCTCCTGACACTTCAATGCGTCATTGATAAAAGTTGCAGAAAGGTGAATTTTACACGTGGCAATGCAAGACACACTTTTCGCCCAGTTCTCTCTAAAAATCGGATTCAAAGACGAGACACGTTGGTAAACAGATACACTGCTCTACAAATACACACACACACACACACACACACACACACGCATGCATTAGGGTAAACAAATTTGCAACTGTCTGTCTGATGTATTGGTGTACTTTATTGTACATTAAGCATGCATCAGAGTGTTACACGAAAATCGAAAATCGAAACTACAAAAAACTTTCAAAAAAAGAAGCAACAAACAAATGGTTGCAGACAAATCGATTTGGGTATCTAGATTTCAAAGAAGGCGACAAATTTGCACTTAAATATTTGAAAAATCTTTACACAACCGAAATGCAAATGGAACTGGCAATCTCATTTGCCGTTGTTGCAAAATTGTAACCAAAAAGCCGCGCAATGAAAGCCTAAAAATTTGCACGCAATATGAACGTGGCCAAAAGCCCCAAAAACTGAACGAGAACGAGAACTAAAGTGAATGGATTTGGCATTCTAAGCCATGAATGAATATCTGAATGGTTCACTAGTCACCTGAACAGAGAAAGAGAGAGAGAGATAGAGCGAGAGCGAGAGTATTGTGGAATTGCAGGTCGGTCCCTCTATGACTGTGTCATCTGTGTCTATTTTGTGTGTGCACTGTGCACAGATACGTTTGAGGCTTTTTCCACATTTTCATTTCACTGGACTCGACGTTATTGAAAACAGGTCGAAATACCATTTACCAGACCAGCAAGAGCATGGCTTTTAGCAGCAATACTCGGAATAAGCAAAACTGTTTCTGTTGCTGCTGTGTGATGAGGACAATGGTTGCAGCGCGTCGGGTGATTAGAAATGAACAGAATGAGACTGGTGTGTTAATACGGCCAGGTTGGGAATTGAAGTTTAATCGCAACGGTTACAGTATTGCAAGAGAACGTGATGCCGTTCAACTTTGATGACATTACGAAACCTAAAAGAACCACAAATTATCTTCTGCTGTCAAGCATAAATCATGTTCAATACTAACTTAAGCAAAGTATTCACAAATTCTTGTTTTCATTTATTTAATTGTCTTTTTCTGTGTGTCTGAGATGTCTCGTCTTTAATTCATTTTGTGCTTAACTTACATTAAGTATGCCCAAGTTGAAGCGTTGCTGGCGCAAATTGAACTTTTATTTATAGGCCACTTTATCTGCTAAAAATAGGCCACAAAAGCCACAACAAAATACGCCATACATATATTATGCAAATATTGTTGAACAAAAGAGAAATATCTTAGCAATTTCTGCTAATTGCCATCGACTGTTGAACTTCTTGTTTTTTTCCTGGTTGTCAGGTAATTTTTTTTCTTCAATGGTAGTCGTAAATATTGACCAACAATTTACGCTTTATGATTCGCCTCATTAAAAGCAAAGCGAAAAATTCGTTTAAATATTTTGTTGGCGGCATCTTTACGCAAACATCACACAGACATAACAAAGGCAAACAAAATCATTAAAAAGTTTTCTCTTTGATTTAAGCATAACTCAGATTTCCGCTTATTTTTTTACGGAATTTTACTCATGACTGCGTTATAATTACACATGCATTATCTCATTTCACTTCAATTGAAGACTAATGTGAATTATATAACAAAAACAACTTGTATTACATTTAATTAAAGCAATTATAAATTATAAAAATGTAAATTTAATTATACACAAATGAAAATCATTTGGTCGCTGATTAAGAAGTCAAATGTCTTTAGTGCCTTCCAAGCAACTTAATCTTGGCGTAGTCTATAAATTTCACATAATTGTTGCGCCGTATTTTTGGAGCTTTCAGCGCTTGACACATATATCCGTTTAGCCTTTTGCTTCTTGCCTCTTGCTGGCTGATGCCAACTGCAGTCGTAGTTTACTTCTTCATGCCACACAGTCGGCTGCAGGATTCGCAGCAAGAGAACATTAATCAAAATAACCCGCTCATAAACTGCGCGCCGCCCAAAACAAAAACAACTTCAGCAAAAACATTTTCATTCAGGCCAAAAAATTGTTTGCCTCGCCCCTGGCTTCAGTTTGCCCCCATTTTTCCCTCATTTTTTTATTTTTGCTTTGACTGTAGAGATTTTTACTGCTAATGCACCTGCAGCTCAGTTTTTGATTCCTGTCTGCGAGGCAAAGCTTTTAGTGTGCGTTTTTTTGTATGTATTTTTATGGCAGTTGCATTTTTGGGTGCATTACAAATATGGGCAAAGTTTTGCAGTTACTTTTTCAGCAATAAAGTTTGGCACTGTGCAAAATTAGATTGACCGTCTGCTGATCAAATAAATGACTCCGAGTGATAAGCTAATTACACGGCCTTAAGCGTGATGATATTTATTTAAAGAAGAGTACAAAAAAATATAGTTAGCCATGTGTTTGCATATCTGCAATTGAGCAGCTTTAGTTGTTTAGTCTTTGTTTTGTAAATGCTGCCTATACAAGCGTGTATGAATTTTGAAAAGTTTCCAAAGATGTCCTTGCTGCTGGCTGTGTATGATATGCCACACTCACATACACACACACATAACTCTTACACAAAACTTACACACATTCACATATTTAGACGCTTGAGTTTGTTTTTTGGGATCTTGCTGTCATTAGCAAAAAATTTGAAAAGTTCTTTGCTATTAAAAGAAGATTATTGTTTTGGTTTAGTTTTCTGAAAAATCTGTTGTTTTCTAAAATACAACTGGGCAATTTTTGCGGCTGGTAAACTATCTCCCAGATCTTTTTTTAATTTGTAAGCTAACATGGTACTGCCCTAAATCAACAATTAAATAATATTCGGTGAGTTTAATGAGAATCTTGTGTACTCGATACCATCGAGACTGGCTTTTTATTATTGTACAGTATTGTCGAAGGATTACATGGAACTTGCTGTATTATTTTACAGCTGTCATTTAACATTATGTGACATTCGTAATTAGCTAGCTTACTCTTATTTTATATAGCTAAAAACTGCCAGCGAAATTGTTAATGGCATTGTGACATGACCCTTCTTACAGAATTGTTTGCTACTTGCGAATGCTAGAATACAAAATACTACTTGACCTTTTTTTGTTATGTGCTCGTTGCTTAGCTTTTGGACACTTTGTCAAATGTCTTATCCATTTCATAGATGCTCTGGCACTTTATTTTTGTGTGTCTCCCTCGCATTTTGCATGTTTACAGAGGAACTTATAAATAATTAGTATCTGACATCAGTTTGATTGCCTTGTTTGACATTCGCAATTGGCTTTGATGGAAAACTTGAGCTCAACTTTCTCCTTCGAATCGAACTTTTCGATTTTGCATACAAATGTCAAACAATCGATACAAATCAAGCAAGTCAAATATGCCAGTATTAAGTTAAACTATTTGCTTTAAGGCTAAACAAAAATTGCTACATACAAAGTACTTACGTATGTAACGGGACTGCTTTAAGATCCAAAGCGATAAACAGAGAACGAAATTAATATTTCATTAATTTCTTGACAAAAATTAAGCAAAATTAATTGCGGGTGCATTAAAATGAATAATAAATATGCGAATCTCAATGAAAGTTGTCAAACAAATAAATTATATAATTTTTAAATTTATTCCAATAATAATTTCTTTTAAAATTTAAAGTAATAGAAATCAATTAATATTGATAGAAAACCGACACAAATTTTAATATAAATAGAATGAATTATGAATGCATATAAAATAATATAAATTTTAAAAATAACTTATGGCTCAAGCTAAGCATTTTAAGTTAGAATTTAATATTGATAATCATTATTTATATACAATCTTTCTAAAAATATTATTATATAGTAAAGGTCTTTAAA
The DNA here is from genome assembly GCF_023558535.2 of Drosophila nasuta. Classification (NCBI taxonomy): domain Eukaryota; kingdom Metazoa; phylum Arthropoda; class Insecta; order Diptera; family Drosophilidae; genus Drosophila; species Drosophila nasuta. The sequence goes on from NC_083457.1 coordinate 7,680,785, forward strand.
GAATTGACATTTGAGCAGAAAGTATTAATGAAATCATTAAAAAACAAATGGGAACTTAAAAAGAATGAAATGAATGAAGAATGAATGAAATAAATAAAATTTATATGCTTTAAAGAAATTTTAAGCTGAAGCTCTTAATGTATTAAAATCGTAGTTGAAAAGCAGATTCGTAATTTTTGGCTCTTTGGAATTATCGCAAAAATTAAATCAGTTTTTTCACACGCAATTTTCTTTACAACTTTTCATTGCAGTTCCCAACCAAAACCCGAAAAATAAGAGCAAAAAAGGCGACATAGAACGAACGCATGCTCCAGCTGGCATAAGGAACGAAAGAGATAGAGAGAGAGAGAGAGAGAGGGAGAGAGTGAGAAGAACACTGCTGGCAGGATGTCAAAATGCCATCGGCAGATCAAATCTTGTTTATAAATGTCACCACAACGGTGGCCGCGGCAGCGTTGACAGCAGCCGCTGCCGTCAACAGTCCGCCCGAGGCATCCACAGTGGCAGCAAGGGCAGCTGCCGCAACAGGCAACGGACGCAGTGCAGCAGAAGCAGCATCTGTGGAGACAGCAGCAACATCGACAACAGCAACAGCAACGACAACAGTTGCTGCCGCACTGGCAGCCAATTTATCGGGTTCGCTGGTCGACAGCCTAACAACATCAACGACAACAGCAACAACAACGGCAGCCACAATTGTCGAGTCAACGCAAGAATGCGGCGCCACAGCAATGGAAGAGTTCCAGGGCAGCATTTTGGGATTGCAACTGGCTGTGCCCGAATGGGAGGCGCTGCTCACAGCCCTGGTGCTGTCCATCATCATAGTGCTGACCATAATTGGCAACATTCTTGTGATATTGAGCGTCTTCACCTACAAACCCTTGCGTATTGTGCAAAACTTTTTCATCGTCTCGCTGGCGGTGGCCGATCTAACTGTTGCCCTACTGGTCTTGCCATTTAATGTGGCCTACTCGATACTGGGTCGCTGGGAGTTTGGCATACATTTATGCAAGCTGTGGCTCACCTGTGATGTGCTTTGCTGCACTTCATCCATCTTGAATTTGTGCGCCATTGCATTGGATCGCTATTGGGCCATCACGGATCCCATCAACTATGCTCAGAAGCGAACAGTGGGACGAGTGCTGCTCTTGATTTCCGGCGTCTGGTTGCTGTCGCTGCTCATCAGCAGTCCGCCATTGATTGGCTGGAATGATTGGCCCGATGAGTTCACCAGCGCCACGCCATGTGAGCTTACCTCACAGCGTGGCTACGTCATTTATTCGTCGCTGGGCTCGTTCTTTATACCGCTGATCATTATGACAATTGTGTACATTGAGATATTTGTGGCCACGAGACGTCGTTTAAGGGAACGCGCCAAGGCCAACAAAATGAATACGATTGCCCTGAAGACCACCGAGGTGGAGACGATCAATGCCAGCAATGTTCCTGCCGGCAATAGTTCAACTAGCTCCAAGGCACGTGCACTGAGCAGTCTTTGCGCCAGCTGGCTGTGTTGTGGTCGGGATCGTGCCAACTTTGCCACGCCCATGATACAAAACGATCAGGAGAGCATCAGCAGCGAGACACATGCACAGCAGGAGCCGAACAATGAGCAACAGCAGCAACAGCAGACGCAGTCGCAGCAACAACATGTTGTTGTCCTGGTGAAAAAGTCACGACGCGCCAAGATAAAGGATTCGATTAAGCACGGCAAGGCGCGCTCGGGCCGCAGATCGCAGTCCTCGTCGTCGGCCTGTGAGCCACATGGTGAGCAACAGCTGCTGCCCCAAGGCGGCAACAGCAGCAACAACACTGCCGTCAAATCCGATGCAGAGATCAGCACTGAAAGCGGCAGTGATCCCAAAGGTTGTATACAGGTAAGTTTGATTTATTTACAGCGTTAAACAACTTTTAATTTAATTTAATTTAAAATTGCAAACATACATATGTCCATCAATTGTTTGGCATTTGTAAACGAAGTCGAAAATTGTTTGTGTTTAAACTTTTTAAAGTCCCAATCTGCACACAATGTTTGTTCCTTACTTAATGCGACTTAAGAGTTATGCATATAATCAGTATATTTGTTAATCAGTTATGAGGTTCAATCGAACAGCTGTTGTGCATTTAACTAAAAAATGTTCAGGCAAAACATCAAATGAGATGCCTCAAAAATGCAATTATATGTAATGCATTTAAGTTACATATAATTTAGAAAAAATTATGTATAAAAGTTAAGTCAACATATTAATTGAACAAATAAGTTTCATACATATTCATATTGCAATCGATTAATAATTTTGTTAACTAGATAAAAATGCCCATTAAACAGGTGTGCAATTAACTGAATATTCTGCTTTGTCCAATGCAATGCATTTAAGTTAAAAATCATATTGGCAAATAAACTATATTTTGTGATTAACATATAATATATACATATGCAATCGTATTGGATAAGTAATTAGTTGCAGATGCATTTCTCGACAGTACACTGAATTTTAATTCAAATAGTTTAATTCCAAAATTGAATTTTACTTTTTGCAGGTTTGTGTGACACAAGCCGAGGAGCAGACATCGTTGAAACTAACACCGCCACAGTCATCGACTGGCCCCACGTCGGCAACATCACTGCAAAAGAAACCGAGCACCGTGAATCAGTTCATCGAGGAGAAGCAAAAGATCTCGCTGTCCAAGGAGCGAAGAGCAGCTCGAACTTTGGGCATCATAATGGGTGTATTTGTCATCTGCTGGCTACCATTTTTTCTCATGTACGTGATTTTGCCATTTTGCCAGAGCTGCTGTCCATCCGACAAGTTTAAGAATTTTATCACCTGGTTGGGATATATTAATTCGGGTCTAAATCCGGTTATTTATACGATATTCAATTTGGATTATAGACGCGCATTTAAAAGACTATTGGGCATGAAGTGATATGATGATTTCAGCAGAGTTCAACACAGATGCGAAAGAGAGAGCCTTACTCAAAGTTTGTGCCAAAGAGACATATGAAGTATATAGTAAAGAAAGATATATAAATATAGTGTAGTATTTCATGAAACACCTGAAAAAAGTGGTGCTGTACACTGCTTTTTTCAGCTGATGTTGCATCGGCAGAGGGAAAGAAACATTTCAATATGGTTTCACTCATTTGTACAAAGATCTCGAATGTTCATTACAAAAAAAAACCAAAACTCAAAAAACATACAATATACAATAAATGTAAATTTTTATATATTAATTAGAAGGCGAGCAATTTTTTATTAGTCTATAATAAATTACTTACTAGTAAATTTCTTGATTATGAATAACAAACTTTTATTTTGACTTTCACTAAAAAAAAATTCATTTGTCGGGTGACTCAATCTTAGTTTCACTTTTCACTTTTTTTGGGTGTTTCAAAATGCTTAGAAAGAGCTATTTCAAAGGACATGTCTGGACGCTCTTAGCTGTTATATATACACTATATATACTCGTAAAAAGCGTTCAACCGATGGGAGGGAAAGGCAGACCTCAAGGTCAGCTTTAATGTGGGCTTGCTCTTTTCAAATTAATATAGGAAAACAGAAAAAGCTACTAAATAACAAAAACCAAAAACCATCAAAATTATACAAACAAACATCCAAGCAAAAAAAAAGAAGAATTGACATGTAATAACATACTCGTATAAGATAAATGGGAAACCCAATTGAATTTAATTAAATGTTTAGGCACACTATTGTTGCAAACTGTTTCATGTTTCACTCTTCAACGTAAAACAAGCATATAGGCCAATATATTAATATATATTATCGAAAACAATATAGTAAAATCTGCGCGCTCAACTAAGAGAGATACTTCCAAAACAAAACAAACAAAACTAAACAAAAACTGTTTTCTTATAGGCATTACTTTAATTAATTGTATTTAAATTTAGGACAACAAAATAACATAAACCTATTGATTATGTATGTATGTATTATATGTATGTATGTATGTATACTTTGAAATAGGCTTTAAATATTTGTTAAATAATTTAATTATTAATATTAATTGTTTTGTATGACAAACGCAACAAAATGTGTTGAGTGTGAAAAAAGCGCAGCTAAAAGCTTAAATACTTGGTAATAAATTGAATTGAAAAAAAAAAACAAAAAATTAAATGTTACACTATGCAAAATTGCAATATACTTGCAGAAATAAAAGCTATAAATCAATGTATGAATATGGATAAACTCAAACAGTACATCTATAATTTATGAATTTCAACGGTGTACGATAACTTCACTAATTAAATTGTTTAATTAGCAAATGCAAAACAAACACAAACCAAAAGACAGAATCGAATAAAAGTTACGAAAACTAAGTTAATTAAATATCTTTGTTTCCTTGATAAAAAATTATTTTTTTTCTTTTGGTCACTAATTTTTCCAAAACAAGCAAAAATGCGAATTGCTTTATGCACTTTTTAATTGAATTACATATATTGATAATTCAATTAAAATTGGTATTCAAATTCAACTGACAAAAATAATTTAGTGCTGTACAACAGTCAATTACAGCATAGTTTGCTGTGGCCACACAGTCAATGAATTGAGTTTGCACTTATCGATAAAAAGGCGCTTCAGTGTAACCATCTTTGGTTAGTATCTTTTTGGTATATTGTGTCCCGCTTTTGAATTTTCAAAAACTTCGTTTCTCTCTGTTCTTTCATTCGCAGATTCGTATGCCATTCGAAACCAACAAATACAGATATATAAAATCAAAAACTATTCTATAAGTTGCGCCTTACTACAACCAGAAGCAGACCAGTTGTTGCGAATATGGTATGTTTTTGAGGGGTTCAACAGTATATTTCAAATATTAGAGTTCCGGTCACGCTGATTTCCAAACGCAACAATTTATGAATTTGTTTACCAGCCGACCGGTGCGGCAATAATTCTGAAACGCGTGCTCGTTTCTGCGTTTCGCTACCTGCAATAACACTTTTCTTCGAATTCGCGACAATAACACAAAAGAAGGCAGCCAGACGAGAGGCGGCGCAGGCATAAACGAACATATATTTGTAATGCTTGACGATTTCGCGGCATTGAATCTGAGACCTGCAAACCTGAAGGACAACAACATGGAGAGAGCAGCAACAGTAACAACTGCGGACTTGGATGCGGTAAATAATACTTCACTAAAGATGTGCAGCATTGAGCTGCAGCTAAACAGCTCCTTTCGCCTGCAGTGCTCGTTGTCATCGCTCGAGAGCGAAAGTGATTTATCCTTGGCCTTTGAACGTGATCACGACGAACCTACGGACTGTGATGAGTTGCCAGCCTTTGAGATTAGAGCCTTCTCCCCACATGGACGCACACCGTCGCCCATCGACGACCTCAACATGTCGGACATTGAAGCAACTCCCAAGGCTGAGAATGGACAGCAAGAACAGAGTAGCCCTGGCCGTCAAAACAATCCAGACTTCGTTGCCTTGCATGAAATTAATGCACAAATCAGTGCACCCAACGAAAATGCGGCCGGCAATGAGTCCATAGCTAGCATTACCCGTGCCAACAGTTTGGAGACCATCTTCGAGGGCGTTTTCCTACAGACGCCACCACGTGAGACACTCAACAAAAGTGGCAATTCCGGCTCGGCAAATCGTAGTACACCGAAAAGAAGTCGCGTAAATCTGATGGAATTGGTGGCCATGAATCGTCTGGCCAATGGCGGCAAGGAGAATAAGTCACCCAGCAAGGAAAAACCCAATGAACTTACCTAGTTACCATTTTCCTTAATAATAAGTAGAACCAAAGCCATAAAAGACATTTTCGTTTAGACTGCCCCCTTGATTAAAGAATTTTGTAGCATTAAGTCTTAGATATAAATGAGAAGCATGCACTTCTGTACACATTGTGTATTTGAAAGTATGTAGGATATCATTTTTATGTTTCGGATGCTGAATTTAAATATGTATGTATATGTAGATTGGTAAAAACATATGTCTTTCCATGTTTCAAACATTTCAAACTGTGTTTTCAATTTTATGACGGGCCTGCTTTTGCATTTGTACCTAGCTTCAGTTTCAGCGGAAAGACGCGGCTACCTGAATCGAGTTCTGAAAGTTCCGGCAGAAGATTATGCTATATAGATATAAGCACCTGCTTTGGATTAGCGAGGCAGCCAAACAAAATCTATCCGCTCCACTTTTACTTTCTAGACTCTCAAAATGATTGCAATGAAAACATCAGTTATTTTTGCTTACGAAACTATATTTCTTTATATTAATATTTGGCTTATTCATCTAATTACAAACTTACAGCTAGTAGTAGAAATATTACTTAAAAATCTTACATATGATACACATATTCGTAAAGCTTGTATATTATACAAAGTCGATATGCATAAAGTTTTATAAAAAAATAAAAATATTATGGGAAGTACTTGACATTATTCAAAAGAGCACCCAATAAACATTAAAATTATTCAATGTCGACACAAAAGAAATTATAGATGATCAATGCTAATAATTCTTTTTGAAAGATACTTTTGCCTTACCGAACATCTACAGTATTTTAAGCTTAATATGTTAAACGTTACGTGGAAACTATTTGAACCTTTCATTAACAATAGTTAATTAGGATGGACTGCAAAATTAACAAGTGAGGGGGGAATGTCTTGATGAACACAAAATAATACGAATGCAAATATTTTGTTGATTTTGTAAGAAATTCAATACGAAAATAAAAAAGTAAATGAAAATAAAATAGAAAACACGCATATTTCATTTAATGCTGATGCGTTTTGTGTTTTGTTTCTTTCCACGCATAATTTTTACAAGTAGCTGGAACCTGAAATGATTTCGTTATGGTTCCGTCCCTGTATTTTGCCACTAATGGCGATTAACGAACGATCAAAAGTTATTCGAGTGTCGCGACGCCGAAAAGACTTTGACACGCAGCAATCCAGGATTAACCTCCAACCAACTGCAAGATGTATTAAACATGTAAATTATCTGTTCAATTATGAGTGTACAGTGCTCAAACTACTTACCGCAATCTTCGTTCAGCAAGTCTGGCCTTCACTCTCTTCTTAATTGTGGATACACCATTTGCGCTGTGCAATCCACGGCCTGTAATGATAAACAAATGTTTATAGACCCGCTGAATGTTGCGCAGCACGGTAATGTGACGATCCAGAAAGAGATCCAAACAGCTAACCGCCTCCATGGCATGCAGATAGTGTAGATCCAAGAGATCGGGATTGTTTTGCGTATGCTTGTGCACCTCCATAATGCAATTGGCTGCTCTATTATTGAATACATCGTTCTTTTTTTTGTGCAGCTGAGCAATCTCCGAATAGTAGAGTGCAACGCTGCCATTGCCCTGCTGTATGGCCTGTTTGGCTTTCAGATAACACTCGGCTCGCAGCTGGGAGTGATGGGCGGCTAGATTGCGTGTCTCCTCAAAGTCGCGCAGTGCCGCACTTTTTGCCTCCTCGTGCAACAGTTGCGGCGATTGTGATTTACTCACTCCAGCACGTGGACTCGAACGAGGATTGATCGCTGGTTTCTGCTGCTGCTGCTCCTGGGCAATAAGCTTTTCATTCTCCCGTATGGCCTGCTCGTAGAGTTCGGCACCAGTGCGATTGCTTTTCAAATCGCTATCTAGCACTTCCAGCGTTTTTACATAATTATTTTCTTTGGCCGCAAATATCTCCAACACAGTCTCTTTGGGTATCTCGGGAAACTTATCGCAAAGCATCATTTTGGTAAGATGGGTGGCAATATCGTTGGGTTTTTGGTGCGTTGCCTGCGATGCTGCCTGCTGTTCGCTGTTGTAAATTTGCAATGCCAGCTCCATGTCCAGCAGCTCATTCAAATTAACTGGCGATTCAGTGCATTCCGCATATTTCGGATTCTTAAGAAGACGAGCAAACTGCTCATCGTCCCGCATCGTTTGATGACGCTGCTCCTCCTGCTGATTGAGCGCAGCCTCCACATAGACCATGTATATCTGCTTGGCCACATGACGTGGCATAAACACTGTGGTGGGCAACAGTTCAAGCTCAATGGGCAGCATTTGTCCCTCCATCTGGAAGTGAGTGTTGAGCTCTTTGATTATCGTTTCACTCAGTGTTAGTTCCAACAGCGCATTATCCTCCGCATCGTCGTCATCGTCATCGCCAGCTGCCGATATCTGTTCAACTGGCGGTGGAGGTGGAAGCGGTTGATCTAAAATCCCATTGCGTATATCGCGTATCTTGCGAGTATGTTCCGAGTATTGTTCGTCACCCAGGACAAAGCAATTCTCCACGTGCAATTGCAATTCCTTGCTGTTGCCAGCATTGTTCCCAGCATTGCGTTTGGCTCGCGGTTGTCGCTGCGGCTTGGGAATGCTTTTGCTTGATTGGGTAGAGGTCAAAATATTTGGCACTGATGCCGCTTGCATTGGCAAATTGTTGCTACCATTGCAAGCGCATTGGAACTCATCGTTGTTCAGCTCCTCGTTATCATAATCAGGTGAGCCGCCATTGAGCTCATCTTCCTTCAGCAATATGTCAACCGTCCAATCCAAATCGCCATTACACTTCACATACAAATCCCACAGGCCGGCAACCTGTTTATTGGGATACATTTGGCGCAGTTGCCCAAAGCCATACGCCTCGTTGGGGCAGTTGATGCTATGCCGTTGCAGTGGCTCGTTAATCGCATCGCTAGAAGATGTGGCTGCCACAGCTGCGGTTTGTTCATCCCGCAATAAATCCGCTAAACTGCTGGCATAGCCTGAAGATGCATTGCCTCCAATTGGCGCTTGTATTTTCTGTTCATCCAACTGTGCCCAATAACTAGGCGCATTTTGCTCATATGGCACCCAGTTTTGAGCATTAACATTCAACTTTGGCGCAGTTGTTGCATTTCCTTTGGCATCGTTATTGGCATCAGAGTTTTTGGCCTGCAGCGATTGTGGTTTGAATGATGGCAACGCTGACAAAGGAGGCTGCAAACGCATCTGCGGCAATGGCTTTGTGTATTTGGTTTCCTTCAATAGCTGTAAATTGAAATAATTAATTAATTATTAATTTGTATTGTATACAAAGTATATCTGTTAAACGCTGTAGAACCCTTATGCAAAATAATTGAATTTCGTTACGCAAATTTACGCCATTTGTTGAATAATATCGCTGTTGTTGTGTTCTTGATTGCTTAAATATTGTCCCACATTCGAGATTTTGAAGTGTTTTTAATCAATTTCTGTTTGAACTAAAAACTAACGAATACAGTTTTTATTGATATTGAGAATCCAATTCATGTAGAAATTTTTTTTTAAGCAATATCGGCTTATCTTCAAAATTCCTTTTGCATTATTACTTTTAGGTTCTCTATATATTCAAAATTTGACTTGTAAATTGGACATACATAAGTAGGTGTGATATTGTATAATCGGTAAAGGAAATAAAATGTTTGCTGATTTTTTACAACTGATAGTGTATTATTTTTATTTATTCATAGATTTTTCATTAAACTTAAAAGTATGGAATACTCGATTTTTTCGTGAAATTTTTGTAGGCTACAAATGGTTTGTGTCTTCGTTAAGCACTGGCTAAACTTCATGCTATACAGTGCAACTTAATAAAGAAACGCTGACTGATATCTCCATTATTGGATTGAATTTAATTATGGATGTTTGAGAAACTTTTTCGCGAACTATGGTCTGTAAATATTGTAAGTTGGAAACTGCATCAACAATTTTTATTATATTTAGATTACGCAAACATAGAAAGGCATAGACTGTATTACGGTAAGAATGTGGCATTTAACTGATATTAATTTAAATTATATTAAAATGAATAATTTCAAATATATTTCATTGCTTACCCCGAGTAGTAAGTTAACATTGGCCTTCTCGTAGCGTTCCAGCATCCTTTGAATACTCTCCTTAGGCACCTGATGCGTATTTTTTTTGAGCCAACTTCGAGGCTGACTTGCACCAACCGGTTTGTGGTTCGAGGAGTTCCACAATATAGTTATGTTGCACAGCCTTTTGGACATATGGTTGCATCTCCCAGATCATCATATTTGTGTTGTCCACAATAATGGGACTCCAGCCAGTCGCTGCCTTTTGGGCCACTCGCTGCTGGTTCCATTCGTGGGCGTCGGGCAAGAAATTCGGATTAAATTGATAGCCCCGTTGTGTGTTGAAGTAATCATCACTGCTACAAATAAAATCTTGTATTCCATACTGCTGCAGAAGTCCTGTTTGTTGCAGCAATGATTTAGCCAGTGTTGATTTGCCACTTCCAGACGCGCCACGCATAATGATCATAATTTTATGGCCACTTTGCACTTTTTTTGCACAACTCATTAAATTCCTTGTTGTTTACATTAGTGATGCTGTTGCTTCTGTTGTTGCTGTTGCTGCTGCTGGGGCACATCTTTGGAGAGGCCGTTGACGATGGTGCAATGTATTTGTTGCTATTGCTCACGTTGTTTTTATTACCATTGCTATTGTTGTTATTTCTGCCATTCTCAGCTAAAGACAGCTTTTCGTTAAGCCAAAGCGTCACATTTTCTGATTGCTCAGCAACATTTCCCGCCGCGGACATTGCTGCTGTTGTTGATGTTATTGTTGCTGTTGTTAATCTGACTATGTTGCTGAGTGGCTGTTGCTGCTGCTGTTTTGCCCTGTCATCATGAAGGATATGTAATTGTAGATCACACATTCAAATATGCATATACACACATGCACACAGTATATAACTGCGCAATAATCTTGTTTAGCCTCACACGCAGTTATCGCGCCAGTTGAAGATCCGCACACACACACACATATGTACATATACGCATTCAACATGTGTATACAAGAAATACGTACCCAATGCTGAAACTCTACTGCGTCCTGTGCATTCAAATGATGCCCCAAATCAATATGTCTGGAAACTTGCAAGTCTGCAAACTTTCGGCGTCGTTACGTGTAAATTATTGTATTGCCAATTTGGAACGCAGAACATATAACCACTTTACTTTGCCAAAACATTGTACAATATACTTTCATAATTATCGACACGTCCGATGTTATTAATCGTTGCTTCGATAAATATTATATTGCTGCGCGCAATTAACAACACTCAGCATTAGTGCTTCCTCAATACAATATGCATACACAATATACAAAATTTGTTACATTAAACAAAATATTGTTTTTTATAATTGGCTTTTCATGCAAACAATATTTTATTTGCACTACTACAAAAATGCTTCAATTTGTTCCAATTACCAGCATACTAGCAAAAGAGTCTTCCGCTGTTCAACACTTATATCGATATGAATTGCGGTTGTAGTCCTATCGATTACCATTAAACAGCTGCGTCCGGCATTACTATACACATATTTGTGTAATTCGCATTTTGCAAGTTTTAAAAAAGGAATCGCATTCGAAATGACTGATTGGGTTAAAATCGCCGAGGACCAGGAGGTGCCCAAGTTAAAGACGACTGCCACTTCCGATGTTCCAACGACGACAGCTGCAACTGCTGCTGCCAAGGACAATGAACCGGATGTCGCAGATCCAGCGGAAACAAGCCTTCTCATTAAAATCTTGGGCAAGGGATTGGTTAACACAAAACTGTCATTAGACGTGCAACAAAAGAACCCAAACTCACCATTGCATTCGGTGAAAACGTTTGAGGCATTACATCTGAAGCCGGAACTGCTGAAAGGCATCTATGCGATGGGCTTCAATACGCCGTCGAAGATACAAGAGACCGCGTTGCCAACTCTTCTTGCAGATCCACCACAAAACATGATTGCACAAAGTCAATCGGGCACTGGTAAAACGGCTGCCTTTGTGTTGGCCATGTTAAGTCGCGTAAATACCGCATTGAATCATCCGCAAGTTCTCTGCCTATCGCCGACATATGAACTGGCAATACAAACCGGCGAAGTCGCTGCTCGCATGGGACAATTTTGTCCCGATATTAAGCTCAGATTTGCTGTTCGTGGAGAAGAAGGTAAGTTTTTCAATAAGACTAATCTGTTTACAGCTTATCGAAAGCTGCAATTGTCACAAAAAAAGATGGAATTCTCTGCAAATGTACAGTTAAAAGAAAACTATTTTGGTTTGTTTTTAATTCAACTGATCAGGTATTTTAAATGTGCAATTGTCGACATTATATTGTACAATGTAATTGAATAATGTAGTTTATGTCCATTACGAAATCGTTTTATTCATAGGATACCACCGGAAAGTGTATTCATTATAACTTACATTTATTATAGAAATGTTATGATTGTATATTGATAAATATTGTTGAATGATAAATTTTAGTAAATTTAAATTTGGGGTAAAAATGACAGTCTTTTGGCACAAAATTAAATTAAATGAAATAAAATCTTCTATCTACGTATTATTTCCTCAACATGAAAGTAATATTCAAATGCATCAATAAATTTAAATAATGAGAATTTAAAATTTGGGTTAGATATCGTATAAAATTGATTAAACTACATTAAAAAAAAATCCCATTATTTTTTGTTTTTAGAAATAAGTAATACAATTTTGCATAGTAGTTATGCTTAGTTAAAATAAGTTATTTTTTGGAAAAATTACAGTCGATCGCAACTCAAAGATAACGGAGCACATTTTAATTGGAACACCTGGAAAGATGCTGGATTGGGGTCTTAAAATGCGACTCTTTGATATGAAAAAAGTGCGAGTTTTCGTGTTAGATGAAGCTGATGTTATGATTGCAACACAAGGACATCATGATCAATGCATTCGAATTCACAAAATGCTCAATCCGCAGTGTCAGATGTTGTTTTTCTCGGCGACGTACGATAAAGAAGTTATGGACTTTGCTCGCTTGATTGTATCGGAGCCAACAATAATTCGTTTGATGCGCGAAGAAGAATCTCTGGATAATATCAAACAATATTATGTGAATTGCAAAAACGAGGATGGCAAATATAATGCAATCCAAAACATTTACGGTTGCATTAGCATTGGCCAGGCAATTATATTTTGCCATACGCGCAAAACTGCTACCTGGCTAGCCGTTAAAATGACTAAAGATGGCCATTCGGTGGCTGTCCTATCTGGTGACATGACCGTTCAGCAGAGATTGGATGTATTGGATCGCTTTAGATCGGGACAGGAGAAAGTCCTCATCACTACCAATGTGTTGTCACGTGGTATTGACATCGAACAAGTAACAATTGTTGTAAATTTCGATTTGCCTGTTGATCTGCGAGGCAATGCCGATTGTGAAACATACTTGCATCGTATCGGGCGTACTGGACGATTTGGAAAGTCTGGCATTGCCATCAATTTAATAGATGGTGACAAGAGTATGACTGTATGTCGTGCCATTGAAAAACACTTTCAAAAGGATATATCTTATTTGAATACCGATAATGCGGATGATATTGAGAAGATTGGAAACTAATTCATAATAATCATTCCCTAGTTTAGCCTTAAGCAAACACATTTTTGAAATTTCTCTAGAAATAAAACTATTTCTGAACCATGCAAATATACATATAATGAATGATTTATACTCGATTTATTTCATCTTCTAACGATTACAAATTATATATTCAGCCTTTCTCTTTGAAAGAATTGATTTACTTTTTATTATTTTATATAATAATGAATTTTAATATAATAATACATCGAACATGAAACTAATCACATTTGTTAAACATTTGATTCCAATTATCAATCCATTGAAAACTAGCGCTAAAATTCAGAAGATAAAGTGATAGATATGTAATCTGATGATGTGAGAACTTGACTCCAAGTCAAGCATGTCAGCATCTTAAAGACGTCTTGGAGGACCATACATTCAAATGTATGACATATAAATAACAAGTCCATAATAAAGGTAACAACATTCCTAAAGCCTAAGCCTAAATAATGCCGAAATAATGTCAATGTTTCCATAGAAATAATTGGATTTCCGGTTACAGCTTCTATGCAGTTTGGTTTTGATTCTGTTCTGATAATCTTCATTGTAATTATTATGGAATGTGAAATCTGATAGAACATCATATGCTTTAATTATTCTCTTACAGGATTCCAGTTAGTTCCTAGCGCTTGAACTTGGATTTTCTTCCGGATGATGCTTAAGCACTAGATTGTGATAAGCTTTTCGAATATCAGCACTCGATGCGTTTTGATTGACATCCAAAATGCCATAGCAAACACCCCTACTTGTGTTCATAGTTAACAAGTTGCACTTAAAAAAAATGAATTTACAAATTAAGCTTATAGTGACAACACAATTACTTAAATGATACATAATAATCTATTATAGAACGTCAGTGCGATAATATGCATGCTATTGACTAATAATAATTTTATTTTAAGAATTAGTAACAAAAAAGATTTTAAAATTATTTGAATATTCATATTTTATAGAATGATTCTGATAGTTACACTATTTAATTTAAAAATACAGTTAATGGAAAACAAACAACTTCTGTTAAACATTTGATTACAATTATCAATCCATTGCAAACTGGCGGCAAAATCCTGAAGATAAAGCGTGTCGCACTATATAATATGAAAATGACTGATGAGAAAACAGTATACGTTAGATTTACGATTCCAAGGCAGGTATAGCAAACATCTTTAAGTAATCTTCCAATGGGATACCTCCAAATGTACGACAAATAAATACCAAGTCCGTAACAAAAATACCGACAGACTTCGTTGATCTTGATGTTTCTAAAGCTGTTAGTGAACTGATTGCGTTTATTCCTTTGGCTGTCATAATTATTTCGCAATTCCGGGTCTGAAAGAATAATGTATGCTTTTAGAATCTTAGCGTAAATCTTCATTGTTGCTGGATTTGCATTCTCTTGGCTAAACCTCTGTATTAAAATGAAATAAGCGATTTGAATATCATTTTGCGTAGCATTATTCCGTAAGCCAAGCATTTCATATAAGTCATAATCCTCCTGCCATCTTGACGATGCCAGTCATGCCTTCCTTCATTACCAGAAGAATGTGCATTATGATTATAATGTGGCTTTGGCTTTTCTTTCTGCTCGCTGTTGGGTCTTCTTTGTTGACCAGTATTTTGCTGATGACTTCTTTCCTGATTGTATGATGAATATCCATTATGATTATTCTCCTTCTGTTCGCTTTTTGGACGGTGTTCGTATTTCTTCTTTTCCTGATTACCCGAAGAATGACCATTTTGGTTATCGTGGGGCTTGAAATTCTCTTTTTGCTTTTGGCTATTGCTTCCATGTGACTCCTTGTTGCCTCTTCCTTGTTGATTAGCGTTCGTCTGTTGTCGCTTCTTTCTTTCTTGGTAATTTCGATCGTACTCCTTACGCTGCAAGGGATCCGACAATACTTTATATGCTTTAATAATTCTCTTACAGAATTCCAGTTGTTTTGCAGTTTGACGCGGATTCTTGTCCGGATGATTCTTCATTACAAGATCAAGATAAGCTTTTCGAATGGCAGCATTCGATGCGTTTTGATCTATCCTCAAAATGCCATAGTAATCCTCGAAATTCTTGTCCATCGTGAAGTAGTAATAAGCTCTGTTCAGTATAAAGTAAAATCCCCCGAATGTGATCTAAAAAACATCGATTACACTATGGCTATCGATGTTATGCAAACAGCGCGGGAGATTGATGTTCATCGGAAATATCGATATATCACTTTATGGTAATATGCTGTTTAAACCCATAACATAGGCTGCATGTTCGAAATTTCAGTTAAGATTCTTAACTTAAGAACAACATTCCGCCGCTTTATTCCATAAGTGGCTGTCTGTAAGAGAGGGGTGGCTGATGCAGCCGCATCATTGATCATGCGACAATGATTCTGAAAGTGCGGCCGTATGTTCGATAATATTTTGGTATGCTTATCGAAAAAAAATGCGATATTGGTGGAAATGAGCTGATTATTTTAATTGCAAATTTTGGCTCCATAATATTACTTTAAATTGTTTTGCAATTTTAAGAAAAAATTAAAAAAAATCAAATTGAATTTCGCTAAGACTATTGCCTATTTTCAGTTAATTGGTTTCTTCCTGCTTAAACAACTGTTCGCCCGATGCAACTTTGGTGAAAACACTTGCATTCGATTTAACTCATATGCTCATACATACATACATACTTTTAGATGTATATTGTATGTATGTATGTACAATGCAAATTTATAAATAATTTATATGTGGGTTCTACCAAATGATGATGCAAATAAAGTAATAGTATGTACTTCCTTATATTTGTAATATTTGTTTTGTAATAATCGCATACATTTTTAGCTTCTGCCCGATGCCCATTTCCAAATTTTTGATAAGACACCTACCGATGTGGCAGCTGCTGCTGGTGTAGACTCACTGCTTTCAGATGAAATCTTTCCAGTCGTCCATTGCCAGGCTGCTCCTACCGATCCCGCTGTCCATTTCAGAGCTTTCGAACATGCTCCCAAAGTGGAATTAGAAATTGAACTGCCAGTGGAACCGCCCCCATTGGAGGATTGTCCATCTTCAGTAGGAGATGTTACTTTGTCCACACTCCATTTCCAAACTGATCCTACAGATCCAGCTGTCCATTTTAGTGCTTTCGAACAGACTCCGAAGGTGGTACAAGAAATGGAACTGACAGTGGAACCGATCTCGTTTGAGGATTGTTCATCTCCAGTAGTAGATGTTACTTTGTCCGCACTCCATTTCCAAACTGATCCTACAGATCCAGCTGTCCATTTTAGTGCTTTCGAACAGACTCCGAAGGTGGAACTAGAAATGGAACTGACAGTGGAACCGATCTCGTTTGAGGATTGTTCATCTCCAGGAGTCGATGTTACTTTGTCCACACTCCATTTCCAAACTGATCCTACAGATCCTGCTATCCATTTTAATGCTTTCGAACTGGCTTCGAAAGTGGAACCAGAGATGGAACTTACAGTGGAACCGATCTCGTTTGAGGATTGTTCATCTCCAGTAGTAGATGCTACTTTGTCCACACTCCATTTCCAAGCTGATCCTACAGATCCTGCTATCCATTTTAATGCTTTCGAACTGGCTTCGAAAGTGGAACCAGAGATGGAGCTTACAGTGGAAACAATCCCTTTGGATGATTGTCCATCTGTAGTAGGTGTGGAAGCAATCGCATTGGAAGATTGTCCGTCTCTATTCTGGTTAACCAATGCTGTTAGAGAAGACCCCGTTACTAAACAATGGGAGGGGATTGATGCGCGTGATTCTCCAACTTCATCTCCGTTTTGCAACGGTGGGTTTTCTATAATCCATTGCGAGACTGAAGTTGTTGTTTTCTCTGACCACTGCCAAGCTCCTGTAGTAGATGTGGAAACAATCCCATTGGAAGATTGTCCATCTCTAAACTTGTTAATAAATGCTGTTAGAGAGGAGCCCGTTAATAAACAATGGGAGGGGATTGATGCGCGTGATTCTCCGACTCCATTTCTGTTTTGAAACGGTGGGTTTTCTATAATCCATTGCGAGACTGAAGTTGTTGTTTTCTCTGACCACTGCCAAGCATCTAAAATGGTGGTGATAGGTGCTTTCAATGTGGGACTTTGTGTAGTTTTACTTAGCTGGAAGGCTTTATATGCGATGACTCCAAATAAGACGGATCCTCCAATGAAGCAGATGATTCTAAATCCGTTTGACCAAAACCATCTAAAACAATTGGTGTGTACGGGAGTAGGAGAACTCCATGCGTCATCCGGTCCCATGCCACATAGCTGTAAATAAGCTCTTACAATTCGCCTGAACTGGCTAACATCTCTGCCAAAACATATGCTTAAAAGTTCACGGTAAGCATCTGCAATTTCTTCATTTGTAGCGTCCCTCGTAATGCCCAGGATTACATAGGGATCGTGATTATCCATTGTCAAAGCAAGGCTACTAAATTCTGATATTCAAATTATGTGATCCAC
The DNA here is from genome assembly GCF_023558535.2 of Drosophila nasuta. Lineage (NCBI taxonomy): Eukaryota > Metazoa > Arthropoda > Insecta > Diptera > Drosophilidae > Drosophila > Drosophila nasuta. The sequence continues at coordinate 7,698,667 of NC_083457.1, forward strand.
CACATTTGATATTCACGTTTGGGAATGATAAGGTAAACACTTTCGATGTGTTTTACCCAGTGCCGAAAGTTTTTAATATATCGATATGTATATCACAATTTTCATTTGGCGTAACGATTACCCATATATGCATTTATACCATATTAAGTTCGATAATTTTGGTGTCACAGAAAAAATGATAACCCCCTTTCTCTTCAATTTCACAATTTTTTTTACTGAGGTTAGGCATACAATGTACAATATATCTGCATAAAAAAATTGTAATAAAGTAAACTAATTTTATAAAATGCAATACAATAGGCATATGTGCCTTTCAGAAAACTTTATTTAACATTATTATTATATACATATACTAGTACATAAAAATATTTATGTTCACATTGTTTCTGATATTTATGTATTACGTCTCGACTCGTTGTTAGCTTCATTAAGCGCTTCAGCCAATTCCTTAAGGACATATGCTCCCAAAATGATACCGCCGCCAATCACACAAGCGGTTGACACCAGCTCAGAATCATTTCTGGCACCGTCAGCCATCAAAGAATACACTCTTGCAATATCTCTGTGATTATTTGAACTTTCTCTGAACATCCTAGAGAGTTCGTCACTTGGACTTCCACTATTTCGGTTCCTTCCAACGAGACGACGATCCTGGTTATAATTATGATTGTCCATTTTACTAATCAATTGCGACGTTTCTCGATGCGTTACGTTTTGCACTAACCGAAGATCACGCGGAATTGTTTATTTATAACATCTGATTCAGGGGAATTACCGCTTATCACCTGACATTTTACGTGCACACAAATAAATCGGTACATACTACGTATAGAATATCGATATTGCACTTAACGTTATCGATTGTATTAAAAAAAAGTGGTATATTGCCAGCAACATGTTGCGGGCTGCTGCTCAAACATACATGTTTGTAAGACATACAATTTTTAAACTTCCAATAATCTTTAAACTTATTCCAAACTATTCTTTAAGTTTCTATTTCACAATGTAAGCACCAAAATAATTCGGTAAAATTTCTTCAGTTCGTTAGCAAAATTTGACTAAAACACATGTGTAAGAAGTGTAAATGCACAGTTTGCGATTTTCCTGAGAGAAAAATTTCCCATATGTCCCAACAAAATTAAAAAAAGCACGATTTAACCCTTTCATGCCCAAATAAAAATGGGGACACAGAAAATATTATAATATAAATATTATATATCATAAATGATTAAAAGGAGCCCTAAGTATCTTTCATTCTGATCTTCGATGCTCTAATTCCTTTGGTATGTCCTTACTGCAATGTTGCCTTTTTGGCAACATTTGTCCATCCATATATGTATGTATATAAATAAGTACGAAAATGTAAATATTAAATGTAAAGTCAATGTTGCGTATATGCAGCAGCGGGCATGAGAGGGTTAAGGATTTTTAAGTATGCACACAATTTTTTGAACTACCTTTCATAATACGCAAAAACATTTGCCACGACTATCTTGGATTTTAAAATAAAACTCCGTCCCGAAAGGGTTACAGAAAAATCTAGAAATTTAATATTTTTAAAATTGTTTGATTTTTTTTATTTTTAATTCCAATTGACACAAAACAAAATATTCATACATCTAGTAATGCACAACATTTAGTTACATACAATGAAACATTATTTTATCGCCTTTTGTTTATTATTAAAATATTTGAAAATTTTGAAAGCAGCAAATGCGGAAGCTGCGAACAAAAGTGTTCCACCAATGAAGTACCAAAAGGGTTCCATATCTGGCGTACTAGTTTGATGATTCATTTCCTGTGAGTTCTTAAGGTTCTCTTCTAGACCTTTCTCGCCTTTTTTATCGTACAATTTTCTTTTTTTTTCATCCCAAAGGGTTTCATAAGCTGCTGCTATATTTTGGAACTTCTCAACATATATCCGACTTTGGCTATGCTTATCCGGATGATATTTAAGGGCCATTCGCTTATAGGCATGTCTAATCTCTGCAGACGTTGCATTTTTTTTAATACCAAGTATTTCATAATAATTTTGCATTCTAGTGCTGAATTTATGAAATTTACGAAATCGTATCCACCGAATCGATGTTGCTCTTGAGGCTTTAATTTTTTATACTAAAATAACACTATAGGGCAGTTAAGTATATCACTACCAGCAAAGCTCGTGATGAGTCATCACTGATGAGCATGCCGAGCATCTTGAGTCTTCTCTTCAAAATTTCTCACTCAATTCAACTCGCTGAACAAAAGTTAGAGCATGATACAATTATAGAAGGTAGTGCCGTCGGAAAAAGCTTCCGTCAGTACGCATTCGTATTTCGACGCAAGAGGTTGTCTGCGGACGAATTTTTTTATGCAAAATGACATTTTGCAATGTATGCCGTAGATACGGATAGAATTAAAACATTTCGAGAATTAGAGAATTCTCATATATATTGTTAATATTATTCATAAACAACATACATTTTAGAAATATGTCAAAAAGACATTAATATTAGCTTCAAAATATGTAAATATTAATATCATCGTCTAAGGGTTAATGCGCATTTCATTCTCGTCTCGCTCACACTGCTGTGCTGAGACTCTTTCACTCGCACTCATTGTTATGTTTAAAGTCGGACAGCTTTTTCCGACGGCACTACCTTCTATAATTGTATCATGAGTTAGAGTAATAAACGACGAAAGCATCATTCGGTTCAATTTGAGTTGTTCGTGTCTGAGTAAACGATGAGCGACAAGTCGGCCAGATATGAGCGGCTTCGACTGCATGCGAACCTCTTACGTTCCACGAATTGCAGCTTGTTGTTGTAGCTGGTTTTGGTTTTTAAACTACTAAGTCCAATTTTGATTTTGCATACTATAAATTTGAAATCAAAATATGTTCATACATACATACATATGTATGTATGTAATATGCGATGCAACTAATGAATATGTATGCTCCACGCACCAGAGTGAATTTAAAAACAACAACGAATATGTGAGCGCATTCAAGTTTGATCGGCTGATCCGAAAAGTGTGATTATTCGGGTATTGAGCGCGTATAAATGTTTTTCATTCAGCCAAAGCCGTTCTCTGATCACTACAAATCCAATTAGTTAATATACATATGCTAGCTTGATGATGGAATTAGTTCACTTTCGTACATTTGTTGTTTTTTGAAAAATATACGTGTATATTAAAATAGGCAACAAGACTATTTCATTTTGAGAATAACTTAAATCTCAACATGCAAAAAAAAAACTTTTAAGAAGGAAAACTCGTAAATATTTGTAAATTGGAAAATTTTTATCGATCGTGCTTCTATTGCTGCTTATTCTGTCTATTAGTTAGCGTATGAGCTAACATTCTGTTACATTAAAACAATATTGTTAACAATGAAAGTATCGAAACTTTACATTTGTTTCAAGAACAGCTGATTAGTTAGGCAAGTTAAGCAAGAAACAGCTGATTAGTTAAGCAAGAAATCACATTTTATTGTTTTTCGTAACAAATCATCACTATTCGTATTTACAAAATGTAGAGTATTCTATTCGATAAATATTATCACTCTGAAGACGAATCATTGTCGTTTCCAGTGTCCTTTTTCTTTGTAAAAAACTGGAATGTCTTAAATGCAGCAAATGCAAATAAAACTGTTCCACCAACGGCACACATAAACGGCAACATATCTGATGAAGTTTGGCCATAATTCGGTTGGTCGCTGCCATTAGATTTTAAGCCTTCCTCGCCATAGTTGTCGTATATCTCACGTTTCTCTTTATTTGATAGTATCTCGAATGCAGCAGCAACCTCCTGGAAAGCCTCTGCAGCCTGAGGATGATCGTTTTTGTCTGGATGATATTTAAGAGCCATTCGTTTATATGCTTTTTTGATTTCATCGTTTGTTGCAGACTTGGTTATACCAAGTATTTCATAGTAGTTTTTGCCCATTGTACTGTCGAGATTCAAAAGAGATCAGATAGTTGATTAACAAAAGTTGGACTTATTACTTAAATAAAATTCACGTTGAAGTTTATTGACTAAAAACAAATTTAATGTATTTCACAACAAACAATAACATAGCTAAACCCAAACATTTATCGCTACGTACTAATTAGAGGCGGAGATACATCGGTTATTCTATCGATGGGTCTACTTTTAAGGTTATTTTCAATATATGTATATGATTACAAATATCGATGATTTTGTTTAGACTGCTGTTATGGAGAATGTAAGTAGTAATTAGATGATATGAGATTTTATTTAAATTTTTAATTATTTTCTTTAAAATAAATATATTTTTTTACATATTGCTTGTATCTATGCTATCAACATGTTGAACAGCTGACAACTATGGATATGGAGTTGCCACATTATGAGGACTTCACAACACTGATATTCATTGCATATATTTACTTCGTTATGCAAAATGTTATATTCCTATAATTACACTACTACTTAAATTGAAAATTTTGGTAATATTCAAATGTTTAAAAATAAAAACAATTTTCTAATGTTATTTGCCAAAGTACGAGTATCAAAATATCGATAAAAATATCGCATAGCGATACTTATATATCGATATTGCCTTCGCGAAAATGACAACTCGTCCATTTGGTCCAAGTCACCACCGCGTATAGTTTGTGTTTTGGTAAGGCGTTCATAAAATCTTTAAAAATATTCAACATCCGCCTGATGCTTGAGTTACAAATAATAAAAATGCAATCGCATTATAGAAGTGTACATGCAACTAATAAAATTAAACCATATTTTGCAGTTCTTAAATTCGAAACCGAGTCCCTAATACTACTGTAAAATGGTTAGGGAGAACAAAGCAGCATGGAAGGCTCAATACTTCATCAAAGTTGTGGTAAGTGGTGTAAAACACATGCTGAGTTTTGGAAAAGTGTGAAGAGGTGGCACTAAACATACTTTCCATTTTTTTTTAGGAACTCTTCGATGAGTATCCAAAGTGTTTCATTGTGGGCGCCGACAATGTGGGCTCCAAGCAAATGCAGAACATTCGTACCAGCCTGCGTGGCCTGGCTGTTGTCCTGATGGGCAAGAACACGATGATGCGTAAGGCAATTCGTGGTCATTTGGAGAACAACCCTCAGTTGGAGAAACTGTTGCCCCACATTAAGGGCAATGTGGGCTTTGTGTTCACCAAGGGCGATTTGGCTGAGGTGCGCGACAAGCTGCTCGAGTCTAAGGTGCGTGCCCCCGCACGTCCCGGCGCTATTGCCCCACTGCATGTCATCATCCCAGCCCAGAACACTGGTCTAGGTCCCGAGAAGACCAGTTTCTTCCAGGCTCTGTCCATCCCCACCAAGATTTCCAAGGGTACCATTGAAATCATCAACGATGTGCCCATCTTGAAGCCTGGCGACAAAGTTGGTGCCTCCGAGGCAACTCTGCTCAACATGTTGAACATTTCGCCCTTCTCGTACGGTCTGCTCGTCAGCCAGGTGTACGATTCGGGTTCGATCTTCTCGCCAGAAATTCTGGACATCAAGCCCGAGGATTTGCGTGCCAAGTTCCAGCAAGGTGTTGCCAACTTGGCTGCCGTGTGTTTGTCGGTGGGTTACCCAACCATTGCATCGGCACCACACAGCATTGCCAACGGTTTCAAGAATTTGTTGGCTATTGCCGCCACCACCGAAGTGGAATTCAAGGAAGCCACCACCATCAAGGAGTACATCAAGGATCCCAGCAAGTTTGCTGCTGCTGCTGCCGCTTCGGCTCCAGCTGCCGGCGCTGGTGCTGCCGAGAAAAAAGGAGGAGGCCAAGAAGGTCGAGTCCGAAGAGGAAGAGGAGGATGACGACATGGGCTTTGGTCTGTTCGATTAAAGCAGCACTTTTCTCTGATCACTTTGCGCTACAATTTTCAATGTTTACGACTAATTTTATTGTACAGCGGATAATGCAAATTATTGTCGCGGTTTGACAAACCCAATGGCAAGTTGTATTCGTCCAACTGTGCATTGAATAACAACAACAATAAATATTATGTAAACTTGATATGTTGCTTTTATTTATTTATTAGCTGGCAACATTTGCTTAGCAACATTGTTGCAATACGAGAGTTTCGTAGCAAGTGGCTTACTGTTCGTTTGCAATTTAAAAATTATTTTCGAACTCGATTTCCTTGTTGCATGCTGCAATGTCTTTCAGGATTTTTTATGTGTAGCCGGCAATTTTATTGCCCTCTTCAAATGGCCAAAAGGCTGCTGTTGCCTGCGTGTGCAATCCACGTAAAAAAGCTACGACGACGACGATGTCTGCTGCATTGTCTGCCACCCCATATATTTACAAAGTAATTACTTGTGATAAAATGAATTTCACAAGATGAGAAAAGTTTAAAGTTTTCGCTCGTTTCGTTGCCGCTGCCGTCTCGCGACGCCTTTTTGCGATTTTCTTTGCAACAGCAAAGAAACGACGACGCGACTGCTGCGCTCATAAAAATTCAATTTGTCTTGACAAAATACGCAAGAAATTAAGAATGTGCCAAGTGGCAGCAAAAGAAACTTTATTTCCCTTTTATTTATTTTTATTTTTTTCCTTTTTTTACTTTTTTGTTGTATTTCGTATTTTCTGTTTGCTTGCACTTTTCGCTTATTCGTCTGGGGTGAAAATGAGTTACGCGGCTGGCGCGTTAAAATGGAAATGCCACGCCCCCTCATCTAGTAAACGCTCTGGGCCAAGTTAAACACTGCATAAATAGCCGACACCAAGGGCATACTCACGACACACTCCCCAGTAGGGCTGCCGTCGTTTGCCTCCCTACATGGCACTAGCCACTCACTAGTTACATCGTAGTCAGAAGTGGGACAGAGCGTGACTAAGTGCGATCTATGCTCTAGAAAACATATAACCCTCCAGCTTGTTTAATTTTCTTCTATTTTTCTCTAAAATCTAGCTTTAAAAACAATAATGTTATAAAATTTTGATAATTAAAGATAAAGTGGTTCCTTACAATTCAAAAATTTTAAAAACAATACTTACTTTTAAACAGATTACATCTTAATGCTATTTCTACGATCGTTTTTCAATGTAGTTTTTACTGTGAAAACTATTTCATTTTGAGCCCATTTTTATTTGGTTTTGAAAATGCTATATTTATGTCATTGTTTTCTAAGCTAATAATAAAATACATTCATATAATATTAGATGGTTAGTGTCAATAGTTTAAGAATTAATGTTATTATTATATTGTTTACATTATCGAAATACAAAATCGGTTTGCTTACATATTCACTCCTTTAAATGCTGTGTTAGAAATATGTACATTATAGTTGTGATGCACTTGTGCACATTATGTGCGATATTTATTCGCATTTATCACGTGATCTCCTCTCTAGCACGACTAACCATTTGGTTTGTCATAAATTAATAAAGGCATTGCATAATTTCAAGCGCCGCTGGCGGCAAATACACAAAAATTAACATAAATTGTGGATGGCAGGGTGGGATAGTTGATGTGGGTGGTGAATGAGTGGTGGGTGCTAAAGTCACCCATCTAATAACAGCACTGTCAGTGACATTCGAAATCAAAATGCGATTGGCAAAATGATTTGCTTCAATTTTTGTGATGCGAATAACAAATGAAGTTTGGACATTTGGACAATTGATTGGGACGCCACGAACGGACGAACAAACAGCATCCAGATTTCCACAGTCAGAGACTATAGTCCAGATACCCATATAGACAATATTCGATAGCAGATACACACACGTACACACACACACACACACACACTGACATAAAGTCACACACACACAATGTTTGTCATGCACAACAAAATGTGGAGCAGTCGTCAGATTTGAGTTTAGGACTCGCCGCCACCTTCACTCCGCTTTCGGTCTAGTCTGGGTCTGGTCGAGATTTGGTTTGGTTTGGTTTGGTTTGGTTTTTGGCTATCAATACGCATAGATGGATTTGTATGCATATTTTTGTTCCTTTGGCATTTCGTTTGTGTGCCAAACATGTGAATGCCATCGATATAACGATGATGCTGCTGTTATGCATGTTTTTGTCTTCCGTTCTTCGACCCGCCAACGCTATCAAATTATTTGCGTTCAGCTGAGATTTGGCCTGGCCAAAAAGACTGGGGCATTTCCCCATTTGCATCCTATATCCTTTCCCAACACCATCAGCGAAGGACAATGCAAAATTCTCAGTTTTTAATGGAAATGCTGAATTTAATAATTTAAGACTTTAATGATTTTTTTTTATATCTGTAAAATAAATATTTAAAAAAGTATTAGAGGTTGGCATCAATTAAAAAAAAATCATTTTCGTAAATATATTGTTTTATATCTCTAAAATTTAATCAGCCATCACTGCCAATTTGTTGGGTGTATTTAAACAAGTCATATCGAGATAATTAATGAATTATTTGAACACCTTATTTTAACATGTAAAGGGATAATTTAAAGTGTATGTGTTCTAAAAAGGATTAGAAAAAGACTAATTTGGCACATACAATTTTCGAAAATAACAAGGTAATAACAGAGGATAAAGAGATCATATACATAAATGTATTGTTAACTTAATGTTTTCTTTACGAAATTATAAGACTCATTTTAGTGTGATATAAAAAACTAGCAAAATATTTTATCATTAAAAATTAAAATCATACTTTTTCTTTCAATGTTCAAAATATAGTTTTACTGTCTCTAGTATTGTGTCTTATTTTCTCAAAAGGTCAGATTGCTAATGTTTTCTTAAGTTAAGTACGATTTTTATTTTCAGTTGAAGCACTTATATTTTATTCCATTGCCTCAATTTGGATTGTGCTTAAATGTATTTTTTTCAGAGAATACGTACTGTATAAAATAGAAAAACTAAAGTTTCGAAGAAAAACTATCTTTTTTTCTTCAAAAAGATATATAAAAATTAAGTGATTCACTGAATAGGTGAATTCATGTGTCAGTTTGTCACATAAGTCTTAAAATATTACCTTGATGACATCAGATACATTTGTGGCATAAACAAGATCTCCAGAACTGAGCAGTATTGTATCCGCAAACGATGAATGTAGAAAAAGAAAACCCCAAATACGGATCCCATTCTAATCCCGTTCTTTTAATAGGCACGTGAAAATAAATTGACGGCAATTGCTTTTGGATTTTTACGTGATGTGCGAGGGCGAAAACTGCTGTTACACGAAAGGGGTGTGAAACTGTGTGTGTATGTGTAAGTGTGTGTGAGAGCTGAGCTGGGAAATGTTGTGTGGCTGTGACTGAATTGAGGAGGGGTTTGTGATTTATGCGGACCTTCTCGTGTTCACTGGATGCTGAATGCTCGATGCTGCCTCACTGCTGATGGCAACTCAACTCAAAACATATGCATAGATAAATTATACGCGGTAAGCGCCCACAAGCGTCCTCCATCCACCATCCTCCAACCTCCATCTGCAGTTCGGGGATGGAATAGCAAATATTTTGATGTGACAAAACTAAATTGGGCGTGGCAAGGTGAGCATGAGCATCACATGGCCTCAGCATTGCAACACAAATTGCTTACCATATTTTTATTTATATGATTTTTTCTCTGTGTGTGTGTGTGTTTTCCCCCCTTTTGCTTTACATTCAAATATATTGGATGTCAGTCAGTTAGAAAATAGATTTTCAGTTATCATCGCATGGCGCTGCAGCTGCTAACGCAAGTTGCACTTTCCCCATCGCCTCTCTTTCCCCTTCTTCGCCCTGTTTCCAACTCAGTCACTCCATCCATCTACCTCACTCGTGCTGTTCAAGTTGAGCTTTTGTTTTTGCATTTTGCAAGTTTTATTTTCCCTCCGGCATTTGAGCATGACAAGGGCGGTACAATCGGTGGAGTGGGGGTGGGTGTGGTCGACTACTGAGGTGAAATTCAGAATATACAATTTTCAGATGCTGCATTAGAGTTGAACGTAACTTTTATTTCGTTTACTGCATGCAAATGGAAAGTTAATTAATAAATACTTGGCACAAAGTTTTAGCCACTATTTCAATTTAATCGAAAAATTCGAAGCGAGCCAATAAAATGTAGAAAACAGAGTCTGTTTATGTTAATTCAACAATTTCGTTTATTTCATTTAGTATTTAATTACATGTAAAATATACAACAAATCTTGATTATTAAATTTTGTTTACAATGTCAACACATTTGAGTCAATTTTAAAAACTGCAGATCTTGATCATCAAAATGCCGAAAAAAAGTCATTTATTTAGGATATTTGATTCAAGCTGTTTTTTTATATGATAAAATATAAATAAAATATGAAAAATTATTTGGTTCAAGAAAAGTTGTATTCCTGAATTTTTGGAAAGTTATTGTAAAATTATTAAATTGTATTATCACTATTATATTAATATTATTATTAGCTATATGTAAAGATAGCAACTGAATTTTTTTCAAAGGTAACAAAATAACTTAAATGTATTTACAAATGTTTAAGAAAATTTATGCTTTTATTTAAGTCAAATTTAAATTAAATTATTTATAAACAAAGCTTGTTAGAAATATTTAAGCACGAAAACCTTCGCTTGAAAACCTCAATGTCTTTAAAGTTTCCTTTGTGTTTTTAAGAAACATGATTCATATATTGAATGAATCTAAAAAACAGCTAAAATTTTATTAAAAATTTGTTATTGCCTAAAATTTGTTTACTACAATTTCGTAAGCATATTTAAGTCGAATTTTAAATGAAATGCGATTAAGATTTTAAACAAAAAACAGCAAAGGTCTTCAAAACATTTTTCTTCTCAAAAACTTGAACGTAAAATACACAAGCCATTTTTTTTTTAGGCATATTTGAGCCGATAGACAAATTGATTTTCGACTTAAATGAAATCCAATTAAGCAGTCGCTTGACATTTATCTTCTATTATAATTTGTAAGCCGACTGAAGCCTGAGAAGGATGTCTAAGGACGTTTGCTAATTCCATTAAAATCGCATTGCTTTAATTAGAGCTGAAACTCTTGGCCATATTTCGTTGGCTTGCAACGTGACGGAGTGTGTGTGTGTGTGTGTGTGAGTGGGACAGCAAGCATATGATGCTGTGGAGCAGCCGTAACAATAAACGGCAACATTTACGGCGTACGATGATTGCAAGGCAAACGAGCAATTAAAAAAGCAGTGCGGCAGCTGCCAAGCTATGCGGCGTGTGTGTGTGTGTGCGAGTGTGCGTGTGTGTGTGTGTGTGTGGATGGGTTGGTGTTGTAGCGAACCCAGAAGCGACCTCGGGCCAAGGTTGTGACAAGGTAAGCCTTAACCCACACGTACACGGAGCATATAACCTTTGCAACCAGCTCCCATTTCCCCAGCTGTATCCTTGAGGCATTTTTACAGCTTCCTTTCACAGAGCGAGAGACGAGATGTAGAGAGTGGGAGAGAGAGAAAGAGAGAGAGAGCGAGAATTTACGTAGAGTATTTGAAATATGCACGTAATATTGCAAAATTTTAAGCGTATATCTTTGCATAATTAACTGAGAAAATACTTAGCAAACACACTCACACACACACATAGAGACATTTGCGGAGAGACAACATTGAGTCGAGGTCCTTGCCTCGCAGGCATTTTTTACCGCAGCAACAGCAGCAGCAGCAGCAGCTAGAGCAGCATCTCGCATGCAGCAGAAAAAGAAGAATGAAAAGCGAACAAAACTTTGCAATGATACTTTTTGGAGCCCTCAACCCCCCAAGCCCAGTTTCATTCCCGAACCATCGCCCACTCATGTTGTGTGGAATTTTTAATCTGCTACAACGGCAACCAAACAACCACCACAGCAGCGCCAACAGCAACAGCAGCAGCAACAACAGCAAATCACCTCAGATACCTTTTTTCTCCTTTCGGCCATGTATCTTTCTTTACTGCAGGGCTTTGCATCTTTACGCTTTGCTTAAATATTTTAATTTTTATTGGTTGAAGTTTACCAACTGTCGCCTCTGCCTCAGCCGCTGTCCCAGTTAGGCTGCCATTTGATAAAGCTCTTAAAAATGTATTTATTTTGGTGCTAAGGTTTTGCGGCTATGATGCTCAGGCAATCAGCAAAAGCTTGTGATAAGCGCATTTGCGGCATAGCTAAAAGTGGGGGTTGAGTTAACTGCCGAGTATCAGAGAAAAGAGAAAGCAAAGTAAATAATAATAGAGAGAAAGAGAAAGAGAGCTGCAGACTTAGAGATGAGAAAAAATAACTTTGCGAGAGAAAGACTTTTAATCAGTTGCAACAACTTTGCGTTCAGTTTGAAATCTAGAAGATTAGTTGATTGGAAAAACGCAGTTTCATTAAATTGAAAACAGTTTTACTTTCGCAAATAATTAAAAGTGCTAAAATATTACAAATTATTATTATTATTTGAAATTTATTGTACTTGATAAACAAATCAGAGATTGGCAAGGAATCCTTCAATTTTTGAGTAAATATTTTAACGCACTTTAGAGCTATTTATAAAAAAAACAATACCCACAGATTGAAAATAATTCTTCCACTTCGCAAAAAGATAATACTTGGTACAATTTAATTAGAAGCAGTTGTTTTCAAGAAAATATATAGATAAAATCCCTTTAAATGACTTTAAATAAAATATGAAAACATTTTTTATTGGTGTTATTTACTTTAGATTGCTTATCTGATCTTAGAAATCTTCAGTTTGATATTTCAGGATTTTAATTTTAATTAATTTTAATTAATTAATTAATTTTATTTTATTCTTATTGTAAGATTGTTGTAGATCAATTAATCTTTAAATTTGTTTTTATATATTTATGTTTATTTCATAGATACTTTTTAGTTCTTTTAATACTTGTTTTTAATATTATACATAACAATATAAAGGTGGACATGGACAATATAAAGGTGAAGTCTAAATTCCGCAATCAAGGCAAAGACTATTCAGGCATTAAGAAGATGCAAATGAAATCTGAGTAAAACCAAGTTATTTCTCAATGCTTAACTTAACGAATTAAGCTGCAAGTAGCCACAGAATCTGGCTAATATGGATATCTTGATGTTGCCAAGGTAATCCACACGGAGCAGCGGCAAGAAGCAGGCAACCCAACACACCCGACGGACAACTCGTAACCTCACTTGACCACAGACGGTGGCGACGAGGCAAATTGCTGGCTATAAAATCCCCCGTTCTATCCACAAACTAAGCGAACTGCGAACTGTGGACTGTGGCACAGGCTGGTCTAAGCTTAGCTAACTCGCACTAATAGCCATAATCATAAGCCATAATGACTGCTACCTAGACTATAGCTCACATTGCAGCAGAAGGGTAAAGACAGACAGAGTGGCGGCTGTGATGCTAACAACACCACGGTGCGTATGCGTAATATGCAGAGCCAGAGTGGAAACTTTGTGAATGACACCGAAACCGAGACTGTGTGCAAGTGTGTGTGTGTGTGTGTTGGTGTTTTGCAGTGTCATTTGCATAAAAGTAAAGTTCACCCACTCGACAGCGGCAGCGGAAAATTTGAATGCAACCTGCAAACTTTTGGCAAATTTAAATTATAAATAAGCTGCCTGCCTCACTGCATCGACTTCTGGCAAGAAGGCAGCATGGGAAGGGTAAGGGAATGGGGGATGAGAATGGGGAGGTCGTCTCTAAACAAAACCTCATATGCATCGAAACGTAACGGCAAAAAGGATTTTAAGTGAAGTTGAAGTTGACTACACGACCGCATACCACGATATATTCCTCCTGCCTTCTGCCTTCTTCTCTGCCATCTGCCATTCTCTCTCTCACTTGCTCCCTGGAGACCACTTACATTGCAGCAAAGTTTTTGGAGCTTTAGTTCAGAGGGAATACACACGAAGGCGACCACCACCAAAAAAACTAACATCGAGAAAATAAGCACAAAGTGAAAACTGCACGCGCATATTCCAATTCCGCCTCACCAGACAAAGTGCAGAGCGCTGTGCGTGTGTCTTTCGCTGGTATTCCGTGGTTGCTCAAACCACCAGACAGACAGACACACAACGAAGATCCTGTGTGTGGAGAGGGGGAAGTGGAAAAGGAAGGGAAGGTGTGTGGGTAACCCAACCGAATGCAGCGTCAAAGGGCACGCGTGAGTCGAGGACCGCAGCGCAAGTTTAAATGTCATGTAAAATGTTTCCACTTACACAAATTAATGTGTAGAATTTAATTTTGTCGCAGCAATAAGACAGACCTAACAAAAACCAAGCCAACGGGGAATACTACGAAACAGACTCGACTCGACTCGACTCGACTCGTCTCGACACATCCTGCTGCCATTGGGTCATAACTATTTTAACACTGAACGCATAAATAAATAGTGCGTTTAGTGATACAAACGGTTTGCTCAATCTTCTACTAGCTGCAACGAAATTATGTGCTGCAAATGGGCAAGTAATTGGGAAAACAAGTTAAGGCAAATATCGATGGAACAAAAGCTATTGTTTACAATGTCTAATTTCAGTAATAGTTTGGCACATTTTTGTTGCGGTTAATGAGCAACTAATTAATTGCAGTGAAATAAAAGTGGCTAAAGAAATTACTCTGAAAACTCCAGCATAGAACATAGGAATAAGGGAAATATTTTTTAGTAATTAGATTAATTTCACCAGTATTTTAATACCATTCGAATGAATACTTTTCTTGCCTCAACAAAATATATTAATGAGCTTTTTAACTATAATAGTTATTGATAAAAAAATATTTCCAGACAATTTAAGCTTCTTAAGATTTGTGATTGTAAACTAAACAGCAAAATAATTCCGAAATCATTCTTTGATATAATTAAAGCACAAAATAAAAAGCTATAAGATTAATCGCTATACATATATGTTTTTACATTTGATAGTGTCGCGAGAATTATTTAAAATTTTTCACTTTAAAGTAACTTTAGATGAATTATTAAAGAAGGAATCACATATTAAATACAAATATTGTATGTACATATCTTTAATAACACAAAATTCCTTACTTTTTTTATATTTAATTTAGATTTCGTTAACAAATATATCAATAAATAAATATATGTATATACTCAAGATACTATTTTGAATTTAATTATTATTGTTAAAAGCAATATTTGTGATGTTAAAAGTTAAAAGTTGGCATTGCATTTGAACAAAAAGTTTTGTGTGAATCTCATTAACATTTAGCACCAACTGTTAGACTCGAAAGATAAATGTGTGCTCGGCATATGCAAATTAACAAATGCTTATGTAACTGCGTGATGTACGATGCCTTAGACTCGCAATTGTGTAGCGTATCTAAACTGCTTTAATATGAAGTAATAAAGTACGAGGAAACAAGCAAACACTCATCACATGCAGCAGGCCAAGTACTGAAATTCATCACTTTAGACAGGCGAGGAGTAGAACTCGCATCTGGAAGACAACTCCAAACTCCAAACTCTTCATTCCAACGCTTTGGCCCTGAAGCTGTGTTTTCGAATTTGCTACAAATTTTTGGCTAAATGAAGCGAACTCTTTCCCCTATCTATCTATTTTTTTTGGGTTGGTGAAAGGGGTTAGATGTGGGAGGATGAACAGGGGACAAACTCTATATATGTGATACGGTTGAGAGACTTTTAGCTTCATTGCTTGATTTGTTTAAATGTCTTTGCTGTGTTTGGTTTATGGTTGTGTCATTGAGCATTGGTTTCAAATGCTATTTTTGGGTGGAGGTCTCAAAAGGGATGTGCGGCCGGTGGAGGGGGGAGCTTAGTGCTTAACTTGTCTAAAAATCTTGTTTGTCTGCTTGTGCATGTGTTAAATGAAAAGTTTTTGGCATCACTGGCTTGGCTGCATTTGTTGATGGCCCCCATAGATACAAAAGTTATTTGCCCAAGCAAAACCAACTAAAAGCATCAAGCTTCTATTCGCTCTCTCTCTCTCTCTCTCTCTCTCTCTCTCAGCAACCCCTAAGTCCTTTCCCTATGAGTGTGTTTAAATGTCAGCATATGCATATAATAATAAAAACAAATATGGCCAAAACCCACTGACAGCTTGACTCAGCACATTTGCTGCTGCCTTTGCTGCTGCTGCTCTTTGACACTCGTGTGTTTTTAGATACATTTGTTGGTTATCTGAATATCTGGCGCATGCATAATACATAATACCTACGAGTTTATATAGCTCAAATTAATTAATTGCCTCTTGCGAAGTAATAACATGATTAGCTTGATGATTATATGAGGCTCCCCTTTTGTCCCCTCCCCCGTTGATATGCTCCTTTACCTTCGTCGCTTCTCGCTTCGTTGGCCCGAAATTCAAGCAATTAACCCTTGAAATGAATTTCATGTATAAGTTTGCTTGCCAAGCTAAAAGTATCTACAAGTTTGACGAACTGTTTGCACTTACTCTTCAGATTTACTTAAATGGGTATCCAAGATGCGCCATCAAATTGGAGACAGCTTCGGATTTAGCTGAGATATCAAGCAATATCTGATGAATGATGAACTTCTTTTGCACAATAGAAAAAATGTATTCAAAGTTTTATTTCCAGAAAAGGCAAAGCTGCAGTTTTTAATACTTATTTCCCACAGGATGGCAGGGAGAGAGAAATTCTTCATATTTTTGCGTGTAGATTTTGTTTGTTTACTCATAGAAATCCGTGCGCGTTTCAGATCATATTTTTCACAGGCAAATTACAAGCACAGCGAAAACAAGAGCAGCTTAGCCTTGGCTAAAAAGGAGTTTGAAAACAGTTCCAGAGGGAGAGCAGGGGGAGGAGTCGGAGGAGCACAGTTCAGAGGTTGCAGTTTTTGGGTTGAGTTGTGAAATGCTTACGAAAGTTGTAACAAATACAAAAGTCAATGGCGCTGCAAAAGAAGTTTTTGCCTGGCAGCGCACACGGTAAATCTTGCAAGCTAAAACTTTCGACTTGCTTAAATAAACTCAACACACATACATACACAGCAGTCACACACACACACACACACACACACACACACACACAGGCAGACACATGCAGCTAGACAGACACACTCTGAGATACAGATACTCAATTGCGAAGCTATAAGCTGCTTTTCTCTATGCACATACTACATGACGAGTCCACGAACTGCGAAGAGATGCAGAGTGTGTTGCTGCTGACTGTCCTGCCCTCCAATTCGCATTTTCAGCAATTTGATTACGCAGCACAGTGGTTGGGAATGTTTCAAAACAGTCATCAATCTTCTGAGTGATGAGAAATATGTCAAAAACGAATACAGAAATATGCAAAAAGAATACAAAAATAAAGTCAGCAACTAATCTTAGTACTTATTATTTGTAGACACTACAATTATTTAAAAAAAAAAATGAATTTTTATTAACAACTCAAATATAAGGAAATAGTATAAACAAAAACAAAGTGAAGACCCGAAGTGCTCTGGCTATATTATTATTATTTAATTCTTATTTAACAATTTAATAAATTAAAACTATTTTTAACAAATATTTTTCAATTTATTTATTTGTTTTTATAAATTTTAAAATCGTTCTTAGAAATCAAAGATTTGTTTTGAATTCCAGCTAAATCTATATAAATTGTTTAATAAAATTATTTTTTTTTTATAATTTTGGGTGTAAAATATTTCATATGACATAAAATATGGATATTTTACTAAAAGACAATACTTTGTATTTAGTTCTATTTGCTATGATTACTCTACTTAATTTGATTAGTAATATTAAAAGTGAAGAATGTTCGTTAGGAAAAAAATTTCTTTGTAAAATATTTCTACAAAAATAATATTTAAATGTAGTATTAAATACAAAACTTAATTATATTATTAATTTTTATAAAAATAATGCTTGCATAATAAATATCAATTTAGTTTCAACTTCCACCTTGTTTCATTTTCGACAATTATGAGCATGATGAAAGCAGTGTGCAATAGTTTTTGTTGCAAGCGTGGCTTGCCATGTTTGTTGTGCCTTTGCCAGCGACCTTGCCAACAACAAGAGCAGCAAAGACGAGCGTATAATACCAGCAACAAAAACATGAACAATAACAAGAACAATGATGGCAAACAACTGGCCGAAATCAAACCAAAACCAAGCCCAACCAATCCAAACCAAACTGAAATGGAAAAAGCCAAAAGACGAGATGCTGCTGCATGCTCAGCATTTTCAGTTTCAGTTTTGCTCTGCTCTATGTTGAGACGAGTTGAGTTGAGTTGAGTTGAGTTGAAGTTCGAGTTCGAGCTCAAGTTTGCTTCCGTACTTCGAGGATATTTGTCTGCTGAATTAATTGGAATTAGTCGCGACATGCTTATCCCAAAGTCTAAAATAAACAATAAAATGGATACCTATTCAAATAGGGCGCGCAAACACAAACAAACAAAAGCAACCATGCGAGAGATAGAGCGTGGGTGGACGAGTAAGAGACAGCGATAGGATGAGGGAGAGAAAGAGAGATGGAGAGTGGGAGAAAGAATGAGTGAGAGAAAGGAGTTAGCCAAGTCAGCACGTCATGCAAAAAGGACACGAGACGAGGTTTGGGTGACGGGAGGGGGAAAGCACAATGCAAAGTTTTAATGAATTTTGGTTTAAGTTTTCAGCGAGTGCTGCGCCCTTTGCGATTTCCTGTAAAATGTATTTTAAACGAGTAACGGAAATTGCATTATTTCAATTACAAATTCGTTAGTCGGCGCGCAGTCGACGTCTCCATTGCCATCGCCATCTCTATCTCCATCTTCTCAACTTGAGAGACATTGCAAGAACAAGAAAGAGAGATAGAGAGAGTGAGAGTGAGATTGCGAGACTCGACAGAGATTGGAGCAGACAGCAAACGCCACAGGCAATTAGTTGTGTCAAAGCTTTCATTATTGTTTTGTCATATTTGCTTTGTGTGTGTGTGTGAGTGTTGTGTCTGTGTGTGCTGTGTGTCAGCCACACTCAAAAGTCTTAATTAATGTATAAATATGTACTTGTGTATATATATATATATATATATATATATATGTATGTGTATAGGAAAACAGAATAGATTTTATATTTAATTAGTGCAAACTGTGCAAAACTTGGCCTGACACGACGTCGCCAATTGTTGTGGCAACAAAGGCAAACAAATGAACTGGAAGTGGAAATGGAAATGGAACTTTTGCCTCAGCCAACCGACCGAGAGTTCTCCGAGCTCTCCAAAGCGACTTCACTTCTGTCTTTCGCAATAACAAGAGCAACAACAGCAGCAACAGCAACATGAACAGCTGTGAGCACCGCGGGGCGACATGGCAATAGAGCGCCTCAAGGCAACTGGCATCAAGGGAGCGAAAACTGGACCAAGAGTTCCAACTATTATATTGTTGTGTACACTCTGTGTGTACTTAAACATTGCGCAATTGCGATTCGGTTGCTCGAAAGTCCCACTGAGTGGTTTCGCCGAAGTGCCAAAAGTTTGACAGCTGAATTCTGGAATGCCCCAAGGCAGCACTAAAAGTGTTCTTCGATTGTCCAATGGATGTTAGTTGGGAATTATGCCATAAGGTGGAAATGCTTTTCACTGATTTTCAATCACTTCGCACATCACACACAGTAACCAATTAATGTTGCCATGCACTTTTGCACTCTTGAAAACATTTGCATAATCACATAATTTTATAAAAAGTGTTGACTTATTTAATCTTGATTTCGTTTCTGCATAAAGTTATTTTTGAGTTACATAAAATACTAAAGATTATTATTTACTAGGATCTTTTTTATTCTTTTTAATTTTGCTACCAGGTATTTATAATAATTTTAACAATATTTTGAGTTTGATTTTATTCTTCTATTTTATTTACATAAAAAGGTTACATATAATTAAAATCAATACTAATGTATTCCTAATGCACTGGCTGCGAAGGCTTTCAGCTTGATTTCATTAAATTACAATAAATGATAGCAAATACCGAAATTCATTTTATAGTTATGTATTTTAGTATTTATAATAATTGTAACAAAATTATTTTACTTTGATTTAATTTCTGCTTACTCATTAGAATTAAGAAAAGAAGAAGTTTAATTTTCAATTTTTTTTTCTACAATTTTAATATTAAAGATGATGTTTTTGTTTTAAATATTTTCGTTTTCTATATAAATGGTGTTTTCCATTTTTTTAATTTTTGTTTTTTTTTTTCAGATAAGCTGTTATTCAATTCAATATTTTATTCTAAGGATTTAATAATATTTATTATTTATGTATGTTATTTATTTAAAATGTCTGCCAATAATGAGCAATTGGATGCAGCAATTACATTCTGAAACAATATGTTTCAGTTATATTAAATAATCGAAAGCATTCAAATATTATATTATTAATACTTCTAAATGAATAATCAACATTAGTGCTTCAATTTCCCTGATAAATGTTCGTCTAATTATTTCACTATTCGACTGTATTACTCGTAAATTAATCGAGCCAAGTTATGACTGAAGAAACTTTTCTCATTGGCAATCAGAAATCATCATCAGCAAGCTGGCCATAATTAGAGTTACTCGTAGTGTTGGCAATGACCAATTAATATACACCCACTGACCGATATGAGGGCAGAAATATTACTACATATTCGTAGTTTTGAAAAATCTTCGATGATTACGATAACTGGCGCACACATCATCTTAATGCATTTCCATAAATTGTGTAGCAATAATTAAACGATAACATTTCCGCATGTCAACCTTCATTAAATGTCGCTCTACTCTCTATGCGATTGTAACTAATTATCGTCGCTACTCTCGGCAATCGCATACTTCACTTTTCCCACACAAAACTCACATACAATAACACATCAATTGGCATGCAGCCTATATAAAAAATTGAATGTACTCGAAGAAATAATTTCCACTTAATACTAATTAGAGCGTACGCTGATGATGGCCGCCCATTGGCACTGCAATCAGTAGAGACCAAAAGAGGGAGGTTGAAAGTGAAGAGAGAGCGAGAGTGGGAGAGGAGGAAGCGGGGGAGTGAGCTTAGAATCAAATTCGTGTAAGTAAGTCAGTGCAGTTAGTGGGTTTTATGGCATAGGCTTGCTTCATTAGACAGCATTTCAGGCCAGTCAGCAGCAGACTGGGAAAATTCATTATTCTCTCCAATACCAATACACACACTATACATGCGTGTTGTCGGTGCATGTATGTGTGTGTGTGTGTAAATGGCACTTGACTTGTTCGACATAAACATGAAAATGATGATGTCACATTTGCACAATTGTGCGTACAGCAGAAACAACAACAACGACAACATTTAAGTCAAACTGCAGCCACCTCAACAAATTTGCTGACCAACTGAAAAATACCCTGTAATGCAGGTATACGGTGTGCAACTATTTTAAATTTTTAATTATAATAATTAATAATAATTATAATAATAAAATAAATATATGTGCTATATAAAATGATTCAACAAATCATTCGATTTGTGTATTACCTTAGAATATGATAGAATTCTCATTTCAAATAAACTAACTTGTTTTATTTTAATGGTCATATTAAAGGTGCTTTGCCCGCACTGTAATTATTAATTAATTAATTATTATTCTAAAGAAGAAACCCTTTCAATATTACTTAATACACCCAAGTGAATGTTGCTTATAAGGTATGGCAAAAACTGTAATTGTTATTGTTGTGCTAGCTTTGGAAAATGCATTTAGCATACTCTCACTCTCTCGTTCTCTCTCTGTATATCTCTGTCTCTTTTCTGGTCCAGTTGTCTACCGTTTTTTCCCCTCAGATTGGGGATACTGCACTTAATGTGCGTAGTAGATCGTGCAAGCGTGAATCTGGTGATATGGCGATTAAAAATCGCAATGCCCAAATGAAAAAAGCAAAAACCAAAAACAACAAAAATGAGTATGACAATGACAATGACAATGCCCGGAACGCATCGCATCGCATCGCATTCGGATTGGGATTGGGATTGCGATTCGCAGTGGGTTTTTCTACATGTTCGAGGAGTTTTATTCTGTTTTTGGCATCGACAGACGCCGTGCGATAAAACAAAAGCCGATTTTCAGTTGAAAAGTTTAATTGAACAATGATAATGTTGCCAGCAACAACAACGACGACAACAACAACAGCAACAGCAGCACCAAAATGTCAGGCCTTAAAAATTAAACAAAAGAATTTATATTGATAAATAAATTTGTGAGAATTGGCACATGACATCATAAAAAAATGTGTACTTCAATTTATTGAAAAAGATGCGCGTTATAGACAAGAAATTCTACACTTATATGAAGTAATTCGTGTCCATTAATGGATACATTAATAGATTATTGTTTATAAGTTCTATTTATATTAGATCTAATGCAAAACAATTATATTTGGTTTATATTTTATGTTAGTAAATATAGAATACATATGTCTCCTATACGTTGTGTGGCAAAGCTGAAGTCGAAAGATTAAGACTTAACAAGTAAGAAAGCTACAGTCGAGTGTGCTCGACTGTAAGATACCCGCTATGTATTTTGAATTAAAGCTAGATAGTGTGGTACTGATTTCAAAATATACTATATTAATATACCTAAAAATACTAAAAATATACCAACGAATACTTTTGGTATATTGATATTGAACTATATTCAAAATAGAGTGCAAAATATAATAGATTGTCAATCAACGCAACTATGACCCTTGATAAGTATGCGTTTTCGCGCATACAAAAATATTTCTTAATATAGGCTGAGAGTAATGTACAATTCATAATTAGTATATTTCTGTATAGATGCTGATATCAATTCTGAGTAGCACTCACAATAATATTGATTCTCTTTGAGTTCGAATGCAAGTCGCAATGAATTTCGTCATTTTATTGGCATTATTTTCTTGCATATTTGCTCGAAAATTTTCCTTTACGAATCCAGATTGGCTAAGTAAGATACTATTTAATTGTATGAAATTGATTTATTATATAATACTACATTTTAGAATGGATTAACAGGAACGTGACAACTAGTGATCTTCAGCAGATTGGGTCAAGGCTGTATTACATTGAGAATGAATAAAAATTGTTTTGGTGGGGAGCTCGGATGGCTTGTCATGAAAAACGTGGAAAACTTCTATATTTGGGAGACTTGAAGGAAACAAAAGCTGTGCAAGATCACTTGCAAAGTGGAGAACGATATCGACTCATGTATAAATGAATATTTGTTTATTTTTGAAATTACAACTCGTGAGCCAAGAAGACAAGATTGCCTACGAGGATAACATACATACATACATATATACATGTTGACATACATAGATACATGCATACATTTATATATACATATGTACCTATAAATAAAATAAAGATTGATAATTATATATAATTTATAATATAGACATAACATACATAATAAATATGTATATAATTCATTATACCGAGATTTCTGTATATAAGCTGATAGCAAGACAGAGACGCAAGCATAACGATTTATTTATTTTCTTGAATATTTGTTTGAGATGTTTCCTCAATGATTTCAGAATGGCAAGGTAATACACAATTTACTTGTATCAAATTTAATTATTTACACCACTCATATCATATACATTTTAGATAGGCTTGACAGGCAAATTAACGAGACATCTGTTGATCTTCTCACTGAATCGAATTCATATTTTGTTACAGGCGAATTAACATTTATGTTAACTCTCATGGCATATCATGAAATAAACACAAGACTTTCAAGATTTCGAAGCTTAGAGGAAGTATGAGCAGTACAGGATAAACTGCGATGTGGGGAACTATATTGGATCGATTTGAATAACTATCGTGACGGTGAATTTCGGTCGATTACCACTAGAGAGCCCAAGGTAACGTATCCATTGTGGTACAAAGGAGAACCGAAAAAAAGATCGCCAAAGAAATAACTGCGTTAATGAGCAAGTTATTGATGGAGGATTTTATATTTTTGACGATTCATGTCTACAGGAGTATTTATTTTTTTTGTAAAACTACAACTAAGAAGCCATAATCGGTATAATCAATTTGTTTAAATTTAACGAAAAGTAATGAGATTTTTTAATTTTTTGGTTACTCAATTGATCTTAATTTGTCCCTTTTTTGGCCTTAAATTGAAAATACATTAAAGTTACCAAAATGTAATAGAACTTTTTCCGCATGATTTGTTCGGTTGATTGAATTTTTCCAGCCATTTCTAGTGCGTCTGGCCAATTAAAGAAGCTTTCGCTTTGGTGTGGTTTAAAAATACACTCCGCGCCATAAAACTGCAGCTGTTCATTTTGTTTTGGGCATCATAAAAACAAATATTAAAATTGCAGCAATGCCACAGAGTACCACAATCTTTGAGGCAACATAAAAAAAAAAAGAAAAAAGCGAAAGCAACACCCTCTGAAAAACAACGCAGAATGTCGAACGCCAACGCTGACGACCATTAAACAATTTATGTTTGTGCCAGCGCTTAAGTCTACCAATTGCTGCCAATTTCGACAAAACTCACGCAACAATGCACCACCAAAAAAAAGCCAGAGAGAGAGAGAGAGAAAGAGAGAACGAGATGGCGCTAGAGATAGTAGGAGACACGCTTACATTTATTGTTTTTACGAGCCTCAACTCGACACGGCTAATTGAAAAATACTTTGTTGTGCAATTTTATTGCATCCACAATGTAGCCACTCTCCTTCTCTTTTCCCACCACTTATTTGAATTGATCCTCTCGGTGCGGCGCCAGGATTGGATTGTGCCCGATTGGCACACTTTTTGTTTTTGTTTCGGGATGCGGAGCGGGGCAAGTTTCAAATTCACTTTCCATACAAATTGGCAGCGCGTCGATGGCAATGGCGCTAATGAAAATTAACATAAAATGCTGCTGACAGCAGCCAATTGAGCGCACAGGAGCCAAACTACTCGGAGGGTCTTTCGTCCCCTTTCCCCTTTTTCCATTCCCTCAAAAAAATTGCAGTCAGTGAAGATGCACCAACTGATTTTAATGCGATTCAACAGCTCTGCACGCGATGCCAAGCCAGAAAACGTTTTGCTAGTTTTCCTTCCCCCTTTCCTCCACAACCCCAAAAAACTCATCGTTCCAGCAACAACAATTGCATGACGCCTTCTGCCTTCTACATTTTTGGCCAAAAAGCCTCGGGCCAAGAACTGAGCCGCACGGCACGGCGTTGCATTTTGATGATGCCAACGTCCAAACCCTTAACTTCCTCCCCACTTCTCCCCTGTCAATCCTTGGCCCCTGTGTCTGTGTTTCTGTTGGCCGTGCCATGGCAGCGCCATTGTTAAGTTTAACCAAGGTAATCTCTGTGCTTCCATCGCCTATCGTGACAAACTGACATAAATGCCCGGCGGCAGGCACAGAGAGTCCAATCAACGCCAGCTACTTGCAGGGATTCAACTAAGTTCCCAATGACATTAGCTGAAATTCGGAAATTATATTTGGAAAGCTCTTGAAGGGATTTATGATTAAGCTCTTACTATTTGACACATTTATTAGAAGGATTACGCAATATTCAAATAAAAATCGTTTCTTCAAAACTAAAATATTTAGAAGCTTTCTATATGTGTAACATAATAATCTCAAACAATTATATTTAGCTTAAACCATTATAATTTTTAATCATATTTTGCTTTAGTTATTTGAGAGCTAAACGAAGTTTCAAAATAAAAAATATCAAAATTTTGATATATTTTTATAAGCAAGTTTGCATATTTTAGCGATTTTGAGCATATCATTCTTAAGTTTAATATTCCAAAATAAAGTTAATTAAAAATATACAATTCGGAAGTTTATCACTTAAATAGAGTTGCAAACTGTTGGCCTGGAAAGTTAAGTAAATTAAATTTCTTTATACTAAAATACATTTTTTATTTAAGCTTCAGTTTATTGTAATGTAAGTACTTCCAAACATCGTATTACCACTCAATTAATAAACAATTCCTTTCCATTGTTTCGACTTTCTATTTCAGCCCGTGTCATTAGGGTGGAAGAATCGTAGTTGTAGTTGAGGCTGCTGGCGTGAGTGGGCCATTCTCCACTCTGCTCTCTCCATTCTCCACTCTCCACTCTCTGCACTTTCCACAGTTGCCGCGTCGTCGTCGTCATCGTCATCGTCGACGTCTGACACAGTCTGTGCCCTGCGGTTGCCCTACTAACTATTATTATAGTAGTTCAAAAATGTTCGTTGCCGTTGGTGTTTCTGGTCGTGCACTTGGCAAAACGCCGCCATTTTAGCCGCCATTGCCTCTTGCTGCAATTGACGGAAGTTCATTGGTTAGCAAATGGCAGTTTTTGTACGCTCATTAGCATTATTTGTCAGTCTGCGGTTGGTATTTCGGGTAAAGTGATTCAAGTGGATGCATTGGCCACACATACACACACACACTCATGCATACATCAGTATGAGTTTCTATACTGTATATGGATGTGTAAGCAAGTACAACGAATGTGTGACGCAATGTTTGCGTCTGTTTGAGATATGTATGGACGAGTCGAAGTAGTTTGACAGTTGTGGGTTAAATCCAACTTGATAGCTTGATTTGCAGTTCGGATTTGCAGCTTAGATTTATTATGTATGCCCTTCCCTTTCCTTCAACTACAAGTTCTACCAACTATGCATCTCTTGCCGAATTGAATAGCTTATGATGTGGTAGTTAAGTATGCACAACTGATGATTGAGTTTCATCTTTAGGGGGGCGAATTCGTTAGTAAAGTTCAAAATGTTTGCCACAGGTTGGTAGAGTCAAAAACTTAAAAAGTGCCCCTTTCGTTAGCAATCTGGTGGTTAGCAAGAACACATATTTGAAAAATTGTTTAAGAAACTTAAAACTTTTTTAAAACTGCGTTCAGCTGCTATAGCATTAATTCTTACTTGTATTAGTTTTTGTAGCAAATATTTCAGACACCTTTTTTATAATTCAATTATCACTTTATGTAATTAATCTTTATGTAAATTTAGGATATTACATTTGCTCGTTTTTTTGTGAAATTTTTTAGAAAAAAAATAAATATTTTAGTATTTATTTGTTATAAATAAATGAACAATTAAAAACCTGACATACATTTATATCTAAAATATTGAAAATGGATTTCAAAAATAGCATATTTTAACAATTTATTCGATACAACACATTTAATATTTCGTTAAAGTCTCATATAATATTTTTCACTACACGATTTAACTGTCTGATTGATTTTATAATGCTAAACTCTTGATTCCAATTTATGATTCTCCCTAATAAAATGAAGTCTGATTCACAAGAAAACGGCATTCCATATTAAAAGTCTTTG
This sequence comes from Drosophila nasuta, assembly GCF_023558535.2. Lineage (NCBI taxonomy): Eukaryota > Metazoa > Arthropoda > Insecta > Diptera > Drosophilidae > Drosophila > Drosophila nasuta. Next base: position 7,725,817 of record NC_083457.1, read on the forward strand.
TTTTTTAAAATAATTTTGGCATAGTGAAGTAAAATTTGCGGCAGTGAGTATGAGCCATAGATCTGTGTTGAAGATTTTTTGTGAAGTAGTAGAAGTAACTTGTCAAGTGACCCAAGCTTCTTTGACATTTCTTTAGCTGGAAACACAGAGAATTCTTTGAGCACCTGACACGACACGCACATTGCAGAGGCAGGCGAAGATAGAGGGGATTTTTGGATGAGATGCCAGCTGCTCAGGTGGCCGGGCAGCTAAGCTATTCAAATGGCTGCTCGTTAGTGCTCAAGTGATTCAACAGAATGCTTAACATGCCTAATGTCATTTGGCACAGCGCTCAAATTAATAGCCGTCACTTTTCACCTGACCAACTCCCCCACGAAACTGCAACCCTCGATTTTGCAGTTGGGGGGCACGATGGCAAAAGGTGCCACAGTGGCTGGGTTGCCGCAGACTCCAAACAATTCAAGGCTGTGAAAGCACTCAAGGTTTTTTGTTTGTTTTTTTGTGCTATACGCATCGCACGGCGAGATGAAAACGTAACATTCCTGGCGATTGCTCTTGGCTAATCCGTGGCACAACAACAGCCAACCAGACAGCCAGCAAAAAGAAAAGCACAAGCGAAAAAAAAAAAAAACAGGAAAAAATATTTAACTCAAGTGGCGCGCGCGTTTATATCAGCAGCGGCTCTGGACGGGAATTCACATAATAAATGGGGCAGGCGGTACCCAGGACTAAAGCTCTCTCTCTCTTTCTTGCTCTTGCTCTCTCAGTGATTTTTATGCGTTTTTCTCGAGTCTGGAGCAATAAAATGCCACTGCGAATGCGAATGCGAATACGAATACGAAATGTAAGCAAGTTGTTCGAGAATATCTGCCACATACAATATATGTATGTGTGTACTATACGATTGTGGAGTGTGGCAACAAAAGCGCTGCCCATTATGACTAATGGTTGACATTTAACTTAATCTGCTTAAGATGATTATTGAAAATGAGTGCCACTTATGCCAAATGTTGCGTCATAAATATTCATGCACTCTCTCTCCACAGAGATGAGGGAGAGGAGCCAAGATGAAGACGAAGACGAAGGCGAACAATAAAAATCTCTGGCAAGGAGAGAGCCTACGAAAAAAATAAAGATGGGAACCGTATTTCGTATAGAGGGGAACAGCACAGCAGAGCACAACTCAGCTTAGCTCAGCACAGCAGCCGCCTCTGCTAATAGAAAGTCTTTTTGGCGGCCAGCAAAAGGCATAAAAACTTGCCAACATGATTTATACATAAATGTATATGGTATTTATGCTGTGCATAAGCACACACACGCATCCATCCATCCATTCGTAATGCATATGTCTGTATATTTTTATGTTCTCACCGAAACTCATTTCGAGTACGCTGCTTATGTTATGTACATACATATGTACATATATGCATGCGTGTGTGTGTGTGCGTGATTTGATTTATCGGAATTTGGCGTATATTTTACAATTTAGCGGCTATAATTCATTTTGTCGGTTTTGGCCATGCGCTTACCTCGAGTGCGGCATTAAGATATACACAGACAGTTTGTCATATGCCACTGCAGCTTAAGCAGCAAGATTTGTATCGCAAAGCAACGAGAAGGATCGAAAGTGTGTAAGCAACTTATATGGCTTATAGCTCTGAGAACTTTTAAAAATAATGTCAAACTATAAAATGTCTCAAAATTGTGTTTGCCTTGTGAGATCTGAAGTCACAATAATGACTTGTATTCAGAGATAAAATATGAAACACAATTTTTAATAAATGATGTGATATTTTAAAAATAATTTTTTTTAAATAAAGTATACTAAATCTTAAAGATTGAGGTTCTGCCAAGACAATTGCTCATTAAAGTAAAATATGTATACTAATTTTTATTGTGAAGAAGAGTTTGGTTTCGAATAGATCTCCACTTAATTGTATTAAAATATTTAATTTTATATTAAACAAATAGTTTGTTAAAATACGTAAATAAACATAGATATTATTTTTTCTTATAAAAAGATTTGTAATTTTGCTAACTAAAAATACAAATTCAAAACAAAATAGACAAAACAAATTTATGAATAATTAAAATGAATATTACATTTTGTGGAAGCAAAATTTTATTAAAATACATTAATACAAAGTGTACAAAAGTAAAGAAAATAAAGTTAAAAGTAAATAATCTAGTCTAGATTCTAAGTACTCAAAACAATAAAGGATGAACAAATGAAATTATAATAGTAATAATAATAATAATATCTGCATTAAAGGCATACAAAAAAAATCAATCGCTTTGATTGATTTTTATCTATGTGATTTATTTATCATATCTATTATTTTATCTATGTTACAATTAATCAAAGTACATATTCGCATGCTAATATGAATAAATTTAAAGCTTAGTAAATGAAAAAAAAATGTGAAACTTGCAATACAAAATTAATGAGCATCGATTGTAATTTGCGATTGAAGCGCAAATTAAAATCGTTTCATTTAAAATGACGATTTAAATAGAAACTGTTGCGCAATCTTTCGTTGCATGTGGCAATCTGGCATGCGGCATGCCAAACCGTGACACCCTTACGCTAAGTGCAGTGGCCTGAAGCCGCCAGCTGTTTATTTGGGGGGCTGTCCACATTGACGGCTACAGAAGAGAGAGTGGAGGAGAGAGGAGAGGTGTTATAAGTGGGGGGACGGAGGGAGGGCGCTTGGGCATGGCCTGCGGTTATGTTAATGAGCTTGCACACAATTAGCAGCTGCTGCCGTCATTGCCAGGCAGCCCCAGTTCAGACTCTGGCGATGGCTTTGGCTATAGCTCTGGTTCTGGCTCTGGTCTGGTTCTGTTTCTGATTCTGGGTCGAGCTTTGGGCTTGGGTTGCGCACTCTCGGCCTATTCCATATAGCCCATGTAGTGGCATTTGCGCTTGTCACTTCAATTATGGTAAATATTTAATGCATGGCAACTGAGCAGGAGAGCAGAGCTGAGCAGAGAGGAGGCAACGTAATAATCAACGAGCTAAAATCAGTTGTGCGTTCTAATAAATAAATAAATAAAATAAATAATCCGAGTGTTTGCTTTAATTACAAAACGCAAAATTAAATTGAAAATAAAATGTTTGCCACAGAGTCTGTGGGCGCAACTTTTATATCAATACGGTCGCAAATAAATTGCAATGCAATTTTATAATTTACATTTGAAGCGCTTGCAAGTGGAAACGGTTGCCGACGATGGGAGAGGGCGGGGCGGTGGCATGTCTCTATCTCTCCCAGTACTTTGTAGGAGGAAAGCGAGGAGAGCCCAATAAGCCAGTCAGCCATGGTCTGGCATCATTTGAGTTATCGAACTGAAAAATTTCCTTTTAAATTACAAAATTGCAAATTAAATGGCTGCCAATAAACTGCAGCGACAGTTAGCAACTGAGTAGCCACCACTTTTCCCTCCACTCCTCTCTACACTCTCCGCTCAGCCAACACTCTGAATGTCTTTTAGAAGACACTTGGCGCATAATTCAATTCCAGACGAAATGTATGCAATTTCTTTTGGGCCCCAGACTCTGACTCTGACTGCGACTGCGACCAGGCGAAATATATAAGTAAAACATAATTGAATTCAAATTTGTGCAATCGTAAGTAACTAAGATACAATTATGTACGTGGCTGGCTCTCTGGCATGTACTCTCCTCTCCCCTCTCTCCGTGTGTTTCTCTATCTCTCTATATATATCTATTTGGTATATCTGCTCTGTATGCGACTGTCAAGTCTCGTCACGGCTACATTTTGACACACAATTGAAAGGCACGCACACACACATACATAGAACGCCCCTGCTCCTCCCCTCTGTATTCATAGTCGTACCTACTTACATACTAAGAACCCCCACACACATACACTGCAACACACTAACCCCAGAGCTCAGACCCAAGCCAAAGCCAGAGACCGGGGCAGACAATGAAACGTAATCACACTAATGGCACCGAGAGCAATGAAGCGCACGTAATTGGTAAAGAGCTCGACAGTGTGTAGTGTGTGTAGTAGTGTAGTGTAGTGTACTGTGCGATGCGGTGTGGTGCGGTGCGGTGTGGTGCGGTGTGCCCCGTCGCATTCATCCTCTTAGCCTCTGGCAACTGCCATCCTGCCGAGTGGTGCAATGAAGTGAAATGTAAAACAGTGAATCATCGTGAATCATCGCAAATAGATTTCTGAATCTCATGCGCTCATTTTACAAGTTTACAGCGTTTTTAATTACTTAGTTGGCAAATATCTTAAGTCACTGTCCATGACCAGTTAGCTGGCTTTTGCTAAACGAATTATAAATTTGGCTTCAACGTGAACTGTTATACTGCAACCTACAATATGCATAGAGGCGTAGCAAATTTTTTGTAGGATTTTATTTGACTTTCTCAAAACTGTTATACTGTGAACTGGTATACTGCAAACTGTTATACTTTAAACTATTATAATTGATCGTGTCGCTGTAAACTTAGCTTAAACTTTTTGCTTTCAACTGTTATACAGCATACTGTTATACTGTAATCTGTTATAAACAGTCTAGTTTTTGCAAACTTAAATTAAATGTAATTCCTTTGAGACTAAATACTTATGTAACATAGTGTTGGTGAAATATAAAACAGTTATATAGAAAAAGACTATACCAATTAATTAGTTAAGCAATAAGTAGTATCATTCAATTACTATTAATCTCATAAAACTACATTGTTATTTTATTCCACCGACATAAAACTATTATACTCGCCCAAAATATATTACGAACTATTAAGCGAACCAAACAAAGCATTATTATAATGCAAACTACAGGCTGTCAACGCTTTTCTGCGCTGATAAACTTGTAACCTTTTGATGCGGTGATTGATAGTGGCTGCAGTGAACACAGTTATTTTTAGTGTTAATTAATAGTTTCGCCGTGACATGCCAGAAATACGCAGTGATTTTTCAGCCATCCCTAATGAATGTGAATGCTGTGTTGTGCTGTGTTGCAGCTGCATCGGTTAGCTTTTAGTGGTTGGATCGCTTCGGTTCGGTTCGTGTCTTGCATTGCATTGCATTGCGTTTGATAGCACAGTTTTTGGGGCGTAAGCAAAAGTCGTTATACCTCGAATGACATGTGATGTGAAGAAACCGGCGCTCTAAAGAAATGCAATTACACGTTACCTCGTTGCTCGCTTTACATACATTTCTACGTTTGTATGTTTGTGTAATATCTGACTGTCTGCTTTCGAGTGTGCGTTGTGTATGTGTGTGCGTGTGTGTATGTGTGTGAGTGTATGTGTTTTATTAATGAGTTGCCGGGTTGTTCGTCAACTGAGAGTCCTGATAGAGTTGCAAGTTACGAGGAGCGAGCATGTTGCAAGTTCTGCAACAGCATATTGAAAAATGATGAAAGTTTTCGAGTTTTAATGCGAAAATGAGCGACTGTCAACTGAATAGATGGATAGACAACAACAACAACAACAGCAACAACAAGACAAACACATGCAGACTTCCAGTTGATGAGAGTAATGAAAAGTTGAGGTAGAGCTGGAATTGGAGTTGGAGTTCTGAGAGGGAGCGCAAGTAAGTAAGTAAATGTCTTGTGGAATGTGTGCGGTAAATTAAAAATCAATAACCCATTTGCCAAAAGCCGTCAAGCAAGCAGAACAAAGTAACAAAAGTTGTCACAACCAATCATAATGATGATGGCAAAGTCTTAAGGTGTAGACTTTTGTAATTTGCGGAAGCAACAAAATGAGTATTTGGTTAGGCTTGGTTGCGATGAGTTCGCTCCAGATGAGTTACGTTAATATGCCAGTTGAGAGCGGGAATTAAAAATATCAAGTGGGGTTTAATCACATTAAGTGGGGTCATCACATTTCTAATGTGTAAAGTTCATCTTGTCAGCGACTCTCATCAGCATTTCAAAGATATGAAATGCCATGCTTGCATACTTATTAACCTCCTATTTAAATTAATTCCATTGAAGCAAAAATTAAGCCAGAAATATGAGCAACCTTTGAGGACTTTCATTTCAATTGCAGCTTATAATTATTACAAATTAAAAGATATAATAATGTAATAATCTCTCTGCAACGCCATTTGATTTGTGGAATGTAATCAATATTTTTGATATGCAAGAAATTAATTTGCAATTTTAAGCTTGAATGCAACTTATTGTTAATCAGTAATTAATATTAATAGTTAACAGATAGTCTTTTTTAGCTTACATTTCAATATTAACATTCCTATGTTGGTTCAATTAAATTAAAAATTAATATAAGTACATCGAGTATTTTATAAAGTATAAATTGAACTCTTTTTGCTTTTGTATTTTTTATTAAATTGGCATTAAAAATCTTTTTATTTAAGTTATTGATTTCTTTTTAACACATGTTAATTTTTGGCTTACATTACCATTTCTTTTTAATTTCAAGATTCATTAAAGACAACTGCACATCAAATTAAAATTTAATATAATGATATTTCAATGCCAATTCAAATGTAATTTAAGCAGAGTTTACTTTGAGTTTCTTTTCTTAAATTGGCCATCCTTAGGAAGGTAAGCATTTAATAGAAGTGTCATGTTCTGTAAATCATACGGGCTCTTCTTCATTTCCATCGTCTATCTAAACTATCCATTTGTTTTTGCTGGTAGATTGTCTTCAGCAAAAAGCCATTTGCATATCCAATAGTTTGTCACATCGTTTCGTAACAAAAACATGTTTTTTCTTTTGACTTCCCTCCATGGCACAGATGTGTTCGAGAATAGTATTGCTATCGGTGGCCGCAAAAGGGGTGATGCTCTAACGAATATCCTGGGTCCTAAGCCTTTTATCAAGTGCTGCTCAATATTCAACTCCTGGTTTCGGTTTGGTTCGCTTCGTTTCGCCTGCAGGCGGCAACTTCTTTTTTCCCATTTTTTTTGTTATTTTTTTTTTGTGCTCCTTGCGGTTTGGTAATCACAACTTCAACTCTCAGCTTCTGGCCTGGCAGCTACGCATCAATTCATTGCCTAATCTATTTGCTGCTGCCAGGAATGAGATACCTGCTACCTGGTGTCTGTTTTATGCCATCCTCTGTGCTCTGGAGCATTTGCCAAGTTGCTCCGTCTGCGTCTGTGTGTTGGTAATTTAAAACCCTTAGACGCTGACAGCGAAGCGTCTGTGCGTGCCGGCTTATCTGAAGTCCCTGGATCCCAGTTGGCCACGTCTTCGACTGCAATTCGAATGCATTTGTTTTAGCACAAGCCAGCAAGCAGCAAGGAGACGCAAGTAGTCCACCACAGTTGGAGGCAGGTTACACGCATACACATCAATCAGTTTTCCAGAGGATGGGGAGGAGTCAGCGGAAGAGTCAGAGAGATTTGCCTGTTTGCCCTGTTTGGCTATGCAAACCACAACGCTGACCGCCTGACCCAACAAATTACTCAATTTCATTGTGCTTGCCATATCCATATCCTGGTCAGTTGGGAATATGCAGCAGCAGCAGTTGAAGAGGTTGAAGAAACGCCAGGAGGCAGTCATCAACAATCAACTTGATGACGAGCACAATAAAAATGAAAACCGAAACCGCCTCGTTCTCTGCCCTTCGACCTTTTATACTGCTCAATGCCGCTGCTAAGCACTTGCTATCGCAATCAGTTGCTCTCTCTCTCTCTCTTCTTTTCTCCTGCTGTCTCTGTCTCTGTCTCTCTGTTGCTCTTAAGTTATTTGCTAACTTTTATTAATGTCGAAACGTACGGCAACGATTTACAACGACAATAAAACGCGCGCGTCCTGCTATCATATCGCACAATGTCGCTCATAGTCATAGTCATGCCACTCGCTATCTAACCAAGCCAAACCAAGCTAAAGCAAACCCAAGCCGAAGACCAGCCCAAGTTCAAACCAGGACTAAGACCAAGGCAGTGGCAAAGGCAAAGGCAAAGGCAAGTCAAGGCATCCTAGCTATGGCTCGTCCTGACAATGCCAAAGAAGGTGCGGATTTCGATTTATGTGCACTGCACGCAGTCCTAACAAAAAGTCCTTTGAATGAAGCCAGTTGCCCCTAAATGATGGACGCCATGATACGCTGCAATCTGAGATACATATCGTTTGCATACTGCAAGACCAACATAAATCTAAATTTGTCATTTCGCTTTCAAAGCAATTAATTTAATAATAGTAATGAAACATGTTGAAGTTATGATAAAGCAAGTAAGAAAGTTATAGCGAAATACCAAATGAATTACCAAAAAATATTAAAAAAATGCCGAAAAACACTAAAAATATGCCAATGAATTTTGGTGTATTGATTATTAATGGACGCAAAATATACTATATAGTACATACATATACCAGATTGTCAGCCAAAAGTATCTAAGACCCGTAGTAAGTAGGTGTTTTTGCCTATACAAAAGTATTTCTTATATAACTTACAATTTAATCCGATCTTAACCAAACTTTCAGAAATTATAAAGATTGTAGTTATTATTATCTATAACTAATTGAAGCTAATGGTAGTATGCAAAGCAATAATAAACACTTTTAAATCATAAACTGAACTAAACTCAAATAAGTAAATATCGCATATTTATTTATCATTATATATATTGCTTTAAATACTTCAATAATTTGATTTTTTATTTGGTAAACATTTAAATATGTTCCTATTTATTTTAAGTATTTTGCAATAACCTTTTTGCATTTGATAAAAGTATTCACAATTATAATTTCGTATATAACCTATATATACGTAAGCCATAAATGTTTATTTAAATGAATTGAAATATGCCTTACTTAAAGGTAATTTATAAATTTGTCAAGATTCACATAGTAACAATATGGTTGAAGTGCGGCTTACAGGATATGTGGCACAGCGCAAAAAAAAATGACTCGGCGCTGTCGCTTGTCTGTGGCAGACACAATGCATGGAATGTGAAAATCTTAAAGACTTTTGAATTGCTTGCCATAAATGCGCATTTATTTCTATGCTCAACTTACAGGCTGTGTGTGCTGTGCGTTGCTGTGGTATGGCCTAGAGTGGATGGAGCACAATGGAGCACAGAAGGCAAGGGATCAGATCAGTGCAAAATCGGGCAGCAGTTGCTAGTCGACAGTCGACAGTCGACACACGACAGACGACAGTCGGTAGTTGGAAAACTGAAATCGGCAGTAGGTTCTCTCCTTTGTTGTTGTAGTTGGGGGGCAGCTAGCGTCACTTTGTCTCATTTTTGTGCTTCGCTGACAAATGCAGCCGTGCATATGCTCCCAATGCAACCAAGAGTCTGCCACTGCCCCTGCTCTTGCCCCTTCTCCTCCTTCCCTCATCTGTTTCGCCCACACATATGCATTGAGTTATATCTTCTTTTTGGTGGCAGCGGCTGCTGCTGCTGCTGTTATAACTCTCATCCTTCTATGCTGGCGACAGTCAACGCATATTGGTAGCTAAGTTATCGCATTTGCGACAACAATGCCCTGGCTGCAGTCGCCGTCGTCGTCGTCACAGTTGGGAGCTGGATCTGGAGAGAACTGGAGATGGTGTTGGATTTGGACTTGGAATTGTAGTTGAAGTTGGAGTCGTTTTGCAGGCATCTCTTACACTTGCTTGCATATTTTTGCCATTTGAATTTGTAAAATCAACATCCATTAATCTGAGCTCTGTGCGCTGTGGCCCTGGCACTGCAACTCCACTTCTCTGCTCCCCTTCTCTCCCCTCAGCTCTAAAGCTTTGCATCTTTCTTCGTCGCCTCGTTTTGCATGCTCGGTTTCATTTTGAAGCTGCGCAAATTTTTCGGTAGTTGTTGTCGGTCTCCAGCAGCAGCGGCAGCAGCAGCAGCCAGAAATATGAAAAATCTTCTAGTTATACTACACATACTATACGATGGGGCTAAAAAAGCTCTGGCAGTCACTGCCAGTTGCCATCGTCGCAGTCGCAGTCGCGACGTCGTTGCATTATTTGCATTTTACGAGTTGCCTTTCGCTACGTTTGGAAGCTTGCCACGTTGCCACGTTGATGCAAGCAAATCGGGTGAGCGAGAGCAGCTGTGTGTGCATCATCATGGCTGCATGGCAGGAGGGTGCCTAGGGAAGGGGGAGTGGGGCGACAAGGCTGGGCAATGGGGCAATAGGAGCATCACAACGCTCAGGGAAACACCCATGCGGCCCAGAGGCCAAAGTGATGAAAGTGTGTTAGCAAGCGATGCAAATGACATGTTCGGCCAAAGTCGACCGACCAAGCTGCTATCGAAGACTTCGATGGTTTGAATCTATAAGACAAGATAAAATTTAAGAAATTTCACAATTGTCTTGTCAAAGTTATAATTTTGGGTAGTTTGTTATTTATCGTATATACATTTAATTAAATGAAGTTAATACAAATGTAATAATAGATAATTATTTAAAACTGCCACAATTATTAAATTATATTTTTTCACACATCTTAATAGAATAGAATAACAAGATAATTCACTAATTATTTATTATGAATGTTTACGTTTTTGGTATCTTTTAATTTAAAATTTTTTAATTCTATGAGCTCTCATGATGCTCTCATGCTCTCATAAAACATATTTTAAGTCGGTCTAATTTACTGAATTATTAATAAATCAAAATTAAGTAAATAAGCTATCAATTTAAGCTATTTCAAATGTATGAAAAAAAAGCAATTATTAAACTTAATCAGTTATTATTCAAGCACATCATTATATAGAATATCAGATCGAAATATGTTCCAAATGAATTATGTATACTATAACTTATTTAAATAGGATAGAATTATTATAGACAACTATTTTAAAAAAGATGAAATTATTAAAATAAATGTTACTAATATCTTAGATACCATGCTTGTTTTTGAATACTTTTTATTCCCATCAAAAATCTGAGTTATCTACAAAATATATATTTTTTAGTTATTCATTTAAAGATTCATATCATTACAATATTTATGATTTACTGAAAATTACTTTTTATACAAGATTTTAAATAATATGTTTGCTAAAGTTAGAATTAAATAATCTCTCAGCAGAAGAAAATTGTTAAGCAAGTTTGTTAAGCAAATTACTTTACAATTCTCTCTGTGTCAATAATAAATTAATTAATAAGGAAAAGCTGTGAAGGAAGCATTCTTATATTTCATATAAAACTCATTTTGCACATCAAATGGAAGCTATTATCTGCGGTAAAGAGCTTTATTAAGTAACATAAATCTTGACAGTGAAATTTAAACATGTATGCTTAAGCTCACAAGTGTAATAAATTGAATTACAATAAACTTAATATATTGAGTAATTTATTGTATTGCAAATTGTTTACAAAATTGAGTGACGAATTGAATTGAGAATTGATGGGGAATTTCCAGAGATAAATCATTACCAAATATCGTATGCCTAAGCAAAGGAGAAATTGAATTTTGATGAGTTGCCAACTATATGTGTGGCATTCATCAAATCCGTTGGCTGCTCGCTGCAGAGTTCATTCATGGCACACACATGCTCTATGGCATCGCTTAGGTGTAGCGTGCAGCGTGTATCGTGTGCCGCCGTGTGTGTGTTGCACTGGCTATGTTTGGTGCAACTTTGGTGCCTCTGGCAATCGCTGGCTGGCTGCCTCGCTGCCTTGCTGGCTGGCTGGCTGGCTGGCTGGCTGGCTGGCATCGTTGCGTTGTCAACATCGACGGGAAGTGCATGTGTTTTTCCGTTGGAATAACTCCATTGTGTGTTTCAGTGCAGTCAGGCGGCATCATCGAGGGCGGCACCATCAAGAGCTGCTCTCCCCTCTTTCAGCCTCGAAGCTGCCTTGTAGCGTTGCTCCACTCCGTTTTCTCACTTGCATGCGCCAAGTTCTGCTCATGGTTTGATGCCAACGATACGTATACGTAACGTAAGCCAAAACGGTGCTCCCCCATTGACAGAGAAAAAGCCTTACGTAATGATGCTGGAGCCGTGATAAAGATGCCCCACGCTCAGCATCTTGGCTGGCTTGGTTGCCACTGACAGGCAAATGCCTGCACATGTGCTTGTGCGGAACGCTGCAACGTCAATTTTCGCTAGACATTTTTAACTGCGATTTGCGTGGGGACGGCGGCGTCTTAAAGCGCTGACAATGCTGCAGCTGAGCACGGACACGAAGAATGGCAGGCAACCGAGCAGATCTTTTAAGGCTCTTGGCTGCTGACAAACTGTTGCCACTTGTTTATGCCACACGCTGCCTTGCGATGAATTATTGTTGGCGCAGGCAAAACAACAAAATGGCCACGGAACAACTGTGGCAAGCACAAAATGCGAAGAAGTAGAAAAAACGAAGCTAAAAACAATTGGATACATAAATCATTTGGCGAAAGTTGCAAGTTTAGCTCCACGACATAAATACAATAACTAACGAGAGAGAAAAATATAATTGTAAATAGCCAAGGCAGCAGAATGGGCCGCAATTGTTGTTGTTATTATTGTTGTTCCCATTATTATTATTATTGTTGTTGTTGTTGCTGTTGTTTTGGGTCCTCGCATTTTCCAAGTGTCAAGCGGTGGTTGGGCAAAGCTTTTGCACACGGAGACATTCACATACCAAACATAAATTGTTGAAAAGTGTGAAGAGAACATAATTGTAACATTCCTTGTTGGCCTAAAGCAATGCACACGGTCGCCTCTCGCTCTCTCTCTCTCTCTATGTGTGTGTGTGTAAAGCCTTGACACAGCCAGGAGCCAGAAGGCAGCAGGCACAGTCACTAGGCATAGCAGGCTCATGGCATGGCCAGGATGTTGTGAAAGGCAACCATTTCTTCTCATTGTTGTTGCTCTAGTTGTTGCTGTTGTCGGTCTGCTCGGCCTGCCTGCCAGCCAGCCAGCCTTTTTTCAAGCATTCAATTATGTATGTCTGGGACCTGGGTCTGACACACACACACACACATACGAGGGCAGACATTCGTACACACTCAAAAACATGGCAAAAGTTTTGTAATGCCCGCCAAAAAGGGCATGCAAGGTGTTGGAGTGTTAGTGTGCCAGGCAAACCGACTGACAACTGCACTAAGGGTATTTCAAGCCGTTGATGATATTTGTCACATTTGCAAATGCAGCTTAAACACATTTAGTCACAGCTGACACAGGGCGATACGCTCATCTCAAGTGTATTTAACCGAATGCGACAAGTAAATGACAACTCTTTTCTCTACCTTTGATATTTTAATTATGATTTTTGTGAAAGAACGCCGCTTTATAAAGCTTTGTTAAAGAGAAGTTCGTGATTTACTTTTATTTTAATTAAGAATGCAGTTGTTGAACTTGAAAAATGCCACTAAACATGAGAAAAAAGTGTAGAATTTTAGAAGTACCACTAAATATGAAAATCAAAAAAGTTTATTGTTTTATTTATTATTTCTGGGGAAGATTTTTTTTTAAACACAAGCTGATGTTTGACTCAATAATTTGAGAAGTTGAAATACTAATTTATTGAAAGTATTGCCTTAAATTAGAAAATGTAATAAAATAGTATGTAATCATCCAAAACAAAAATATTAACGAATCTTTTTTTTACAAATTTATTATTATATGTACTATTATAATATCATTTCATATTAAAAAGCTTCTATGCACATTTATTTTACTATGTAATGTTTAAAATAAAATTTAAAAAAAATATTATCTTTTGAACAGCAGCTTAATTTGTAGTTGTTATGATCTTCCACGATTATTTAATATTATTATTATTCATATATTATAATATATTTACGTTAACAATTTAATTATTTTCATTTTTATGTAAGTAAATTCATTAAATATAATATTATTTTTTCTCAATTTCATATGCTTATAGTTGACAATGAATAAAAGGAAAATGTGATTTCATTTTTATATTAAGTGGTTCATATGTGTATAAGTATGTTTATTAGTAATTATTTTGCTTTCCTTTGATAGGACTTTAATGGGATTCTTCCCATTTAAATTATTTATTTTTTGCTTTAAATGAAGTGCGTTTTCCGAAACGTAATTTTAGTTGGTGTGTTTAACTATTCGGTGCTGGGATTCAAGATGCTTTTTGTAGATTATGCCGTTTGTTTAGTGTTGTTGTCGCTGCGCGCCATAATGTAAATGTAGCACAAGCCTTTTTATAACACAGACACAAACATCCAAGCACAAACACACACACATTCAGGTACTCACATGCTAGGAGTTATGACTGCGCTTTCGCTTTTTCCTAGGCACCCGGCACCGACTTGTATATGAAATGAAAAATGAAGAAAAAAATGAAAATGTGGCTGCGGGAAAAAGAAAGAAAAGAAGAATAAGAACACAACAAACACCATGGGAAACTGGACCAAAAACTTGAATGCCGAATGAGGCAAAGTCGGAGGCCCTTTTGCTTGGCCAAAAAGAAAATATGCGTTATTTTGGCAGCTCGTTGTGTAAGTCAGCGGCGTATGAGTGTGTGTTTGTTGTAAGGGGGAAAACTTTGCTATTTAATTCGAAGCCAGCTTTCGAGCAGCACTTCAACTGTGAAATCAGCAAAGCACGCAAACAACTCAAATAACAGAAATATTTTTTACCATTCTCATGCCGACGGTCAAAGTTTATGGCAACAACACAGTCGACAGAAATACACAACAGCTGCAATGAAAATGAAAATGAAATCAAAATGGTAACAATATGCGGTGACCCATAGAGTGAAAATACATATGTAAAATGATTTCACGATTTTGACATTGTAATAAGCAAGGAATTGGGACACCAGCAACAAAAAATTGGAACCATGATCATAAAAACACCTCTCTTGGTTTGAGTGTTTGAGTATGTTCGACATGCGATTCGATTACGTATTTCGATGGCCCCCAAAAATAGTTGCACAAACGTAAATGACTAAGTGGCATCATTTGTGACACATTTGAGTTTTGCGGCTGCTGTTGCGGCTGCGACGGACCAACACCAGACCAGACACATTGGCTTTAAGTGCTTGATTTATGGATATTTCAATTGCTTCATGCATAAATATTGTAGCTGACAAATGGTATTAGGCATTTGCCTAAACAGCACCCCGACAATCGTTGCGGGAGATGTCAAGATGCTTTATGGGGCTTATTACAAGATGAGAGCCTCTCTATCGATGCTCGGTACTCGATGCTCTCAGCTCTGTGAACTGCGATGGCAAATGTGGCGAGTTCTGAGAAAAGCATCGATTTGTTTACCAGAACGTAAAGGGCGACAAGTACTTGGCATTTAAACAATGAAGCTCAATAAATGTCATATAATGTAGCAGCAAGTATTCCATACAAAATATTAACTTGTCTGTGATGCATTGCTACAATTTAATAATTATAATTAATAATTTAACTTATTATGAAAGCATATTTTGACATTGGCATAGAGTATAAGGGGAATATTTTAATGAATTCGATAGCCAGTTTTAGTTTAATCCATTCAATTTCAGCTTATCTACTAAATTAACTACACAATAAATTTGGAATTCAGGGTTCTATTCCAATATTTTCCACCTTCTCAATTATAATAAGGTGGAAATAGAAGAATTTTGCGGAATGAACTTAATCTGTAAAATATCTTATTTTAAACCATCAATGTATTGACTGTAAAGAGATAAAGTAAAGCAGAATAAATAAACGAAAATAAAATCATCTAAAAAATATGCTGTAATTACTTTGTCATGAATTAAATAAATTGTAATGTAGAATAGATGATTTTTTCCCCATCCTAAGAAAAATACTTTTATATTGGAATTAATCAAATAAAATAAATGATAAAATGCACCGGTTCAATAAAGATTGAGATTTTCCACCTGTGAGAATCAACTTTATATAAATAGTTAAAAATCTAAAAATAAATATAAGTGATCCTACATTTCAAAAAACTAAATGCTTACAAAATAACTCTCTCTCATTTCACATTAATTCACTTCTTCAACTCGCTCCAAAATCATAACTTGGTGTTGGCTGAAATACTCGTATGTGAATTGTGCTGAACTGTGGACCCACATCAAAATGAAATCTAACAATTTTATTGTCATACTGTCAAGGAACTTTGGCAAAGTTCTTCGTTTTTTTTGTTAACACTTTGAGCTGAACTTTTGATATTAATGACTGTGGCTTTAACTTAGATTTCAACAAGGGCAATGCAATATGCCAACAAAGTGAGCCAAATATATTTGCCTAGCGACAAAGGCGGGCAAAAAAAAAAAATAGAAAAAAAAGAAGAGAGAAAGATCCCTTGAAGCTTTCAAAGAAAACTGCAACGGAAACCGGAATTCCCAGCGCAAGATGTCAACCCTGTGCTATTCTCGAAAAAAAGGAAAAAAACTTGGAAAAAAGCGGGGAACCGAAAATGGAAGAAAAACCCTCATCACACACAAAACGATGTCCTGCGCCAGGCCAACTGTGACCCGTTCCCGGGGCAGTTCAAAAAACTGGGCAGCGCTTCTTCTAATAACTGCGCAAAAAAAAAAACACATTCATACACACACACAGAAAAAACGATAACGAGTGCGAGACAGCGGCAATTTCGCTTACAAAATTGCCAAACCAAAAAGGACTTTGAATTCCAATTGCAAAGAGCGAGTGAGTGAAGCGTTTGTTCGTCATCTCAGTTCAGTTCAGTTTCAGTTCAGTTTGGTTCGGTTTTGGTTTGATTCAGGATGGTTTCAGTCCTCAGCCCTCACAGCTTCAGCCTTAGCTTCAGCTTCAGTTTTCAACTTCAGCTTCAAACGCAACCGCAAAACATGCACAGACGTGCACGGGGATGCTCGATGCTTGCCACCCAAGCCACGCCCACACAACGGACCACCATAAATCATAGACAAAAAAGAGAAAAAGAAAACAAAGTGTGCGCACAACAACAACTGCAAAAAAAACCTTCCAATATCAGCAATGCAAATTTTCAGCCGCTACGGGAAAAGTAATGTGGCAGGAGGCGTCCCCGATGTCCTGATGACGCAACGCCCCCCAAGGCTGGGACCCCAGAACGCGAGCCATTGAAATCTATGCAGCGCCCAACAGCCAAGCCATCAACGATGAGTCAATAGAGTCAGCTCTCTCTTGGTCCTGCTTCTGCTTCTGCTCCTGGCTAACAGTGGACACAATTCCGCAGTCAACTGCATGGAAATTCAATTGTAAATTCTTTCGGTAAAAAGAATATATCAAGCATAAAGAAATTGCGCAACAAGCAAAGCCAAATTATGTATGCACTTAATTCACAAAGTTTAAGTATTTCGTTTCGTTGGGGAGAAAAACACTCTTAATCATATTAGGCATTAAATTCACTCCGATGACAGATACAATTTATTGCTTAAAAAACACGCAAAGGAAATGTTTGGTGGGGATTGTATGGTATATTAACATTTTAAAACTATGCATGGTTTTAAAAAATAAATGTTTAATTCATTTTGTTTATATAAAGGTTTAATTTCTGCCATTTTATAAATTACGGAGTCAAAAGCATTAATTAATAGAGATTCTAGAGTAACTTAAAAAAAAAATAAATCTGCATATATATATTATATAATTAAATGTTATTTTTTATGGTTGCAATCTTTTTTTTCATTATATTTTTAGTCGAAGAAATTTGTTTTTATTTTACGAATATGAAGGTTTTAATTTGTATGTAATATTCTTAAAACACAAAAAAAAAAACAAACAAAAAAAATTTATAAGAATTTTTAGATATGCATAAGAACTTAGCATCTACAAAAAAAGAGTATTTTGCAATTTTACAAACGCAATAAAAACAAATATATTTAATAGAGTCATTTAACATCGAAAACATAGTCAACGCGAAGGATATTAAACTTATCTTATTATTTTTAACATGTTAAATTGATTGACTCTCGCTGTAACAGAAGAAGATGCTAGCAACTCTTTTCACTTAACAGTTGCTAGTTACTCTAGCGGAGGAAGTTGCTAGTAGAAGAACAAAATTAGCGGAGTAACGTAAACAGCTGCATGTTACTCATTTTTCTATATAGACTTCTCGCTCTAACACTATTATGACAAAGTCTAGCGGAAGCATTTGCTAGCACCTCTTTCTACTTAAGCAAAATCTAACGGAAGCAGTTGCTAGTTCCACATACTAAGTCTAACAGAAGCAGTTGCTAGTTTTTTTTTCTTCATTACAGACTCTTGCTCTAACAGAAGTAGATGCTAGCAACTCTTTCCACTTATGTAAAGTCTAACGGAAACAGTTGCTAGTTCCACATACTAAGTCTAACAGAAGCAGTTGCTATTTGTTTTTTCCTTATTACAGACTCTCGCTCTAACAGAAGTAGATGCTAGCAACTCTTTCCACTTATGTAAAGTCTAACGGAAACAGTTGCTAGTTACTCTAACAGAAAGAGTAACAGAAACAGCTGCTTGTTACTCTTCCTATATAGATTTCTCGCTCTAACACTTTTATGACTAAGTCTAGTGGAAGTAGTTGCTAGATTCTCTAACGGAAGAAGTTGCTAGTAAAAGGACAAACATAAACAGAGCTGCTTACTCCTCATATACTGACTTCTCGCTCTGACACGACGTTAGTGAAGACTAACGGAAGCATTTGCTAGCAACTCATTCCGCTTAAGCAAAGTCTAGCGCACGCATATCCTAGGTATGAAAAATTCTAGCAGAAGCAGTTGTTTATTACGATTTCTCCTTTACAGATTTTTCGCTCAACCTTAACTAGATTCACCTTTGTTAGACTACTCGCTTTAACAAAAGTAGTTGCTTGCAACTCTAATTTGACTAGCAGCCCATTTAAATTAATAAAACACGAAGAAATAATTACGAATTCATAAGAATTCTTAAATATACACAAGAGCTTTTTATCTGAAAAATAAAAGATATTTCATGGAATTTTGCAAGTCTTGTAGTCATATTATTAATAAATTTATTTAATTACATCATTTTCATTTTAATGCTCGACATAACATAGTAAATACTTTTATTATTAGCAATTTTTTGTACTTGTAACAAAAAAATATGACCGCTAGCTCTAATTAATGTAATTATACATATTTTTTTAAAAAGATTCCAACGATTATCTGCTGGCTGACTAAAGTTGTCATTATTGTAATAACAATACTTTACAATAATGTTATTAAATATAATAGCTAATCAGTTTTTTATTTTAAGCACTTCAATTTAAAACTAAACACAATTTGAACAGCTGTAATTTGTTTGGTAATTCGTTCTGCATCAATAAGTTACAATATTACTATTATTACTGCACAGGGCTTTGGTTGAATAAATATAAACAAATTATAATTCATAATTAATGCTTCTATTTATTTAAACTTTGCAACGACTTTCAGTGCCACTGTTTTTCAATTTTTTTGTTGTTGTTTTTTTGTTGTTGATTTTCGTGCCCTGAGATCGGGGGCGCCCAGAGGTCGGGAGCCCCATTTGAAGAGCTTTATGCAAACGTCTTTTGCATTGATGAAAATGCAAAAAGGGCTTTTGTCGAAAGTAATTAAAAATGCTGCAGTTGATGCTTAACTAGTTTTTAATAAGTTTTTAATTAAAAATAAATATGCATTTGTGTGTAAAAATGATGAGCGCCGCTCGCACATCTCCCCAAACAACGCAGCGCAACGCACGTGACGGGGCATGCGGCACGTGGCGCGGGGCACGGGGCATGGAAAGTGGTGCGAGTCTGTTAACAGGCACTGTAACGTTCTCTTCTCATCATCACATCGTCATCGTCGTCGTCGTCGTCATTGTCCTTCGTCATCATCTTGGCTGCTTTGTTGTTGTTTGTGCTACTCATTACATGGCGTGTAGACAAGGCAAACACAATTGAATTAGCATGGCGAGCGTTAAAAATCACGCATACGCCACACCCGCCCCGAAGGGGAGTACGCTCATCGGCTGCCGTTCCCCATGGATAACGCTCGGATGGTCTCCTAGCTCCCAGCTACCAGCTCTCATCTCTCTCAGCTCCAATTGCCCAAGCGTCGTCGTCTGTTGTCCTACAATTGCCCTTAACAATATGAAGTGAATGAATTTACAATAACCGCTGTGCAACACCGATGGATTCATATGCTATTCCCACATAAAAATTCGTTTGGAATTTATGTTTTAATGTGATAAGCGAGTAAGCGAAGCTGAATTAAATTATTTGTTAATAACTGTATTGCGGTTTGTTGTGAGTGAATTGAAATAAGAAATAAAAATATTTCACTTATGAATGTAAAACAGATATATAAAAAACTTAAATATACTGTCTATTTTGAAGTAATCAAGCTTGCATACAGTTAAAAGTTTTATTTTGAAATTTTAAAAAATAAAATACGTTCCTTACATTCCGAAAATATGAACTTTAATACATACTTTTCTTTTATTAAAAAAAAAAACACAAGATTATTTCTACATTATAATGTAAATTATATTTAGTGTGGTATCTTATATAGTCAAATTAGCTTAGTACTGACAGTATTTGGCATTTAACAATTAAAATATGATTTTTTTTTAAACTGAAAAATTAAAATAAACACTTAAATTCCAAAACAAATTTGTATTCATAATAAAAACCAGTAAGATATAGAAAATTGAACTGGTAACATTAATAAATAAATATTAAAAGATATTGTGAACATAAAATAAACCAAGTGCCCAAACACTCTTTAAAGCATACTCCAATTGACTGAGAGTCGTAGCTTCGGCTGTCCAATGTTGGGCATAAAGCTACTTTAATCCAATAATATTCCATAAATTATTAAAAGGCCCGTAAGTTAACTTGATTAGAAAGTCTATATGCCCGTCGGAAGCGATAAGTATTTGGAAATGTGTGTAGGCACCTAGACAAGGACCCCTCAGACCTGAATATCTGTGTATTTGCTTTCACTAACGAATGCAGGCAGCCAGGCTCCAGGTCTTCGGGGGTCTTTTGGGGTCTTGGGGTCTTTTGGGCCTCAGGACTTGGGAGCCCTGTGTGTGTTAGTGAGTGAGTGTGAGTGTGTGGGGGTCTCTAAACGTCGCACGGCTCACAGCTGAATTCAAGCGCAAAATTATGTAGCCACAGTTACACTCACACACACCGACACAGTTATGCGTGCGTCTGTGTGTGTGTGTGTGTGTTTTTCTCTCTCTGTGTTTGTGGGACAATCAAGCAATGAAATTTCATGCGTTTGCACATGCGTTTATTCCCTTCCCCCCTCCTCTTTCTCCCCCTGACACACAACTTGAAGTCGAGGAGCTTGGACCGCTTGCAGGATTCCCGTTGGGCGTCTGCTGCTGCCCGCTTCATAAACAAGTAACACATTTTCACTTCCTTTGAACCTGTTAGGAATTTTAAAATTTTTCGTAGATTATCCGCTTTTAGCCGACGCCCGCCGGTCACGCCTCCCGGCCCCCTGCCCACACACACACACACATACACACACAAGCAAAACATACACGCGTCATTGCCGCACAATGCATAAAAGGCACGTACCAAAAACTGAGACGGCAGCAGCAGGGATTGTAGCGGATGAGGGGGCGGACTGACTTTTTGCACAGATCTACTCTACTACATATACATATATATCCAGGATCCATGCCTGGTCCTCCTGGACCTGCTCCGGTTGCTCTGGCTCCGGCTGCGTGCGTCCGTTGTGTGCAAAAATATTACTTGACTGACATTTAAATTAACACAATCACAGTTATTGGAGCATTGTAAGCCAGCCAGCCAGCCAGCCAGCCAGAGGACAACAGGACCACACGACATACCGCACCCACACACACACATACACGTGTATATATATACTTATATGTAGGACTCGTGCCAGGCTCAAAAGCCACTGCACAAATAAGCAATGAAAACGTTTTTTAGTGCTACCGAAAATCAAAACGAGCGCATAGAACACACAAACAACAAACAGCAAAAGCAACTCATCGAAAAAAGTTGAGCAAACGCAGCATCAACAAAAAAAAAAGGGAAATTATAATGAAAAACTTGATGAATCTTTCGTTTTGTATGCGGGTGAATGAGTAGTTTTCCCATTGGAGATGATTGGGGAAAACGAACAGGAAAGCAGATGCCTTATGATAAAGGTTTACGCTGTAATTTTGTGTTTAAATCATGAAAAAATTCGGCAATTTTTTATGCAAAATGTATATAGCTCAAATTAGTGTATTTTTTAAGTAAAAACTTTAACATAATAGTCCTTACAATGTATAAATTATACTTTTCTTGTATATTTTAAATACAATTATTTAATGCATAAGCTTTCTAAATAAATTCGTTCAATCTTATGAGGCCCAACATGGTTTTAATATTGCTTAATATCTAAGAGGTTCATTGGACTTAATAGTTAATAAAAAAACATAAAGAAGAAAGCAATGTTGAAAAAATTCAATTAAAAACAAATAAATATAATATTGTACATTTCCTGAAATTAATTCTCTTCCCTATTTTATTAATCTTTTAACTTAATTTTTATTATTGCTAAATATATAGACGATTTTTTTAGATTTAATATTTTCTGAAAACAAATTAATATATAATTTTCGTAATAATTTGCTTACTATTGAGTAAAATATCAATAAGGTTAGATATGATAATTTATACAAACTTATTTGTAAATCACTGGCTTTCGGCTTGCTTCAATATTTTATTTAGCTAAAATATTTTTCTAACTTTAGTTGTTTTCAATACTAATTACATAATTAATTAATTCAGAAATAGTTTCTCTTGAATATAACCTTAATTTTAATTAATCTCTTTACGCGAATACTTAGTTCTATTTTGATTAAAATAACTTAGCTCTAAAAGACCTTAAAACTTGGAAAAATATATTACTTGGTAATTGCATAATTTATTTAATTGATCAACATTAATTTGCATTGATTTCCTAGCGAATTGGCGCATAAATTAAATCTGTGCAGAGCCCCAATTATGGCCATATTGACAATAACTGTCTTCATAACGGAGCCATTTTAATTGATATTTCAGGGCAGAGCATTGAGGTAACGCCCAGTTTCACATTTGCTTTCGATTTGGCTTTTGGCTTACAGCTGCACTTTTGCTTTTGCTTTAGATTTAGCTGTTGCCTTTTTGTGTGCGACATTTTTGGCCCGTACATTTGACTCTGGCCTCGTCTCTGGCACAATCACTGAGTGTGTGTGTGTGTGTGTGAGTGTGAGTGTGCTAATATGTGTGTTTGCATGTGTGTGTGGTTGTGTGGGTGTGTTTGTGGGTTAGCCGTGTATCTGGGCGACTTACGCGCGGGGGCGTTTTTTAATCAAAATGTAACAAGCCAAAAGCAAACAAGCGCCGCCTTCTGCTCCCAGCTCCCAGCTCCTGTTCTGGCCATGTCTCCATTGCTGCTGTTGCTGCCTGCCGCCTGCCTGCTTGCATAGCCAGGACAAGCCATGGCCCGGATTAGTAGTGCAAAAGAAAGGCAAAACAAGAACCACAACAACAGCAACTATGGCATAAAGGCCCAGAGATAGTCGGCAAAAGCTATAGAAAGATAGTTGCTGGCGTCGCTCTTTTTATTGGACTTTATGCGCTTTTGTAGTGGCCAGGTTGGAGGGGGAAGGAGGTCGGCTTCGCTTTTGTTCAGCAACTGCACAAAAAAGGTAGCTGATTCATATAAAAAGCCATGGCCGATGGCTAAAGCAACTCAATAAGCGAACGAGCAAAGCAAAGCTTACACACATCTCTCTCGCTCTCTTCACTGGTTTGTAAAAAGGAAGTCTTACTAATTTGTAGGGCATTGCGGTGAAGTTGATTAAATATGAAGGAATCGATTGCATATTTTTGTAGTGGTCAATGGGCAATATGGCTGCAAGGCAATCAGTCAGTTAGTCAGTCAGTCGGTCAGTGAGATAGTCAGGGCTAAGCACATCAATGCGGTTTCGAATGCGAAGCTTCAAGTTTATTTTAAGCGCTCGAGCGTGAAATTGTACGAACTGTGTGTGGTCAAGAGAGAGAGAGAGGAGGTCAGAGAGTGAGCCTACAGGACTTTGGCCATGGCTAATTTGTAACTAAATTTACGAAACAAAAGAGCTTCAAGGATGCCAGAGGATTGGATTCGATTCGGATTGCATACAGAAGCAAAAGCAGAAGCAGAAGAGACTGAGTGAGGCCAAGCACATGTAAGCACTTGAATGCGCCACTTGACGCCAGGCCAGTTGTCCTTTGTGGCATTGGCTGGAAATTAATTAACCAGCAGCTGGGACGGTTTCTATAGACCAATTCGAGGCAACTATTTAGGAGTAGTACGGAACGACAAGTTGTATTCCTGCTGCTTCTGCTTCTGCTGCTGCTGCTGCTGCAGCTGAACAATAAAACAATAACAGAGGAGTTTGGCCACCGTCAACGCATTACAAGCCACTCAATGAGCTGCCACCGACGGCGCCTAAAGTGCCAAACACACAACTGGGACGATGGTTATTGGACACCAGATGATGACGACCGACCACAAGACGAGTCGATGATGATGATGATGATGCTCGATTTGTTGCTGTAATTTCCTGCGTACCATCATCATTATCATGGGTATGAGTAGTACTCATACACAGGCTCAAACACTCACGACTTCGACTACGACTACTACTCAGTGCTAGTTGTAAGTCCAGTCAAAGTCCACACACACATTGCTAAGGCGTTCTCGATTGGGTCTTTTGTTCTCGTCTCCTCGACTCAGTCGACTAACAGGCCAATGCCTAACAATGCCTGTCCCCAAAATGCCATTCTATGAACGCATTGGGCCATGTGCCTAAGATTTTTGTGCTGGTCATGATGATGATGCCTGCTGCCTGGTGCTGGACAGCACTTATAGTACTCTATAGAGTTGAGGTAGCTTACTCATCCATCCACACGCACACACAGAGACATAGGTGCGAGCGGGTTGTTTCAACAGTTCAACAGTTCTTGCACATTTTTCTTGAATGAACATAAGTGGCCTATTATGATATTATCGCTTGGGATTAGCACTAAAAAGAGAGGAAAAGCAGAGAGAGAGAGAGAGAGAGGGAAAATATTACGCAAAAGGTGAACAGTCAGCTCAATAAAGCATAAATATAATGTGCTTGTGCTCCGAAGGTCAGCAGCATTTTACCTGTGAGAACAGGTGAATGCGTAAAGATTATAAAAGAGAGAGAAGAAAAGTCAAACATTGAAAATTGAAATGGAAATAATTCAAGCAGAATATGCTGACAATAGAGTTGATCGCATCAACGATAAACAATGTACCACATACAGACATTCAGATGTCCAGTCGGATAAAGCATAAAATGTGTGAATAGCATCGGAATAAATTGAATGATAAATGGTGGAGATATTTAAGTTCTTCATGTGACTGCATTGTAGTCTAGAAGAAAGTAATGTAAAAGGTTTGAGAGATGCGCAGAGAGTGCACATAAATTGAGAGATGAAAATTGATTAAGATGCGATGAATTTTATCCTTCTTTTTACAAAAGAACGGGGAATATTTGAGTAAGGAAATATAACAGAAGGAAATCTCTTAACTAAGTCAAAATATTCCATAGGTAAATAAATACATAATTAATGATTGAAACATTGTTTAAATAAAAGTACAGATAAATTGATAGCAAAAGATGAAAAAAAAGAATAGATAAGCTTAAGTTGCTAAGACATAACAAACCATAAAGAAAGACTAACAAAAAAATAGAAATAAAGTATTTCAAATATTTTAATTATTGAACAAGTTAATATTTAGAAGCAAATTAATATAAATAATTTAATAAAAATTAAATTAAATTAAATTTCATTAACTTAATTATTACTAATTTGTATAGGTAATAAGTTAGCTATATATCTGTAATCAAATTTATTTTAATATTTTATTAACTTCCATCACAAACGCAATATTTCAACGATCTCCATTATTTTGTAATTATAAATTTGCATAGCTTTTAAATGAGATATATTATTGTATTGTATTGTACAGATTAAATTTAATATTTTATTTATGTATTTATATAATAATTGCAATAATTGCATTCAAAAAAACATAAATAATTTATCAAAATTTAAAATAAATATGATAACAACCTCAACATTTTCTTCCACAATTAATTTAGATGATAAAACTACAAATTGCTTTTGGCTCTTGGGTTATTTGTTTGTGAATCCATTAAGTTCATTAAAACACAATTTAGGCTTGTACCCATTATTTGCTTAGGGATACTTTTCGCACCACCCACGCGACCATTTTGATTGTAATCAACAGCCTTTATGGCAAACGATGTGTCTAGGTTCGTGGAACGTCTTTGTTCTACGCCGAGTATGTTGCTATGCTGCACAATGGGTGTGTAAGAGAGTGCGTGTGTGTGTGTATTGGTATTAAAAACAAAAGACTCATAAAGATTATGTCAAAAACAAACTATTCAATTAAGTAACTAAACTAACTGACATTCGCATACAGAAAGGAAGAGAGGACAACTATTCTCCACACACATG
This sequence comes from Drosophila nasuta, assembly GCF_023558535.2. Classification (NCBI taxonomy): domain Eukaryota; kingdom Metazoa; phylum Arthropoda; class Insecta; order Diptera; family Drosophilidae; genus Drosophila; species Drosophila nasuta. The sequence goes on from NC_083457.1 coordinate 7,752,172, forward strand.
CCACAACTGTTCTGCTTGCCACATGCCAACTGTCGTCCTTTTAACCGAAACATGCGGAGGCAACTTTTGCTCTTTGTCAGAGCAGAGGAGAGGGAAGCAACAACAATTACATTTGCCTCTTTTTGTGCCTCAGTTTATTTGCATAGAGTTGAGTACGTTGTACGCCTTTTTTCCCCAATTTTTTGTTTCGTTTCTTCGTTTTTTTTTTGCTGCAATGACAAAGATTGGTTTGGTCTTTGGACATGCATGTGTCTGGTCTCTCAAGTTAACAAAATATTATTAATACAGTTGAAGGGCTTTGCTTTCAGTGTGTGACTGACTGTGCGTGTCTCTCGAACTGTCTGTCCTTCCTTTTAAGAGGACTGAGTCCAGTCTCTGCTTATTGGCATTATTAGCAAAGGCTTAGGGTCCTTGCGCGTGTCAGCGCCTTTGGCACATGAATGTGTATCTCCGGTCCTGGACGATGCCAAGAAGAAGAGAAGCGCAGAGCACGGCCACGTGTCATAAAATAAACAATAATCCTGCTGCGCCTGCCATTCCACTTTAGTGCACAATACTCGTAAATTGTATCTAATAATATGGCTGGGCTTGGCCCCGTGTGCGTTCAGTTCACTTCAGTTCTCAGTTCTCTGTGTTCAGTTTGCAATGCTCAGCCGGCAAATAGAACAAACAATCAATCAATAGACAATATTTTCCCGTACCGTTGTCTTTCAACCGGATTCCGATTGCCTTAAAACAAAAGCGCCCATTGCAAGTTACAGCAGATAGATATATATAGAATACAGGAATCAAGACGAAAAAAAAAGATAAATATTTATACCCGGAGCGCAGTGCAGGCGACGCTCGACTTGTTTTTTCAGCTTCGCTGAGCGTATAGGAAAAGAGCGAGAACGGGGTATGGGGCGCGGGGCAAGGGGAGGGGAGAAAGCACTGAGCATTTGTAGATAATAAAAAACAAGTAGGTAAATACAATATAAATGCTGGTAGCAGCTACAACAGTAGCACCAGCACCAGCAGCAGCAGCAGCAGCGACCGAGCAGCTTTGCTTCCATCTTCTACGTCTTTGCCCGGTGCTATTGTGTGTATCTTAGAGATACACTTCGGTTGCAGCAGCAGCAGCAGCAGCAGCAGCGGCAGCAGCCAGCACTTTTATTACATGCGACTTTTCTACAATTTGTGAACCATTGTCTTCTGGCAACTGACTACGACTACAACTACATACTCCCCAACGTAGCTAACGGGCAAAGTGTTTGAATTTAGTAGCAAGCGGAAAAGCAAAGAAAAACGAAATGAACTACGACCCCGGCCAACAAAACTGCCGGTTCACCAAGAGACAGAGCTAGAAAGAGAGAGAGAGAGAGAGAGAGACCGAGACCGAGAGCAAGTCAAGCCATCCAAGCAGTTATCCAGGTTCAGCTTGAGGTCCTTTCTGCTAAAGCCGGGGCCACTGCCATTTTTATTTACCAACCGCGCCAAAGCAAAGCAAAGCGCTTAGAACCACCTTAAGACAACGTGGAACGAACGTACAAACATTATATTTGGGTTCATTCTGCAATATGTGTACAAATACTTTTCCCAACGGCTATAATAACTACGTTATGCCATTGGCTATGTACCTCCAATCAACATACTACATATGATGATTATTAATCGTTCTGCATTTGCTTCCGAGGCGATTCCAATGCGGGAGCAACTGCAAAGCGTTTCTATATATCTTTAGCTTTAATTCTTGGAGGGAAAGAGATTGTTTCTTATTCAAGCAATTAATTTCTTAAGTATAAAATTTTATTAATATTTTTATAGTTTATTTGTATTACATGTTTTTCTTTAATGAATTAAAACATGCCTTACATAAATCCAACTTTTAAAACATAATTTTAATTAAAGTTAAATCATTTTAGAACTAGAACAACTAGAAAAATAATTTATATTTATATAAATTAATTAACTAGAAATATTTATATTTTAAAAATAATTAAAAGATAAAATTAATTAATATATAAAATTAATTAAGTAATTAGAACTCTCTATTTCTAATAAAAGCTTTTAAAATTGTATTATTTTTGATTCGATATTGATAATTAACTTATTTTAACTACACGCATATTATTTAACAATTATTAGGAAAATATGAAAGTTTTATCGATTAAAAAAGGCAAAAAAACTCACATTTAAAATGTTTTTATAAATTAAATGGCGTTTTGAATGCTATTATTTAAAATTATTAAATTTACATACTCAAAACTTATTTAAATAAAGTTGTTATATAATTTATATTGACCTAAAACGTAAAGGAAATAATTATATTTCGAGAATAATTACTCTATTACCCTTCAAATAAATTTACAAATTAAAATTATCTCTATACCTCAAAATATTATTGTAAATTCGCTAATTTAATGTTGCTTTAATTACAGCACTTTCCACCAATTCTTCAAAATAAATATATATTTAATTTATAACGATTTACAAAAAATGTTTAATGAATTACATTTTTTTTTTTTGCTTTTGTAAATGTATTAATTAATTTCAATAAAATTCTTTTTAATGAGCTATAGTAAATGCGAACTGAAATGTATGCTCTTAATAGTTCCCTCAGGGTATATAAATTTCGTGAAATTAAATATTTGTTTCTGGCTTTGTTGCTGGCTTAATGCCGGTTTTATTTGTATTTTGTATTTTTATTTGTTGTTATTTTGTAGTTTCATGGAGCTTTAAGTGCAGATGCTAGCCGGTTGCGCTTTTGTTCAACATTGCGTGGATCGAAAGGGCATGAGATACATATAATAAAAAAAAGTGGGGAAGGGGAGTGAGAAAGCGAAGGAGAGTCAGTTGGCCATTTGGACTGCTAAGTAGTGGGCAATTATTTTTACGACATCTAGTTAAGGGTGCCACGACGATGTGTGTGTGTTGAAGTTGAAGTTGTTGCTTTTCTGTCTTGTGTCTCTCTAATTGCGGACGCTTGGCTTAGAGCACACAACACCCCGAATTTATAAGGTTCATGTAACGAAAACAATGAGTTGAGTCCAAATGTGTTGATGGTCAAAGATATGAAGTTGGCAAGTTTTCTTCTTCTGCTGCTGTGAGAGAACAAAGCGAGCAGAGAAAACGCATTAAAGACAGTTTTATTTGATATAAATACGTGTGTTATGTGGGCTGCTGCTACTGCTGCTTGCATAGACAGCAACTTGCTTAAAAAGTTGCCAAAGATAATGAGTTTTTAAGACAGATGTAACAGAACAGAACCACAAGAAAGAAGAAAGAAAGTTGCCCTTGCCAAAAAAGATTAACTCAATGCAACATACATGTCTAAGGAACAGAGACTATAACTCAAACAGTTTCAACTGTTTTGTTGTTTTTATTGCCCAACAACATGAATGTTGGCTGACTGTGATAATGATAACAACTCTCTCACACACATAGTAGTAGAAGCTGAAGCAATCAGACAAAGCGACAGCTCTAAAAGCAGCTGCACCCGAGGGCTTTTCATTGTGGTCCAACAAAATGTTTCTGCACTTGCGATGCAAAGAGTCAAGCATCATTTCTGCTCGAGACATTTTAGGGGCTGCTGATAGCTTAAGAAACGACTTGAAATTGTGAATGAGTGTATCACAGAGATAGCTTTGTGAATGCAGCACACTAAGTCGAAACAATCAAAGTTAAACAGAGACAGTTCAACATAATACTATTATAAGTATTATACTCCCTCCCTTCCCACACTATTACTCGCAGTGAAGTTCTTCAAACAGCTTAAATCATTTCACAACTTCAAGTTTCAAACCAAGACAATAACATTTTGTTATTCCAACAGGTGAAGCAGTCAACGCAAACTCACTGGAAGAAGTTTAATTAAATTATTTGTCAAGTTGGAGTCAAAGAAATATTATACTAAAAGTTATAGTCAAGTTAATAAACTTGACTTTACAAAATATATTCAATATTTTGTAATCACAGGCAATCAATTAAATAAGGTAAATCACTGATTTTTCATAACATAAAAATAGTAAAATATTTCATCAAAAATATATTTGTTCGTGGTAACTTTGATTTGTAAATAAATCATGGTCTCATATTTTTAACTTTCTAATTAGTAAACTGATTAGAATTTCCAATTTCCATAGTTTTTTCGTAACTCTTTAAAGTGCTGTTTCATTTCACACGCTTCTGGTTTCTGTGATTAAAACTTTTATCAAACCATTTCTCATATGGGGAAGCGCGTGTACTAATTGAAATGCTTTATGACATTGCTGTTGACATTTTTTAGATTTTAATTAAATTTATGACACTATCCTGCATGTGTAGTTCGCGTTAGTCCTTCGTTTTATTTATGCTCTGTTCCCAATTAATATGCAGTAAAAAGTTAGTGCTGAGGGTGTGTGCTTTTATGACATTTAAATTTAACCATTTTGTGGAGGGTGCTGACTTTTTATATTTTACGATATTTCTAAATATTTGCTAAATATACATAAAATACACAATTTTTGAATTATATGATATATTTGAGTACTTAATTAAACTATAATACATTTTTTACGTGGCACTTTTTAGTCGACTACTTTGAGTGCGAATATTTTTTCACATATTTTTGGTTATGTTATTATCTATTTTGCAGTTGGTCGAACTGTCGACGCGGTCATAAAACTCGCAACTGTCATAGACAGTTGGCATTAAAACATGCCCCAAAGGTCGCAACGGCAACTGCAACTACAACTGCAACTCCAACTCCAGCGAAAGTTAGTGTCAAATTATTACACGGCCTGATGGTATAGAAAACTAACTAACTCGTTTTTTCGCATTGTTTCACTCAGTATTATAGCATCTCTATTGTACTAAATATATACACACATGTATATATATATTTTTTTAGTGCACTATTTTTTGTATGTCAAATTTGTATGGCTAGAAATGTTCTTTTGTTTTCATTCTGTGACCACAAGCTGCAATGTTTTAATTGAAACTAAATGTTGCCCTTGTGTAATGTTAAAAAACAAACAACAAGTTGTGTTGCTGCCAACAACAACAACTACAACAAGAACAACTACATTGGCAATTATAACTGCATCGAAATACAGTTCGGTTGGGTCGAGATCCACTGAAATATACAATCGAAAAAAAAAACGCCCGGAAATCCGCTTTGCGCCCAATCCACGTGCTTTTAATGCCAAACACATGCAATTGGTTTGAGTTTGGTACTCTCTCTCAATATAAAGGGGATGGTTTGGTGAGTTTTTGTTATTATTATATTTGTCTGCCTTTTTAAGTATAGACTTTAGTTTCGAATGGGATTCGCATTGAGCCGCAATATAATGGAGATTAAGAGTTTGTTTTTGTGCTTTTGCTTTTTGTTTATGCACAATGGCCGCACACTAAATTGAAAAGGTCAATAATGAAAAAAACACGCTAAATAAATATTATGCAACACTGGAGTAAAAACTGCTGCATATTTATTTATTAAAAGCGAAAATCAGACAAGCAAATCTGACTAAAATAGGCTGATGATTAAATACACTATGCAATTAAATAATGCTTTCAACACACAGAAAAACAAAAAAGCCGCCGCCGATGCTTTTTCTAAAATTATAAATCTGTTGTTTGAACGAACTGTTTTTAATCGAGCTTTAATTTCAGAGCATGAATTCATTTAATTTATTTGAAAATAGTCAATTAGATGCAGCACTCGAAAGCAATATTAGCTCTTAGATGTGATGAGAGTTGAATAAGTAATATAAAACATAAAAAAGTACAAGAAAATAAATGAAAAGATTTGATTATTTACTATATTAAATTAATGCATTAGCTACAATTTGTACCAAGCAATTTAAACAGAATTGAAGTTTAAATTCTTTGATTTTTTCTTACCCGTAATTTTCATTAAAATGTAGTTTCGGTGCTTTAATTAAACGAGGCTTAAAAATGCATGTCCAATTTTAATTCAAATATTAAATTTCCTTGCGAAATTCTCATCACTCAATACTTGGAAAAAATGTTACAAAATAAACTTTATAAAATAAAAATTAAAGGGTTGTTCGTTTCGACATTCGATGCACAAACAAATTAAATGCCAATAAAAAAGACAGTTTTTTAATTATGGAATCCGTAAGAGAGTAATTCAAACTATTCTCTGGAGTGAAATTTATAATGTGACTTTTTAGTTTCAATATACGAAATATTTAATATTTTATTTCCTTTAATAAACAAAACATTTACATCCGAAAAAAAACCTCCAGGATATGTTCAAGTCTTCGTCAATTTCGATGACAGCTTTTGCACAAGCAAAGAAGCTTAACAATTTGTATGTGCTTAAACCAATAAACAAATTAAATTGTACGATTGACAATTTTTTTTGTCGCCTTTTTTGTTTGTCACCGCAACGGAATCTTCTTTAACATTATTTTGTACTGTTTTTGTGTTGGATCTTTTTACGCTCAGTTATTTTTTTTGTTGTTTTCTGTTAGAATTTTAACATTACAAAAATGTTTAAAAGGCCAAAAGCTTAAGCCTTATGCGGTCAACAAAAGCTGGCCGCAATGGGAAAAATAAATATGGGCTCAGTGCCAGTGGCACAAAACAAATACACAATCCAAAAGAGAGAGAAAAGGAGTGAATGAGTGAGTGAAAGGGAAGAGATTGCAGGAGGTAAAACGAGGCGCTGTCCTTTGGGCTCGGCACAGCACATAAAAATGCATTAAATAAAATTTGTCATATAAATCTTGCAATTTATATGTTGGCCATGGCCAGCACGAAAAATGTAATTTACAAACCAAAAGCTGTTGGATTTCTTCCTCGTATAATATTTTTATTTGTATTTTGTTTTTGTTTTTTTTTGGTTGGATTTACTCAAGAGCGAGTTGTCGTATAACTCATTAAGAACGCTTGTCGCAGGTGCTAATTCGTTAAAATGGAAATCAGAATTTTCCAATTAAACTGGATAATAAATTGGCCAACCAAGCAGGCAGGCAGGCAGGACTCAAGTGGGTTGAGAGGGGGAAATGGGATTTGGCCAGCAGCTGCCAGGAAAGGAAATAAATTATAAATACGCCGGAAGTTCCAAGTCAGCATGAAAGGGCGCAAACACACACACACACACACACACACACACACACATACTTATACACAGACAGTGTGTGGCAAGCAACCCTCCTCGATGCTCTCTCTCTTTGGGCCAGGTTTGCATTTCCGTTAGCTAGCTAATTTGTAAAAAGCTGTTGACCAACACACACACACACACACACACACAGCTGAGCAGCCCCCTTCACATTTTAGTAAGAAGATAAACTATGAGTCGTATATAAGCAGATACTTTATCTGCTGTAAGAGCAGAGATGCAGCTATCTGTGTGTGTGTGTGTGTGTGCTTGAGGGTGGCAAGCTTAGACAACACACATGTGCGTGGGCAGCCAGTAATCGAGGGGGGAAGGAGGGGAAGACTTGAGAGGGGGATGCTAGCAATTAGATAAAACAAACGCAACGCTGACAAAGGCAATGCAATTTTGCTTGCCAGCCACAGCAAAAGTTGCGCGTCAGTGCAAAAGTATCTATGAAATGGAGTTGAGATGTGCTGCAAGCAGCTGCAGCCGCAACTTCAAGTATGCGTGGGAGGAGAGTGTAGCCTCTCCCTCGCCCCTTCCCCATCCTCTTTGCCCTAGCACAACAATTCAATTTAAGCTTCGTGCGCAATTTGCGCAATGGCAATGTACTACAACAAGAAGAAGAGCCGGGGAAAGGCGTGTGGCATGTGGCAAGTGGCAAGCTGTAAGCGGTAAGCGGCAAGCGGCAAGTGAAGCTTAAGCCAAAGTTGGGGGTTGGCATGGCGTGGCGAAGGGCGTCTGTGCGTTTGACTGTGTGTTAATTCATATAACAGACAGCTCGGCTCTCTTACCAAGCTCTCATGCTTCAGCTCTCGCTCTTGCCTTAAGCTCAGCGCTGCCGCATGCAACATCATCTATATGTAGCACATACTACAGACTACACTTTGAGCCCAAGCTAGCGACGTCTCTCTACAGTTCAGAAAACTAAACGCGTAATCACAAAGTGTTGCCTGTTTTTTCGAGTGTGAACTAAAGTTTAGGCGAGCGAATGCGAAAAATTAACTAATGGGCTTAAATAGTTGATATAATTTGCAAATTTCACATTTGAACAAACAATTTTGTGCTAAGATACTTATAATTACATCCGCAATACTCGCAATTAATATTATCATAATTTTTACAAAACTTTGTTCTTATTATTATTGATCCGTCGGAAGCATTTTAAATATAATATTCAGCATGCAATTACATTAGTCGCATTTATATTTGTGGATATTTGCGTTGAACAATGAAAACTTTGATGGCCAGCCAACAAAAATACTACATATAGAACATATATGTTATGTTATTATGTATTCCACGTTCCGCAAGAAATATTTGTTTCTCATGCGCATACATAATCACATTTAAGTACAAGCTTGTTATGGGGATGTTCTCATTTTCTCTCGCTCTTGTTTACTATGGCACATTTAATTTTATAATATTATATACTCGTATATAAATATTTTTTGAAGCCACGAAGTTTACTTAAAGAGGGATTGGAAACCTTTTTATTAATTAAAAGTTTTAGTTTTAGTTGCGAATTGTCAATTAATTTAAAAATATTAGTAGTTTCAGCCATTTGCAGCCACACGCTAACTAATATGTATAAAAAGTATATTTATTAAAATATTAAAGTTAATTCGCAATCAGAGAAAAATAATTTTTTTTAAATCGGAAAGTAAGTAATTTGTTAACTTCGATTTAATTTGTATTTTTCGATATTACTTAACTAATTTTTCCTTATAATGAAAGAAAATTTAAATTAACTTATATTATTAATTATGATTATTAATTATTATTATAATTTTAAGGGTTTTCTGCAGTTTTAAATTTGTTTATAATTATAAAATATATTATACTTTATAAGTATATTTTTGATTTCATACGACGAATTATAAGTTATCTAAACATAAGTATATTTTTCAGTTCGTTGGTATAATAAATACTTGTTAATAGTAAATAGACTCCTTTATTGTTTTTTAAATTATGTATGCCTTGTTAGAAAAAGCTATCTTTAATTTACTGACAGTAATTTCAAATTATATATGTTATGTTTTTATTATTGATTTTTTTGGGATCTTTTTGTTTTTCATTTCAATCTTTTTGTTTTTTAATTATAAAAAAGCATTTATTTAATTTGTCATTTATTTTTCGTAGAGTCAGGCTTCTCATAAAAGGTGATTTTTAATTAAAAAAATAGTAATTTTAAATAATATATAACTATATTGTATTGCCTGATTTAATTTGGGATTTTATTTCAAACATCTTTTTACATTCATTTAATTTTTAATTTGTTATCCTCAGATTTATTTTAATTGCCATAGCCTCAGTCTTGTTTCAAAAGTATCAAATGAAGATTGCATACACTACATTACAATTGTTTTACAATTCTCGCCATTATACCGTTGTTTTGTTGCCTTGTCGAGCCGGGTAACTCGGTTGTCTGGCCCGACAAGCGGCTGACGAGCAGAATGCTCTCTCTTCTGACATATCACCGAGTGAGAGATATATCTCTGTATCTGGGCTGTTTTATGCTGCTTAACACTAAACCGTTTTGCTTGTTTTGTTGTTTGTCTATTTGTCTGGTTGTGTGTTGCCCTGTTTCTCTGTCTGTTTCCTGTGCAATTCCACAACACACAAGAGTTATTTGGCTTTCCAATGGTTTAATTAAAACATTGTTACTTCATTGTGAAAATGTGCAAAGTGTAATTATATAAAATTTGCACAGCCACAGACATACACAACACACACACACACATAAACAGAGGGGAAAAAGAGAAAGAGAGAAGAGAGGGAGAGAAATATGTGGCTGCCACAGCGCTAACAAACAAATAGAATGCCACACAAAATGTTGTCCATATGTTGGCAGAGCAAGTGAAGCTGCTTTGAGCTCAACACGAGTTGTGTGTGTGTGTGTGTGTGAGTGTGGGTGCAAATCGCTTGGCTTCAAAAGTTGACACGCATTTGAGTGTGAGTGTGAGTGTGTGTGTGTGTGTGCAGGCGCATACATATCCACACGATATAATAGGCAGCAATAAAATTAGACCCAAGTGCCGTGCCGGGGCCCCCAAAAAGTATGCTACAATATTTGCACGCTACGCACACCAGAAGTTTTTAAGCCCCTACGCACTAGGGTGTGCTTATGAATCTCTCCCCGGGTGTGTGTGTGTGTGAAAGTCATGTGGAATGAGGGATTAGAGCGAAAGAGACGAGGCGAGCTTCTTGTGCAACGGCAGTTTAATATCTTAATTGAGGTGCCCGCTTTAAAGATGCATGGTTATCCTTTTGCCAACAGCAAAAAAGGGATGTCAGAAAGTCGGAGAAGAATGTGTCAGAAAGTCAACTGGAAAACATAAGCGGGGAAAAAGCCAACAGCAAAAGGCTTCAAATAAATTAACTTTTTTTCTGGTGATTTTATGTAAATCATATGACAAAAAACAACAACAACAACAGCAACAACAACAAGAACGAGGACAACGCTTTTTGCTTTTGGGGCGTAAAATGTCGTTGGCAGACGCAGACAGAGAGGCGACCCCATTTATATTTATTTAATGATGTGACCCAAATTTATTTCTGTATGTGAGTGTTTAATTAGACGGTTCGCCTCACAGGCGACAGTTGGTGGTCTTTACGACTGAGCTCTTTGGTTGGGTGGGGAGGGGCGAACTTTGAAGCTAACATAGTAAGTCAGTGGAGTATGCTTCTATGCGTCGAAGACCTTAAATGTTAATGCCGGTCTCAAGGTCACACCGATATGCGTATATATAAATTACTGCTTCCCCCTTTTTACAAAATGCTTATGCTTATCTTAGGAGGCGGTGGCCTGTGCCAAAAATTTACGTACTGTTAAGTAAAGGATTTGTGGTTAATGACGGTCGCTTCACATCGAGTGGATGTTTAAGGGGAGGTAGGAGAAGGAGGCTCGGGGCTTGGCCGGTTTCCAATGCCATTGCAAGCTACATATGTTGTGTTCCAAGTATTTCGGCTTGTTTTTCGTTTTTAGGGACGCCGTTTTCTTGTTTTTGCTGCTTTGCGATGCGGGTAATAAATTTGGCTTGTAATCAAATTTAAATTAAAGTGATGGGCATTGTCAGACGACGACGACGACGACTTTGCCATTGAAATTTGCGGTTATCTGCTGTAATAAGATGGGAATGTGGAATGTGCCTTTACTTGCTTCATTTCGGTTTTGGTGTCACAAATGGACTGCAGAAATGTTGTTAGTCATTTTCTGCTGTAAATAGCTGCAATCGTTAAGAGGGAAGTGCGGTTTCTCTTCAGTAAACTTGAAGCTGAGCAAAGGGTCGTGTACTAAATGGAAAATGGAACAGAATTAGATCGATTTTGGGATATAAATAACTTATATTTAAAGTATTTATTTACATATATTAAATAAAAAGAAATTATTAAAAATAAATTTAATATATAATAAAATAAAGATTCTAAAGAGAAAATTTTGTAAAACATGTTTTCGAAGTTGTAGATATATTTTTAAATTGGAGAAAATTTAAAACATTCGAGAAGAATATAAATAAGGATATCATCGAAGACAAATTTGCATATAATATTTTAAATTTAAGATAAATACTGAAATGCTGACAAAGATGCTATTATTAAAAAAACAGTTCAAAATACTAAATAGTTCCAAAAGTACCGATTACTTAATATAAATTAACTAGGATACCAGTAAATACAAATAAGCTATATTTCGTATATATCATAAATTCCAGATGGTCAACCAAATAAATAAAGAGATTACAGCTTCTACTTGCCCTCTTATTATTATTTACTAAATTCGTAATAAAAATACTAAAACTAAAATTTATATACCAGTATTTTGAAAAAAGACTTCAAAATAATAAATATTTCAAAGAAATACCGAATATTTAAAAAAAAATTCATTTAGATACCAACAAATGTAATTAGCAAATTAATGTTCATTAAAAGAAATACTTCAAATTAAAAATTCAGCTGCATTCAACATTTATTAATGTTATTAATGCAATAAAAGAATAATGCGTTTTCAAATAAACTTAATGATTTCAAAACATATCAATAAAAAAGCGAGAAGAATGCGACTGTTATAAGATTAGTGAACAAAGACATCATTTGAGAGGAAAAACAAAAACAATAACAACAAAACATTAATGGAATCTTTGGATAAGTGGACGTGCTCACAAATCCAAAGAACGCGTGAGATAATGCTAAACAGTTACAGGACGAGTGTGACAAATGTAGACAGCGACCTCAGCTGGAATGCAAAGCAAAGCAATTGCATGGGATGTTTCTATTTTTTTTTCCTGTTGCCTTGTCGAGTTGCCCTTCGATTAAGAAACGCCCCCAGGAGCTAAGCCCAGGCTTAGATGTGTTAGATATGTTCAACAGCTGCGTTATTTTTTAAGGCCGAAATGGCATAACAGCCATGACAGCTTTCAATTTCAACGTCGTTGTTGTTGGTCGGTCTCTTCTTTCCATACGCAATTTCAATTTCGCCAGCTGGAGAAACAGACAGACACACGCCTGACCACGCCCATCAGCTTAGAAGGGCGGCAGGCGCAATATTCTAATCCAATCGAAAGGCATTTATCAGCGTAACCGATCAACATTTGCAAAACTTCTCGACTTATGCATCAAAGTCAACGGGCATTGAAACCAAACTGATATAATCTTCAATTCCTCCTCCCATTCCCCTTCCCCTTCCCCTCAGCAATTACCCCCTTGTAAAAGTGATGCTGTCATGAATTTTGATGAAATTTTTTTTGGTGTATGTAAATGCAGCACTAAATCAAAACAACGACAAGCGAAAGCCACATGCCAAACAATTTGATGCTGCATTGTGGTAACGAGAGCACAAGAGAGAGACAAAGTCAAAGTTGACAAAAGCCAAACCGTGAAAATAAAGGGAAATATGGTATCATAAAAAATAAGTAAGAAAACTAACGTTGAATGTGTTCGACTGTGAGATACCCATTTTGAATAAAAGCAGAATAGTGCAAAAGCGGTATTATAATTAAATTATACCAAATGCGTATACAATTATAAAATATACCGAAATTTGATATACTGCTATATTCAAAATATACCATAGAGTAGAGTACATATCAATGAACTTAAACTCCGACTGCATAACTTCTAAGATTTTTATCTGATCGTGAAAGCCGCGACTCTAGATTTGAAATTGTATTAACTTCTTTTTTTTGTTTGCCAAAAAGTTAGTATACCCTTTTACCCTATGCACATCGGGTATAAAAAGAAGCTCTTTGCGAGTAACTCTAACAATTTTTGCAGTAATGGCCGCACATAAAAAATACGCAACAAAAATAATTTTTTCACTTGCGTAACCAATCGATTGGCATATTCCATGTCCATGTCCATGTCCTACCCCAGGTTTGAGTTTCAGTTTCAGTTTCTGACTCTGACTCTGAGTCTATCGTATCGTGTGTGTGTGTGTGTGTGCGAGAGTGTGTCAAAGATGAGGCCATGCTGATAAAATCCAATCACTATGAATTTACGCTCCTTTACAGGAAATGAAGCGGAAGAAATGTGCAAAATGTATTGACACTCCTTCTCTCCGCTATCTCTCCCCCTCTTGGGCTGGGGTTGTTGTCTCTCTATCCATCTACTATATATTTCTGACTGTCTGTCTGTGGGGTCGTATGGCACAACTCCAAGTTATTGCCAGTGCAATTCATAAAACAAATTGATATTGCCTGCTATTACACACGTCAAATGCCAACGCCCCACATCGGAACCGCAAAATGCCAACCGCCTAAGCTACGCCCCCTTCTCCTTCTCCCTCTCCCACTCCCTCTCCGTTATACCTTCCTCCCATTTCTAGCAAATTAAATTAAATATTTACTCACATTTGCGTGCGATTTTTATTTCGTTTTATCGAAGAAGCAATTTGCCAGCGACATGTTTTGCTTTGATTAGCTTTCGCCGATGGGGTAATTTGTGTCACAGCGTGTCAACGCCCAGACTTGCTCCGATAACCAGAGAACCAGAGAGCTCAGGAGGCATCAACTGCTCGAGTCCTGGGCTTTGGGCCGCCAATTTGCAGTCGCTTTATAATTATATGCAACAAGCCAAATGGACGCAACTCGGCTAAGGCTACAACAGCTCCATCAACGTCTCCATCTCCGTGGGCTGCTCACAAACTGGCGACCGACCGAGTCATGCAGTTATAAAATAATTTCTTTCGAAATTAATAAATTGAAGCCTGTTCGTTTCCTGTCCGGGAAATGAAGGCCCTTGCACCAGCAGAACCAGCAGCAACGACTGCCAATTGGTGGGCTGAACTCTTGGCCAGCTCATGCCTTAGGATGGGGACACGTCCTTCAGTTGCATATCAAATGCGGGCCAAGCACACTTGACAACAGCAACAAGAACAGCAATGAGCAGTGGCGTCGTCTCTGCCTTTAATATAATGTTTTGTATTCAGCAAATATTTGGCATAAGCAAAGCAAAGTCCAAATCAATCTGCAAATAAATTTTACATTTTTATTTAATCAGCAGCAGATTCCAAAACATAAAAATAATTGAAGAGACATCTTGGAGTCAGAAGGAAGTAATCATTTGGGATCTACAACAATAAATTAAATAATCTCCATCATATTACTTGGTCTTGAATAAAAAAAAAAAGCAAAGAAATATTGTATCATATTCTCTTATATATTGTATTACTTGGAAAATTAAGTTTCAGAAATATACTAAACTTATTTTTTTGAAATAACAAAATATTACCAAAAAAATGAATATTTGATTGAATCAAATATTGAAGTTGAAAATTTTTTACACCTAAGTTGATTTTGCATATTAAAATTTTAACTTTGAATAATTTCATTTATTTATAATCGCCAAATATATTTCCTCGGTTTTGTTATTAAATTTATTACAAAATCTTCAATACTTAAATCGGTTAGATCCATAACTTACTCACCTTCCCATCGATCTTTTGTGCGATTAAAATTGCAAATATTTTGTCAGTCAAGGGGAAACATTCGATTTAGATTGAAGTACCAAATCACTGAGTTTAACCATAGAGCAAGTATCGACGCTAATAATGATTGCCAAACAATTTGCCCACATTACGGAAACATTCTCATCGAAATGGGAGTTTTGTGCTTTTGGCGTACAAAACGTGCATCGAATTAATTTACAGCAATTGCAACGGTTAAGTGACTCGCTTACTATGGAATACACAGTAGACACAATGCGGAATCCCTCAATTCGACTGTCATTCATTAACAATCGATTAGTCAAACACTTTCCGCTTTCGGATGCTACCATTAATTATTGGACGTACGCCCCGAAAGTGAGAATCAGCGAGAGAGAGAGAAAGAGATAGAGAGAGTTGGAAGCAACCCCCTTTTTGACAATGATCTCAGCCACTGAATTGCAATGTACCACTGACTGACTGACTGACTGACTGACTGACTGACTGATTCGAGACACTGTGCACATTGTCGCACAGTGTCGCCAGCGCTTGTTTTTATTTTCCCAACACGCATATTTTTGAATTATGTGCGAGACGCCCTTCAGGTCACCCCGAACTACGCACAGATCGCAGACAGAGCGACAGACAGACATTGAGATATGTAAGAGGCGGGCTCACACTCACACATTCACACACTCACACGAACACTCGCACTCAACTTTGTGCAGTTGAGTTGGGTCTCTAATAACACATTGCCAACCCCTAATTTACCCTAATTTCTTAACCAATTTCGACCATTACGACGGGTGTGCAATAAAAATTAAAATCCTTGCTCCATCTCTCTGTCGCAGTTAGTCATCTTCTCTCGCTTCTCTCGCTTCTCCTCTACTCCTCTCTCTCATTCTCTTTGGCCAAAACATAACTCGTTCGCTGACTTCAGCTGAGAATGCGACTGCAGCTGAGGAGTGTCGTGTCTGCCATAATAAACGCTGTCCTCTGACGATGAACACAGTCGCAAAAAAACACTACAAAAAAAAAAAGAAAAAAACGAAGCGCACACAAATTTAAGTGAAACCAATGTACAGGCTCAGGATCTAGCGATGGACACGTGTCACGACACGAGCTCTCAAATTCGCACATCATGCGTACAGAAATAAAAGGCATTAACTACTTGCTGTTTGTTGTAAGCAGATTTGAATAATGTTTTCGTTTTTGGTTATAATTTGTAGGTATATTTCAAAAGAAGAAAATCCAAAAAAATGTATAGTAGTGAGAACTTTCATAATATTCAGAAATCTAAAATAATTCAGAAATATTTTGCAATATATTGCTTTGATTTTGATTTAAATATAATATTAGATTATACCATAATCTGTAATTGTAATACTAATATTTATTAATTTGCAATAGTATCAGATGAAAATATAAGATTATACCGAAAATAAGATTAATGTTAGTTATTAAGCAATGGTAACTTTATAAATACATAAAGTTATTCTTATAATTACAGATTCAGAAATTCGTTACAAATTTTTTCTTTATTCAATTAATCATTATTATATTCTAAAGGTTTAGTTGTTCTTCAAAGTTAATTTATTAATTTGTTTAGTATTTAAAATAAACAAAAATACGACCAGACTACTACAACTATATATATTTTTTTGTTAATATTGATTTTACAAATATCACTTATAATCAACGTAATCTTAATTAAAAATGCCATTAAAAACACATGTTTTTACTCATTACTTTACA
Organism: Drosophila nasuta; assembly: GCF_023558535.2. Classification (NCBI taxonomy): domain Eukaryota; kingdom Metazoa; phylum Arthropoda; class Insecta; order Diptera; family Drosophilidae; genus Drosophila; species Drosophila nasuta. The sequence goes on from NC_083457.1 coordinate 7,768,932, forward strand.
AATTTACAAAACTTTAGATTATCTGATTCTAATATCTGTAAATTTTATAGACTTTGTGTATTATATCTTTGAGTAAACATAAACGAAATCTTTTAAAAATTTAGATGCTTATTTATTTACATATTTTATTAAAAGGTTTTATTCAAATTAACTTAAAATATATACTTTTTATTGAATGTATTCGATATGCATATAAATCAATGAAATACAATTTAAATACTTTTTAAATGCGTGTCACGCTTTCATCACCAGCTGGGTGCGCGTTTTGGTGCAGAAGTTTGAGCAGCAGCTGGTCACTCAGTTTGGCAGTTGGGTAGTTGTGTAGTTGTGTAGTTGGGCAGTGGCAATCGTCGTGGTGCATGATTGGCCACACAAACACGCAACTACTGTCAATTATTTGACTGTCATTGACGCACTGGCTGACTGACAAAGTGACGCTGCTCGCGTCGCTGTCGCTGTCGCTGTCGCAGTCGCTGTTACACAAAACTCTTCCCCCATTGCCCTCTTGTCCCCTCTTGTGAGCAACAGCAGCAAATACATTCGCAGTTATGGCCAATTCTCTTGACATTCGCATGTGTCCAAGGCACAATGTCTATCTAGCAGACTGTCTGGATGTGTGTCTGGCTGTCCGTCTGCCTATCTGTGTTCCTCTGCTGTCTCCCCTGTCTGTCTCTCAGTCTGTTTCCTCCTCTCTGTATCCACGCTTTGACTTCCTATCTCTCCCTCAACATGTATGTGTGATGTGTGTCCTGCTGTTGTCCTGGCTGGCAGCTTGTGCTTGCTTGACTGGCCATCAAGTCGCTAACCATCGTCGTCGTCATCGTCGTCGTCGTTGTTGTTGTCCTGCACAGGTATGTGCCAAGGGTGCAGCAGGGCAGCAGAGGGGAGGTGCCAAAAGAGGGTCAACGTTGGCGCAACTGCGACAAATTTAAATGCGGTCTCCTTTAGTCGGTTTGGACAACGCGATGCGATGCGATGCGTCGCGCCACGTTGCAGCAATCATCATTAAAAGTTATTCAATGGCTCGTCGTGGCTCGATTGCCGGCAATTTCGCTTTGATTTGCTTTTGTGTGTGCAATTGGCCAAAAGGCAGCAGCAGCAATAGCAACAACAACAGCAGAAGACGACGCCAACGACGGCAACGACACATAATTATTAAAATAAATTAAATTAAATTTGTACACGTCAAGCGTGTGTCGCAAACACAAACACAACGCAAACAATGCAGACTTAAATTGTGTCGCTTGTGACTCGACTCCACTGTCAAGTCAATAAAAAATTAAGCGAAATTCTCCACTGTCCTTGCTTATCCTTTGCCGTTGCGCCTGTCCCCCTCGGTCGAAAAACTGAGCAGCGACAACAAAAGTGACCCAAATATTTTGCAAGGACAATGCACTTGCACAATGAACACACACAAGGAGACACACACAGGCAGACAGACAGACTGAGCAGACCATAACAGAAAAGGATAGCAGCAGAAAGCAGGACAACTGCGAGAGAGAGAGAGAGAGAGAGAGAGAGAGAAGGAGAGTCGAGACCACCGCAGAGTGGAGAACGATAAAGTGGCCGAATACTCAAAGGGGTCTGAGGAGACGGGGAGGGGGGAACAACTCTGGGGCCAAGTAAATAAACAAAAGTAATTGCATAAATTTATATAAATTAATGGAAATGCATCATGCAAATGGCTGCAAATGAATTTAAAGCGCAAAAGTTACTCAAGTTATTGTTTTATTTTTTACTAGCTGCAACTCGATTAATAACATTCAATTCATTTCCTGATTTGCGCATTCAAATTGCACGACTTTCAAATAGTTTGCCGGAGAATAAACTGCAACTTGGACGACTTTAAGACAAAGGGAAATATGAATGGAATTTTGAGGACGGTTGAAATGCAATTACAAATGCAACTTTAATACAAAGTCAAATTAATTTTATAACAACTATCAAGAAGACTTTATTAGTTTATAAATATAAAACTTTTATGTTTTTACATTTTAGATTTAGGGCTTTTACGAGTTACAAAACTTAATTTAATGTTCGACCTGCAAATTAACAAATTTTTAGTATTCTATAAGTTATTTAGAATTTTTGCTTTATTCAGCATCATATTAAGGACTTTAGAAGGGAGAGAATTCGAAAAATTATATAACATTAAAAAATATTGTGTTTCTTTAAATTAAAAGAATATTTTAAAAGACAGTGAGGTTATATTTAAGAACTCTAAATTTATGATTAACAAAAGTGAAATAGATTTCTTTTATCACAGACCCTACTTTAAAGACCCTACTTCGTCTGGTTTGACTTACTAGATGTGTAGACTTCAAGTTTTAATAACTTTAAAACAACTATTGATAATTCTTTATTATAGTTATTGGTATCGAAGAAGGCGCTTCAGATACTCTGCTCATAGATGTTGGGTTTCTATAAGTTAAGTGAATGTTTAAGAAGTCTTTGTTATCTCTAAGATATTTAAGATTCTAATTTCTTAGAAAGTAATGTGAATAATTAAAATAAAGAACTTTTTAATAATTATTTTTTTCATTTAAATAAAAATTAGTGAAAGGTACAAAACAATGTTCATATACAAGTAACTTATATTGTTAATTATACTAAAAAAATAAAATTTCAATCTAATTACTTCTTAAACTTCAATTCTTCAATTTGAAGAAGTCAAATTTTATTGAATTCCAATTTCAGAGCTTCTACAGTCTTGTTATAAAGCACATATGGTTTCTTTAGCTTCATCCCATTGATGTGTATTTTTTGCCCTCCATTTCTGGCCAGTTGTCAATCCAGATTGAAGAGCAGCTGTGGCAGCTGTAGCTGTGGCTGGAGCTGCGATCAAGCACTGCAATTACAATGCTGACTAAGTATGTGTGTCAACACGATGCTCAAGTGACAACTGACAGCATTGAAGTGCAGGACACACAATGGAAATTCAGCAAGATAAATATATATTGAGAGATGCATTCATTCATTTAGTGCGATTTATTATGTTTGTTGTATTTTACATTTATATCCAGTTTCCATACTGCAAATATTTTCATATGACTTCCATTCATTTCCAAAGTAAACTATCAATTTATAGAATTGTTGAAGATAGAATCAATGCTGAATATTATTTCTATTAGAAGAAGAATTGTATTTACTTCATTTCTTGTTTATCTTTAATTGTAACTTTAAATTTCATCATTTTTTTAATACTGCAAAAATTTTCTATTCATTTCCATAGTAAATTATCAATTTATCAATTGAAGATAAAATCAATGCTGAATATTATTTCTTTTGCAATCAGATTCATTTTCATTTCTTTTCTATTTATATATTTACTTAAATTTAGATTTTGAATTTGTGTATCTTTAACTATAACTTTAAACTTGATATTTTCCTAATCTTTTTAAGTTACTTAATAAAAATATTCTTGTATATTTTGTATCTATAAAAACCTTTCTTCCTAGTACTAAAATCAAATGCATTTTTTTATTTACAGTCGAAAGTGAAAAGATTCAGAATGACCTTCGTCAACTTTCTATAAAAATTATAGAATAAATTTGATCCCGTCGGTGTTAATAAGCAATCCAAACATCCCGTATGGCAATAAATCAAGATCCCAACGAACTCAGCGACTACATTACACAGCTCATTAATATAAAGTTGTCAATTTACTCATCGTTTCGAATTGAATGACAGATCGTTACTCATAAACGGACCTTTACTGGGCCACTCAACAGCCGCTGGCCAGTGAGTGGAGTTCAATTACCTTTTTCAAGTCTTATGAGGGTAGCAACAAGTTGGTATTTTCTTTTCATTCTTTGGAAGAAGATACGATCATTATGCCCACGCCCCTATTCCAGTTTCTTCGCACTCATAGGGCTAAAGAGAGATAAACAAGTTCCCTCTTTGCGGCTCTCGTGTTCTGTCGGTACGCAAATACTTCACGCTCTACCTGCTGCAGAGAACAGAGAACCAATCAGCGGTCAGCTACAGTGCCTGCCAAGTAGGTGTAACACTGGTATTTTTAGAACTGCGTGCAGAATTGTGAACAAGCCATTGGTGGGCAGATAACAACAGCTGAAACATGCCAACGAAATGGAGTTTACTATATGCAATAAGAGTCGAGAGGGAACTAAGAACAATTAACAAGAAAATACATTGTGTATAAAAAGAAATTACATAGTTGAGAAACTGAAAGACGAAAATTAATTAGGAAAGATCTTTATACTGAAAAAAGTTGAAAAACACTTTTATTAGTGTGCAAGTATTTTGAATTAAACTTAGTAGTTACATATGAAAAGTTTTTATTCTATAAGAATTGTAAGAGAACTGATGAAAAAGACATATTTTTGTAGAAAAAAAATAAGTCAGAGACCTACAATATTAAGGAAATATAAAGAACCTTTTAATAAAGATTTTGTTTATAAATTTCTATAATAAATACGAATGAAATAATATATTATATTTATTTTCCTGATTTGAAATGTTTTTTAAATATTTATAAATTATTATGAATTATATTTGAGATACAGCGAGAGATTACAAAGCTGTATGACTGAAAGACTGGCATTACTTATTGAAGATCTCGAAATTAAGAAACCATTCGATAAATTATTGCTATGATAAATACAAATATTATCATATTTTATACTAATCTGATTACAAGAATATTGATATATTTATAGCCTCTATCGAAAAGACAGATCTGTATCAAGTTTCATAAATATAGCCTGAAAATCGAGAGAGTAATTTGCATACAAACAAGCGGACAGACAGACAGACGGATAACTATAGAGTGTGGTACAAAAATATTTGTGTACCAAATTATAACACTTTCTGCAAATGCATAAAAAATAACAACGGTATCACGCACTTCAGGTTAAACGACACTTGTAGTTAAATTTAATAATATGTTAGAGTACAGTTGTGCGATTAACCTAGATGTTATTATTATTTGTGCGCGATATAAATCAGGTTGGCAGCACGCACTCTGGACATGGCAGCGCCTATTTTGAGAACTGCAAACTGAACTGACAGCGCTTGAACTCGATTGTAATTACAATCTATCAATTTGTTGTCATCTGATTGATTGACAAACCATTTTAATTTGCTTCCCTTTTCTCGTGTATGTGTTTTTTTGTTAACTACATATTGTTATTACAACTATTATGCACATTGTCATCATCAAAGTGATGGAAGCAATTAAAGGCAACAGAACTGTTTTCTGGGGATCAGCGATAAAAAGTCTGTCAGCTAATTAAAAATGCACATGACATGTAAAATGAACTGAGCCACTAATGGTAAAATCAATATTATTAATATTTATAAAAAGCAAAATGCAGCAAAAAACAAAACAACAACAACAACAAAAAAAAGAACATAACATAAATAATTAATAATTTAAATGCTCAAATTACGAGGAAACGAAAACAACACAAAAAGAAATAAATAAACCTAGAGCATAAATAAATTACGTGTAATTAAATCAAAATATAACGTTTTTTCTTTAGGGTGGAGGTAGCAAATAAATAATAAATAATGTTAAACATACACAATTTAGTTAATATAAAACCCAATTAACCAAACAGCAACAACAACACGGAAATAGACATTAACATCGAAGCGAAGCGTCGCGTCGCGACTTTGCTCCTCTTTTTGTCCCCCCCATTCATGGCTTTGCCTAAAAGAGACGAAACGAGGCAAAGCAAAGACCATTTAAAAACCCATTGAACGACCCGAACAGCAACAAAAAAAAATAAATAAAGAGCCGACCGGAGATGACAACATAGTGGAGCATGGAAGCGACTCGGTGGGTTTTGGTGGCTGTGTGGAGTGCGACCGACCGTCCGGCGTTGGCATGAATGAATGAATGTCAGGAGTCAACTAGGACAAAGCATATAACACTCATTTATTAATGTACAATTTCAGCAAGCGCAGCAACAACAACAACCCCTCCACATACAAACAGAGACCGGCAAAATTGAAGAGCATAAAGTGCTGCGGCTCTCTCAGCTCTTAAGCAAACCACATGTTATATTTACAGCATGTAAAGCGCTTTGAGCTCTCCAATCAATTCGACTATGCTCTCAACATAGCAATGCATTTTACATGTAAGTCTCTCAGCAAGCCGAACGCTCTCTCGTTCTCGTGCACAAAAACACACTTACTCACACAGGCACGCACGCACACCCACAGTAATAATGACATTGAAAACGCGCTGCCCCGTCGTCGTCTGTCACCAGAATTGGGGCCAACGCAGCAGCCTGCGGGTGACTGTTAACAGGAGGCGATGCTGTTGATGGCATCATAACAAAACAGAGAGTCAGTCCGACATGCAAGAGCAAAAACGGAGCACAAAAGAGAGTGCGTGCTTGTGTATGTGTGTGATTGAGAGAGCAACTGGTTAGCTACAACACATAACGTGAGAGCATGGCAAGATAACGACCGGCTCTTAACAGTGCACTGTTGTTGCCATTTCAACTGGCATATCTCTGTCTGTTCAATTGGAACTGGTTTTGCATGTCGATACAATGCACTGGGCTGCTGCCTGCGGTTGACGTTGGAATTCAAAATGCAGCATTGGACATTTCTGAGGCTTCCTCACACACACACACACACACACACACACACATAAGCCCGCACTCTACTTACACTCATCTCTTTTGCAGATTGATGTCGTCGCATATCATTGCACTCGGCACTGTGAAGGATTCTTAATGCGTTTTATGTTCCCCACGTATTAAATACCAGTTTTTAATTGATCCTCTGCTTGAGTGGTCAGCTCTCTGTTCTTCTTTACTTTGTTTTTGCAATGATATTACTTATGGCTACTCTACAAGCATAATTAAGACTTGAAAGTAAAAGTTCCGAACATCTTTTGGCATTGCGTGACTCTCTCTGACAGATCCAAAAGTGATGGATGATGGTCCGCCAGACGATATTGAATCGTTCTTATGCACTCGCAATCTGTTGCAGACTCAGACTCGGACAGGAAAGGGCTATTAAGCTGTATAATGCAAATGGATTTTTAAACTCTTACGAAATAAAACTTAAAACTCAATTTGAGTTAATGCAAATCGTTTATGGGCTCTCATCTTGCAATAAAAAATCGTATCAAATTAAAGTATTTTTAAATGTCTATTATAATTTTAAAGTTACATTAATAATTTAAAATGCATAACCATAAAATCTTAATTTTTGTAATTTATTATACTAAAAATCAGAAAGAAATTAAATTCAAAATATCTATTAGTTGAATAATTAAATAAATTTAATTGTATCCCAACGTAACATATTTATTGTTGGCTTTTGTGTTAAAATTTCATTTTAAAAATTACGGAAATGTAACCGAAATACATTTATTTCATATATTATTATGATGATGATATATTAGATGTTTTTGATTAGAATCATTAAAAAAATACAAAACAAAAAATCTCATATCGCAGAACAATATATATTATATTAATTTTTCAGAGATTTTCTACACTCAATTTAATTAATGTACTAAGTTACTTACGCGTTGAGTTCATGTGTTTTAAATATTTATCTAAACAGTTCATGTAACATTGTTTTAGCAGAACAGTTTAACAGAATGCCATTGCAAGTGCCGCCATCAATTTAAATGTTAATGGCTCGTTCGGGCTTGCCATGTAAAAATGGTTGCTGCGCTGCTGCGGCGCTGCTGCTGTTGTAGCTGCTGCTGCTTCTGCTGCTGTTAATGGCAGACAAATGGGTCGTTTTACGTTCAACGCTGCCATGAATTTGAAATGTTAATGAGGCGTTGGGTGCGCGCGCCAAATGCTGCTTGTGGGCCTTAACAGACTGCTAAAAGCAAATGCTGCAGTTTATGGGCATGTGTGTGTCTGTTTGGTCCTGGGCCTCTAGGCAGATGTATGGGCTTTCAACTCGATCCAACTAGCAGCTCTATAACATGTTTATTTGTGGTTAACAGCTGGCGAGGAACCATGTGGGGGCAATCATGGCCAAAAATAGAGTTAAGTGTTTCGTCAGCATAAAGGTTAATGTTCGTTGCATTTACGACTTTTTGCATTTAACACTTTACTCATTATACGACTATGTGAACAGAACTTCAAGATAAGTTTTCTTTTATCGCACACATTTTGACGGCTTGTCATCGCTTTTTTTTGTTATCTGTATTTAAATGTGTTTTAATAACTTTATAAATAGTACGTGCACTTCTTTATTATTTGAATATCTAATTTACTCATTACCAAAAAGTCAACAAACGATAGACAAATAAATATTCTGCGCTGTCTTAGAATTTTGTCGGTACTTAATGTACATTCATTTGCATTATTTTACCGGAAAATGTATTTACTTAGTCATAATTAGCATACGTGCCGTGCATTTGAACTTTAAATGCCGGCCCAACAGTCCTATGTAAAGCTTTAACAGCGCTTACACACACACACATACGCATACGCATGTCAATGCCGAAAATGTTTTTGATATGTGCCGCAAATGCACCTGCTGCTCTGTTGATGTCGCTGTTAGTGATTAGCAGTGCACTGTTGGGAAATACCACGCTTTACAGAGCACATTGGCTTGCTGACTGTGCTCTCTGTGTGATTCGTTCTCTCGGTATTTTGATTGTCGTGCTGTAAATGCTTAAGTAAAAGGAAATTGAATTACTTGTGTAGGATAAGCGCTGCTTAACAGCAATACTCTCTTTCTCTCTTTGCGCTCAGCTGTGACGCTTGCGCTCTTTTCGAACACACACTCTCTCCAATGACAAACCCCCTCTTTACAGCACTATTACCGCTCGCCGCCTAGAGCGTTGTAAACAAAAGTTGATTTTTTCATAGCAGCAGTAGCAGCATAGCACAAAAACGGCTCTCTGTTTGTTACGCGCACTCTAGCTCTCGTACGCTCAAACGCGCTCTCTCTCTCTTTTGCTGTTGCGGATGGCGCTGCGACTGAGGTGACCTAACCAGGTGCTGCTCTGTTTGAAAGCGAATTCAGTCACTTCCGAAGTTTCAAAGCGAGCGGTGCACGCGACGGACGGCGTTTTCTTGACAAACGAACAAGCGAGCTATCAGTTCACGACGAGTCGAGCAAAATAAATAAAACCAGCGCGATACACAAATGCGAAAAGCAACAAAACTGCTCTTAAGCATAGATTGACATACTGTATAATAATTGTGCTGAGATACTATTACACGTTAATCGGCTTTTGGCTTATTATACTATCTATGCATGCAAATTGATAGTAAACAACATAATCGTAATTCATACATATTTAATTAAAACAATTGCGGTTTCATTAAATGCAAATCCCTTTTTGCGAATAGAACGCGCGAGTGCAGTACGAAAATCAATTGGAAATTAAATCAAAACACATTGAAAATCTAAAATCCCGTTACATCCGTTACATGAACGGCGACGAGCAATTCGGACATTAACCGTTACGCTTACCGCGCTCCTACATTTCGTTGTATTTGGGTGTGTGTGTGTGTGTGTTTTCGGTGAGCGTTGTGTCTGTGTGCGTGTTATGACAGAGCGAGCGCGCGAGAACGAGACGGAAACGGAGTTGTTGGAGAAGGCAAAGTGGAGCGATAAAAGCAAGAGCGAGAAGAGCTTTGACAATAGGCAAATAGGCAAATCATATGCCGCCCACGTAATGTGTGACGAAATTTAAATTCGCCATCTATGCATATACAATTGCACAAATCGCCTGTGCATGTGTGCGAGCGTGTTAGTGTGTGTGTGTTCTTTGTGTTTGTGTGTATAACGTATATACATAAGTGATAGAGAGAGAGAGAGAAGTGGGATATTCATGTGGATTACCATAAACATAAACAAAGGATTAGAAAGAAACAACAGAAGCGGCAGCAACAGAAGAAGAAGACAAGCTAAGGAAACCACAGAAACATTTCAGGAATTACAACAGTAAAAGAAGAAGAAGAAGCAGCAGCAGAAGCAAAGCTTTCGTTGAAAAATATCTCGGAGATTGGAGCTAAGGAGTCTGAGAGATACAGGTGAGTTTTTGGCTTAAATGATGTATTACCTGTACCTGGTGTAACTGTGTGCAACTGTGCTGCATGTTGCACTGTGTGGATGTTGCACTTGCGGTTTGCTCTGTGTGGCATGTTAAGTGCAATCCATTATGCAGATAAATATGTATCTATGTGCGTGCATCTATGCACATACTCCACAGATACATTTGTAACATACTTTGTATCTTTTGCATCTGTGTGTTGCAACATGCAACACATCCTTATCGCTTGAACTGCTGCCAACCACAAAACTTGTCCCCGAACTCACCTGTGCCCCAAAAAAAAAAGTACGGAAATGTAAGGAACTAAGAACAAAACGCATCCATCAAATGCATATGCCTGGGAAATGTCCTCAATCAGTTTGTAGTTTTGCTTGCCAACTTGACAATAATTGCAAAACGACAGCCGAAAAGAAAAATTCTTAAACCAAATACCGGGAGAGCGTTGAATACTCTGTAAAGATTACTACTGAGAATTATTATTGAGAGAAATACAAAAATTTAAATTTTCTATAATATACCAAATATTTATTTAGGCAGCTTTAATTTCAAATTATAATTAAAAAAATGCTTTAATAATAATAAATGTCTATTAGAGTTTTATACTAATACTTTCACTATACCAAATATTTCAAATTTAAAAATATAGAATATTTCTGTGGTAATATTTTTTTGCTTTCTCGAATTTTATGAAATAAAAAGAATAGTTCGAAATTAAATTTATAATAGTTTTCAAATGAAAAATAAAAATATTTACGAATTATTTCGTGTTCTATTAATACTTTTTTTGTGTTAATGAAATACATTCAATGAAAAAATAAATTATGGGGGAATTTCGTTGATGCAGAAATAAAGTACAACCAGAGGAAGAGTAAAAAAATGTTGAAATGAAAATTCAGGTGCTTCAATAGATGCAAAAGTTTTTGTGCCGCTCGAAAGTTGCACAATTTTTGAATGGACGGACGGAATGGTGGGAGGATAAAATAAAGGCAAACTTTTGTTAAGAATATATGCATAAAGCATAGAGCAAAAACTGAATAAGTAAGACGAAAGACGTGAGGCGAGTTTGGGTGGAAAAGCGCACGTAAAAACTAATTGAACAATTTTTGGTATCATTTTTGGCTAACCCAATTTTTTGTTACCGACTAAGAATAAAAGTGAATGCCACAAGTTTCTCAAGCCAAAACGAAAGTTTTGCCGACATTGTGCGAGTAAAAGCGAAAGAAAAACGCCAATTTCGTATTTAGCATGAAATTATAAGTGAAGACGAAATTTGGAAGTTTTGCGGAAAAGTTGGAAATCGATCGATTTTATCCTTTTTTATTATTTCTACATTTAATTTAAAATCGAATGCAGTGGATTGTTTATTTTGATGCTGTCAATCATATTTGGTTTTCGTTTTCATCCTTTTATTAGCAATTGGCAACCCATATATATAGTTGGTAGCAAGTAATCCTCTTAGGTTCATTCATGTTTTAATCAGTTCATTGTCACAATGATTGATGTAGGTCGAATGTTTCAAATCTGAAATCAATGTGGGCATTGTCAAAACACACGTCTAGACTTCTACTCCATAGTCTCTTTATATTTTATATTTTAACCCCCATCCCAATTGCAATTGTTCAATATTCGAGTAATGCCAGGGTCAAAAGTGCATCTCATGCTGCAATTTCGAGTGTATTCATTTTTTTGCTGCTTGCCAACTTTTTTAATTACTCGCCCATAATATTTATGTTTTTGTTTTTGTTTTTTGTTCAATATTTGTTTTTATTTCGCTTTTTTTTTTGGTAACAAATATTGAAATATCGTTCTATATGATGCTGGTTCGCTTTCTGTTCTTTGGTACCGCTTGTCATAAATATTTTAGCTGCTACGGCCCAAGCGACACACACTCAGAGCTACACTCACGATTATACAAAATATACACAGAAAGAGAGCGAGCGGAGAGTGGGATCTGAAAAAATAATCAAAAATAACAGCGGCCATAAAATTGGCGGAAACCGAACGAAAGGCCCATGCAGAAATCCTTTTTCATTGGCCCTGTCTAACCAAAAAAGGAGAACACACACACACACTTGCACACACACCACATACTCAAACACACACACAGAGAGACGACAGTAAACAAAAACGCATTTTGAAAAATATTTACACAAAAAACCAAAGACCAGGAGCAGAGGCGCAGAGTATAAAACAAAAGCGAACAGCGCAGGGACTAGAATATATATTCTATAGTATGTTTTATATGTGTGTGTTCAATGGGAGAGAGAAGAGGAGGGTGTAAAAAGCAAGCTTTACTTGAAATAAAAATATTATCAACAAGTAGAGCACGCTGACATTTCCTGTAACCAAAAATGGAAACTTGTTACAAATTCAGACACTTGTAGATTGCAAAGTACAAAGCGATGAATATTTTGCTAGGTTGCTAACAAAATTTAAATGGAAAATGTCCAAGTCAACATATTCACAATGATGAAGAATATACTAATAATTATATAAGTTCCAAGGTATAAATTAGTATAATAATATGAAAGAATATTAGCATTTTTAATGCAAATAAATATAAAATTCACATACAAAAAATTTAAAAAGTTGCATATACTTAAAATAATTAAGAAGACGAAAAAAGATGTTACAGTCTATGTATCGAAAATATTTACAAAAAATGCTTATTGAAGAAATAAAGTACATCTTATATATTAAACATAAATATTCTATTGACATCTATAGAAATTTCATATTGCTTTTTAATATTCACATATAAAGCTTAACCTCATATTGAAAAAATAAATTAAAATATTACAAAAAGAAATTTAACATAGTAAGACACATAAACAATTGATATTTATTTAGTTAAATTTATATTTATTTTATTTTATAGTAATCAATATTCCTATTACAGAAATATGCTAAATAATAATTCAAATACAACAAACAATATTCCGAAATATTCTCAATAGTTTCAATATAAATAAATATGACATAAACCTTCTTTTAAAAGTTACCTAATCAAAATTTGCAGCAGAAAATACAACAAATATTATTTAGAGAAACGTTATTTATGTATTTTGAAACATTTGCAAACTTAACAATTCAACAATTGAAGCATACAAAAAAATGTCTCAAATATAAATAAATCTTTTTAATCTTTTGACTTTCGTTTTTTTTTTTTTTATGAATGTATTTAACTAGCAAAGCACAGAATGCAAGTCTAATAAACTCGCTTTGGCCTTGGCACCTGTGCAGGGTATGGCGAACAGAATCGAATAATATATAAAGTAGCAGCCATTTTATTTTTCGGCTACAATTTTTGTCGCCATCGCGTTGTCTTTGCTGGGTGTTTGTGTGGCTGCTCTCTGTGTGTGTGTGTGTGTGTGTGTGTAGGTGTGGGTGGCTGTGCTCTGCTGTGGTGTGAGTGTATCTGTGTGAGTTGCAGTAAATAAATATACGCGTATCTGATGGGGATTTATGGCGACGGCTGCGACGCGTTGGGGCACGCCAATGCTGCACTTGTTGTTGTTGTTGTTGTTGTTTTTGCTGTTCTTTTTGTCGTTGTCACAGGTTTTGTTTTTGTTGTTTTATTGTATCTTTTGCGGCGGGCCTAGGACTTAAATAAATGATAGATTGAAATTTATATAGCAGCAGCTTCCCCCCAAACTCGTCTCTCCCTCTCTTCTTCTCGATTTTATGCTAGTCCTTGCTCACTTATACTGCACATTTTTAGGCAATTTGCGACCTAAAAATTTATTTTGATTTGTTTTGTTTTTATGCCCGGCTTTAGTGCTTAGAGATAGAAAGAGAAAAAAGAGAGAGGGAGAGAGATAGAGAGAGAGAAAAATATAGCATGAATAAGTGGGCCAGTTTTGTGCAATTGCTGAGCAGGTAACAAAATACGTATACGTACGATTTGTTGTAACTTTTTTATATACTATATACTACACTTGGTATTTTATGTGCATTTATGAAATATGCGCGATCAACTTTTATTCTTTCTCATTCCCCACAATTTTGCAAGCATTTTGAAAGCCTTTAAACTTGCCAGATTTTTGTTGATTAAAATGTGTGCGTTGATATTTTGTTTTGAAAATTGAATTGAATATTGCATTTTGAACTATCAAACTGTCAGTTGGCTTTTTGCCACTGACAGTTTATGTCCTTATTTTTTTGCCTTGACTAGAATTATTTTATGATTTCAATAGAGAATTTATTGTTGGCTTCTGGTAAGGTAATTCAATTCTTTTTAAGAACATCTCAATTGTTAGTTAAAGCAGCTTTTTGAGGAAACCCGAAACTCAACATTTGATATTAATTAATTTTCGGGGCCAAGAATGTCGAACAATTTCGATGCACATTTGCACACACACAAATATCTAAAGCATTTACTGCTTCACACATTCACACGCATTTAGTAATAGCATTTTGTTAGCGAATTTCGCTTAAACAATTTACAATAATAATTTTGAATGCCTAGTTGCATGTTAATTGCGTACATAATTTGCATATTTATAAATCACTTTAAATGCCAATCGACCTGCATTATCCTCACTTTCTTTGCTGCCCTTTTATTATTTCAATTGTTTATATTGCTGCATTTTATTTGCACTTTACACAATTTCTAACAAAGTTTAATAATTAATTTTTGTACTTTGCTTTTGTTCCAATGCCGACGGCGGTTTTTGACCAAAGCAAAATAAAACAAAAACAGAAACGTAAAAAAAATACCCCAAACCAAATTGCAGAAACCTACAACGTTGCCGATATTTCAATAACAATAGAGAGAGAGCGAGAGAGCAAGTTCAATAACAAAAGACAAAACTACAAAATTTACACACATGGTTTTTGGTTTCGGTTTCTAATAATAAAACTTGCTCACGGCCTGGCACAATGCAATTTATATTAGGCAATTGAACAAACTGGCAAAACTGCAACTTAAATGCATTTAAAATTTTGTGCGCATCGAAATTGGAAATTTAATTTTCATATTTCTATTTCACTATTTCTCTATTTTTGTTTTTGTAGTTGTTTGGGTTCCTTAATCGGAATTTTGGCAAAAACTAGAAACCAAACAACCCAAAGGTACAAATTTATGTTTATTTCAATGAAACGAAACGAAACGAATCGAAAATGAAAATGAAAATCACAGTTGCAGTCAAAAAATACGAGCTGCAGTATGCAAATTGTTAACGAGCAAAAACATGTGCGAAAAGGTAGATGAGCAAAAGTCAAAACAAAATACTACACCAAACAAAAATATCAGGGGGATTGTGATTGAAAGAATTTCTATGCCGCAATGATTGGAATAACTTTGGTTTTCAGCTCAAACAAACGAAAAGCAGTTTGCAATAGAAAATAGAAAATAGAAAATAGAAAATGGTAAATACAAACACACATATTCAAAATTTGAGGCAAACGAATGTCGATGACAATAACAGAAATTGCTCAATTATAAGTTTTGAAGTTTTAAGTGAGATTAATTTCAAGCAGCTTCAACTATATTTACTCACAATGCTTAGAAGTATTTTAATTGGCAACAAAAATGCATTAATATAGTCTGTAGAAAATCATAAAGTAAAGCTCGGAAAAATACATTTAAAATTGTGCTTTTAATGCATTTTGGTTGTAAAGTAAAAGCTCGGAAATATGAATTTAAAATTTCAGCAATTTTATTAACTTTGCCATTACAAAAGCAAATTGTTTTTATAGCCACCAAAAGCTCTCAACACTTATTTCTTAAAAGCTTTATTCAATATGCAATTTGCAGTAATTGTCATTGGATATGCAAAAGGATTTCATTGAATGCGGCAAATGACTAAACAAAAATATTGGGACAGCTCCCGAGTGCCTTCGAGAAATTGTTGAAGTAAAATACCACACACACATACCAAAAATTTTGATGTAATAAATATGCAAACATAGATCTCAAAAGGCAGGATTTGGAATGTGAGAAACTGGCTTTTAATTTTTTTGGGTGCACCACTCGAAATGTTAATTTCATTTCCCGTGCGCCTTTTGTCTGCATTGCTCTCATTCTCTGTGCGTTGCGTTTAAAAAAGAGAAAAGCAGCAAAAAAAAAAAAAAATGATATTCGTATTTAATTTCAATTTCAAAGGATTTTCCATGTATTTATTCAAGGACTTTATCTTAAGCATAAATTACGGGCCAACGAACGAGCCGAGCTGAGTTGAGCTGTGCGAACAAAACGGGTGCGGGTCCCATTTGGAGCTCTGTGCTCTCGTCGTCTCGTCTGCTGGCAGGCAACAGCAACAACACCAACCAACTACTGTCCTCCGTCTCCACGCATCTCTCGTGGCTCTGCTCGCCTACTTTCTAGCCAGGCATAAAGGTGGCCTCCATAGTCCTTTGCCAAACATTGTCTGGCTGCTCCGCCTCGGTCGCTTCTCTTCTGAAGCTGAAGCTGAAGCTCAGGACGAAACTCAGGACGAAGCTGAAGCTGGTGTGTGTTTGCCAAACTGTGGCTGCCAGGTTATCTTTCACTGTTTCTTCTCTGACTCTCTCTCTCTTCAGCTTTTTTCCCTTTGCCATCGTGCTGTTTGTGTCTGCGTGTGCATTTGGTTTTCATTTACATATGAAGCTCCTTAATAATCCTTTTGTGCTGCAGTCAGCCAGCCTGGCTGCCTGGCTGACTGGCTGCCAGGCAGTCGCACGTGCATACATTTCGTTTTCCGCTCGGTGCGTATAAGGAAATGTTTAAATATATGCAAATCCAGTTAAGTGTAATCATTTAGCGCAAAAAATGCCAGCAACACACAAAGCAGCAACAGCAACAGCACAAACTCAGTCAGTCAGTAGCTCAAACTCAGCTTTGTGCTGAGTATTTTCATTCTCTCTTCTCTATGGCAATTGCGAAAATTAGAATTTCAATGCAACTAATACAAAGCCGACAACCAACAAAAAAACCTACAAAATTACTTATGAATACAGCTTTACAATTTGGTTGCTTCCAAAAATAAAAATAAATACGAGCACACACATTTGCAGACAGAAAGAGAAAGGGAGAGACTGAAGAGGTTTGCAAAAATTTGAATACCATTAAAAAGCACTGCCTACTTTTTGGGGCAACATGCGAATTCGAATGGCGCAAAGAGGCGACTCGAGGTAAAGGCAGACGCAAAGGCAAAGGCATTGGGGTTCGTCACTGTGCACATAATTTGATTGTTGTGATTGATTCAACAATAAAGTCAAATGTGAAGTGACTTTATTACTGAGGTAATTGACTTAAAGAGGAGCGTTTTTTTTTTTGGAAATAAATATTGTATTTTATGGCAAATAAAAAAAGATTTTCCTTATTAATAATATTTGACTAACACTTAAACAATTAAATGACTTTTGTATTTCTGAAGATTGAATTTGCCTCTCCATTCTAAATTTGTAGTTTTAATATTCCTTCAATTGAAAGTCTATATGCGAAATATTTACTAGTCATTTTTATAATTAGTTGCATTTTGTGCACAGCTGTGCAGTTCTTATTTTAAACTAAAGTCAACAACATTTTAATCCGCAATTTACCACTATTTATATCAATTGCAATGCAAAACAAAATAGGAACATAAATTTTGTAAAATAGTATAGAATTTCTATAGAAATTTGTGCCAGCAATCAGTTTAATATGACTTAATCCTGTGTTTATCAGCGATATTAGGGCGCCCTTTATTTTGCGCACTCAAACACACACATATGTTATTTGGCAATCAATTAAAATTTATGTCACGGCTGCATAGAGTGAACAACCCTAAGATGCGTGTCACAAATGGCGCGTTCAACGCTCATAAAAATAACTCTCAGACATGTGAATGAACAAAAAAAGAAAAACACACTGACACACAAATACACAGACAGGCAACACACACACACACACACATTCGCATGCAAACACGCATCGCATTACCAAGTGTAAATAATAATAAAAATTGCAGAGAGAGAGAGAGCGAAAAATCCATTAACGCTTTGTGGCATTGCATTTAAGCCGCCTCATCCGGGTCTCCGAATCCCCGACTTTCGCCTCTCGACTCTCGACTTTGCTGCTAACGAGCAGCGTTAGTTTAATTTCTAGCGCACAAACCAAACGCAAACGAAAAGCTGCACAAAAAAAAATGAAGAAATTATGAAACTGCGGACGAAAAAAAAAATATATATAAAATGTTATACATAATGAATGCAAATGCTTTTGCGCTCATAATTTCATCATCGTGAAAGCAACCAAGCAGCTTCATCATCATCATCATCATCGTCGTTGTTGTTGTTGTCATCGTCGTCATCATGCTCGTCTTTGCGGTGGCGCTGCAGACTGCTGTTGCTGCTGCTGCTGCGGTTTGGGTTCCAGGACGTTTCATGTGTCTGCAACGGATATGAAGGCATCACAAACAGGCCCAGGCTCTCGGCCAGAAACAGAGATAGAGCCGGAGAGAAACAGAAACAGGACGAAAGCGATGAGCGAGGACGGTTGCCTATTTTCAAAAACACGGCATAAGGATAACAACCTCTTAACCTAGTTTGGCTGCGTCAACCGGCTGCGACTGAGAATCGAAAGCCGAGAACCGAGAACTGCAGGCATGAAGGCGTGTCATGTTGCTTGCTCCTGATCCAGGTCCTGCGAGTGCTGCCTCTGACTTTGGCTCCGGCTCCGGCTCTGGCTCTGGTACCATTTTAAATTGAACTGTGCGCATTTAAGCGTAAACTGACAGCTTGGAAAATCGAAAGCAAAATAAATTGTCTAGTGAACTTGGTGGTGGACCTCTGCTTGCTTGGGTCCATGGCGCAACAACAGCTGAGCTGATTGTAGCCGTTGGGCTTAGTGTCGAGACAAACAGACGAGCGCGAAAGAGAGAGAGAGAGAGAGAGTGTGTGTGTAAGCAGGACGCCTGCCTGCCAGGAAGTGGCTCTCAGTGTGTAGTATACACTCGCTTCGTATGGCTATTAATTGAAATTCGTTGTGCTAGATGCTGCTGCCGCTGCTGCTGCTGTGAAAGTTTTAAAAGCTCTGGCCGGACCAGGGACACTCGCTCGCTTTTGGAGTGTCACACGCAGCCTGAGCCTTAAAGAACATTAGAAACAGGCGGCAAAACTTGTCTCGCCTTCCTACCCAGAACTCTCATTCCTTGCTCATTGCCATCTACCCAAACTAGCATCAAACTACCCCCAACGCGAATTCCATTTGCATATATATCAGCCTCGTATCCCTGTGTATGTGTGTGTGAAAAGTTCTCGAAAAAGGTCACATAGAAAAATAGGGATATATATTTGCATATCTATGAAAAGAGATTCAACTCAACTCGACTGCTACTCACATTTTAACCAATCTGAAAACCGGTTCTCTTTGGCTTGTTAGCACGCTACGCAAACGACCTTGATAAATGCAATTGCTCTTGACGATATTTTGGGACATTTCAACGTACCTGACACACACACACAAACACACACACACACACATATACACAAAACAAGTAAAAGTAACACAAACAATTCTGTTTGCTCTGAGCATAACTGAGATGGCTTTTTAATGATGGAACGCCTCTGTTTGATTAAATTAGGCATGCCAGCAAAAAGGGAGTACAGAGATGCCACTGATACGGCAAAAGGTTAATGGTTGCCACATAAAACTAATCCTTTGACAGCTGCACCAACATCACCTCAATGTTGGCAGCCTTTTGACTTTCCCAAATGCAGCTGCAGGGCTGCCTTTTGAGGTGTTTCGTTAGCGATAAGTTAGCTTATCATGTTTTTCACACTTTCGAGAGCTTGTTTGTTTAATCTTTAGCACGCTTTCGCTTGAGTTGGGTAATAAGAGGCGAGATAATATAAGAGATTGATATGATTTTAATAAGAAATGTTTATGAAAAGATAAAGTGCTTGCTGTCATAATTTCTTGTTTATTCTATTTGATTTTCAAGTACTCTTTCGCAATATTCCATTTTTATTATAATTGAACTATTTTATACTCAGAAGTACTTGTTATATTAATATACCAAATGTTAGTTTTGGTATATTTCAGATTTCCTGTATATGAATTTGGCATATTTAAGTGATAATATCGCATAGATTTGCTTGTTATATTACAAATAGTTTCTAATACATATTCGGTGAGATGAGTAATTAGTCAATAAAGATTGGCAGGACTTAAAAAATAAATATTTACTATGAGTTGAAGTTGCTAGAAGTCAAAACTTGTAGTTTATTCTAATTTACTTCCAAGTATTTCATAATATTCTTCAATATTTCTTTCATTTGTTGAAATATCTTTTTTATTATAATCCAACTTTTCTTTTTATGTTGTAACTTGATTCCTTTCCATGTTTGTCAGCTACACGATGTAGTTTACAAATGCAGTTTAACTTTATTTATTTCTTAAGCTTAACTAAGGAATTTCTTAGCATATCTCGCATTTTATTCAGTTACAAGCTCACTTTAGCTGCCATCAGTCTAATGCTTAACACATACTTGAATAGCTACTGGCCATAACACCGATGAAATCGAAAAGTTACCCTCAGTAGGTGTGACTCACCTGCTGTTTTCCCTCCCCCAGCTCCTTAGTCAGCAGTTAACTCAGCTGTGATAGTTGTGAAGGGGTTTTATGGCTAGTTTTCGAAACTTTTAGCACACAGCGGGCGATCCCAGAGTTGGCCATCTTCGAAGCCAGGCGGAAAACTTTGCCAACTATATAGCATATAATTTATATATATATATATATGTAGATAGATAGTTATATACATAAAATATATATGTAAAGAGGAGCAGCTACTTTTGCTACTTAAAGTTTGCTTTTTGTCTTTGCATATCTATCGCTGGAGTACAAAAAAAAAAAAAAAGAATGGGAAAAAGCAAAGAAAGAGAAAAGTTGACGGACTTGGGGCTTTGCTATCCAAATTGTGCGCAAATTAATTGAACGCAAAGAAACGCAGCAGGCAAACAGAGCTCCGAATGCCTCCAACTCTGACTCCAACTCCAGTTTCGTACCTGTCTCTGATTCGAATCCTGATCCTGGAGACTAGGGGACTGTGCTGACCAAACGCTTTGCTTGTTAAACTTAAAACGCTTGCCGTATCCAATGGGGGGAAAAATGCGAAAAGCGAAAAGAAAAACTCAAAGTTTTTTTTTTTCTGTTTTTGGTTTTTTGTGCTTTCTGTTTGCCACTCACACATTTTTTACACGCAGTCCTTGGGCTTCCTGCGTCTGTTCGCCTGTTCGCCTGGCAGCTCGACTGCTCGGCAGCCGTCTGCCTGCTAATCCAGGACAATAAGTGTTTGTCGTTGGGATTTAGACAATTATTCACGTTAAGTTGACGTCTGAGACGGGGCCCAGGGACACTGACGTTTTGTTATTTTCGACTCGACTCGACTCGAGTCGACTCCACTCGCAAAACGTTTCAATTTGTCCTGGTTTTTTTCTTCTTCTTGTGTATTTTTTGGTTTGTTTCTTCTCATTGCCAGGCCACATTTTGTATTATAAGCGCATTAGGTTTTAAGGTGTCAGCAGTGGCACTCGCGTTGATATGTCATCTGGAAGTAATTTTTATTTATTCGCTCGCTAAGTCGTCTGGCAATTTTATGATGACATTTCGTTTCCAAGGATTTTCGCAAGCATTGCCATATAAATTTTAATATATAAAAGCGCTCTCCTCCATCTTCCTCTCCCTCTTGAAAGCGCTTTATTTGATTTTGTCGCCACAATAAAACAGGCGACACACACAAGAACCGAGTGAACCGGGTGCAACTTTTTACGCACTGACAAGTGTTCATTCCCCTCCGTTCGTCGTCGTTCGAATGGAGCCCTACAAAATACCCAAAGGCCAATCCTGCAATTTCCGTATTTCACATGTGCCGCCCAGTCTCTGGTCACGTACCAAACATAAAAGTATTTACAAATAATATTTCCATATGGTAAGACGTGACAAAGACTCAAATTAGCGTTGCCGTTTATCTGCTCGAGTCCAGCGCGAGGCGAAAGAAAGCAGAAAGTTCCCCCCTTTCCCCTCTCTCTCTGAAAAAGAGGAACCTGCCGGTTGCTCCATAAACTTCCGGGCCATAAACAAAAAAAGAACAAACCCGCGGGGTTCGATTCGTTTCGATTCGACTCGTAAATATCCATTTTTATATACGACTTTGTATATTTATCGGACAAAAAATGTTTGTACATAATTTTAATGTTTTCTGATTGAACCTTTTGCGAAAAGTTTTGCAGCGCCCACAAAACACGCCCCACTTTGCTCTTCCCCGCTCTTCCCTCCTATAAATTAAATGGCAGGACGAAGGAGCGCCATTAATTTAATTTCATGTTTGATTTTTTGATGGTTGTTTTTACTTTTTTAACTTTGTTTTGTTCTCTTTTGTTTTTTTTTTTTAATAGTTGATTGCTGTTTGGCAGTTTTGCTGTTGTTGCCTGGCATTGAAATTGCTGGTTGGCAGTTTTAATGACTGCATTTGGCGGCAAGGTTTTCAAGTTTAATGACTCAAATTTGATGAGCATTTAGTTTTATATGAGGCCAGAGTGCTGTCTCTCTTTCTCTCTTTCTCTCACTCGCTCTGTTTTTTATCCCCGTCTTCAAATGCACTTGCTTCTGCAAAAACGATTTAGTTTCTCTAAATTAAAATAATGCGAATGCTGTGAATCATCGCGATTAGTTTTATCATCTACATAAATTAAGCTTTAGCTTTGCTCTAAGAGGATTGTGCACGTATTTAGCTTGAGCGGGAGATCAAATTAATTAAATGAATAAACAGAAACACTAAAAGCCACAACTTTTATTAGATGCACGAAATGCGAACTGAGGAAATCTTTTGCATTGCTTAGAAAAATAAAAACATACACAAGATATTGAAATTCCTTGCTAAACAATTTGCTATTTGGGTATTGTTCATTATTTAGTTTAGTTAGACAGCGGCATAGTAAAATCGCCTGATAAGTTTTTGGCTTTTTAATGATTGTTGACCAAGTTTTAAGAAAATCCGTTCATTCTTTTTCAAAAATTTGTTGATTTTTCCGACTCTATCTTCACTGAGCTTAAAAAAAGATTAAGAAAACAAATGTTTTTATAATAAATCTAATTTAAAGTACCTTAAACATGATTTTTATTTATATGTAGCAAAATCAATAATTGTGAAGCACCTCAGGTGATTTAATTTATAATTGAACGCATTCCCTAAGTCAGTTTTACACTTTGAAAGCAACATGAAGCGACGCAATCAACTTGCCTTCCTTTCTACTGCAGCTGCTCCAACTGTCTACCTCCCTCTCTCTCTCTCTTTCAGTCTCTCTCCCTCTCTGTCTGTCGGTAATTGTATGTGCTTGGGCTTGGGCTTGGCTTTATAAGTCGTCTGCTTGACTTTCATTTCCCCCCAACTGCGAGTTCGCATTCACCCTTTCAGCACACACACACATATGTTTTGCTTTGC
The DNA here is from genome assembly GCF_023558535.2 of Drosophila nasuta. NCBI lineage: Eukaryota > Metazoa > Arthropoda > Insecta > Diptera > Drosophilidae > Drosophila > Drosophila nasuta. Next base: position 7,792,350 of record NC_083457.1, read on the forward strand.
TTTGCTTACCTGTCGTTTTGTAATGCAAATCTTTTGCTTTCATCTGCTTGTTATATATCGCAAGCTATTAACCGAAAAGGCATAAGGAGGGAGCGCAAAAAAAAAACTCACATTTCTATGCCGATTGCAGACTACGGGCTTTTGTGCGTTATCCTTTAGCCACGCCCCGTCGTCCCCAGCCTCCTTCTTCCACCGCAATGTCTGGCATGTGTGTGTGTGTGTGTGTGTATTTGCATTTGAATCATTCGTTTGTGCGAAATCAGATTAAATCGCATAATCGAATCTTATGCTATATATAAACGATGACAAAGACTGATGCAGGCAACCAGCCAACCAGTCAACCAATAACCAACAGCAACAACAACAACAACAACAATCACAGCAGCAGCAAAAAATAAAGAAATTATGTATTGTACAAAAATCAATAGCGAAGTATTGAAAATCCTATGCACATAAACCCAGGCACGTACAAAACGTTCCCTCTAAAAAAAAAAAAAGAATCCAAATACAAAAAAAAACCAAAAAAAAAAATGGAAAACACGAAAAATGAAAACCACAGCCAGCCACAACAGGAGTACCAAAGTTATCCAGACACATGCGGCAAATACTTTTCAAAGTGAAATCTCATACAAGGCACAAAAAATCAACAACAACAACAACGACGAAAACTTCGCATGGCATATAGAATATATGGACACAGAGCGGCAACAAAGTCAGCGAAGGGTTGTAAAACCAGTTGAATCTTTGGCTTAGTTCGTTTTCGTGTCCCAGCTGATCAAAACTCACAGGCAGCAGCCTCACAATGACACTGGCTGCAGTTCCAGCTGAGCAAATTTAATAAAAGTGGAGATATATGATATGAAAGTCTATTGAAGTTCAACTAAAAGAAATTTAATTTGCACTTGAAAAAATTTAAAAGGGTATCAACTTTATGTTTGTGTTTGCACTAAAATTTTGTAAAGATTAAATTTATGATTAATTTATTTTCTGAATATATTTTAAACCAATATTTTTTCCATATTTCTGACATTCCAGAAAGTCAATATATTTGAAATTAGAGTTTGTATTTCTCGCTTTCCCCATTTATTAATATAATCTGCATATATTTTATATATACATATTATATATATTTCTTAGACCAGTTTTTGTATAGCTGATTAATATAATCCTGGGCTCGACTTTCAGCTAGAGTTAATCAAAATATTTTAAATCACATTTTATATTTGATTCTCTTCCTCTTAAGTGACAAAATGTAAATACTCTTTTAAGCCTCTTTTCCCTTCCAGATTAATATTGTAGATAGTGTCATTGGCATTCAAGACAGTGGCATTTTTGGGCTTTTAAATGTTTGTTGTTTTGCTGCTGCTGTTGTTCTTGTTTGCAAATTCAAATTAACTAGATCATAAAAGCCCAGATGAGACCCAGTCAATACCTTTTTTGACAGCACTTCAATTCCACTCCGCGTGTCACTTCCCATCGCAATCGCCATCGCCATCGTCGCTCGTCTACTTTGTTTGCTCACACTTTGTACCACATTTTTAACTTCAAATTAAGTTTGTGTGCACGTAGCAAACACAAGAGCAACAACAACAGCATCAAGAATGGCAGAAGTTGAACCTTTTTGCCTTTGATTTTCTTTGCCTCGCTTGCACTTTTGCCAAAATGCCGCACTCAAGTGGCCAAAGCAGCGCCTCAGCTCAACTCAACTCAACTCGACTCAACTCGAGTCGACTCGAGGCTGTGAAAATAGTTCGTTAGCCTTTCAAAAACTAAATTGTATTTTGCCAAAAAAGGGCAGGCAGTCATTCCAAGGGGGGATTTTGGTGGATTATTGGCATTTATTTCTCGTTTTGACTTTGCGCTCGGCAATTGGGGGCCACATAACAACTGAAGCATCTAATGCGCTTTGCCTGGCCTGGCCTGGTCAGGTCTGAAATGTGGCTCTCCAATCTCCACTCTCGCTCTCCTTTTTTTATGTTGGCATGCACCTCACTCTTTCACTCTTCTAATTCCGCCTAATTAGCAGCTTGAATGCGCTAAGACTACAAAGCAGCTGTGTAACACAAGCAGTCAGTCAGTCAGTCAACCAGTCAGTCAGTCAGTCATTTAGTCTGGCTGCTGCTGGAAAACTCTCGGGAGTGGAAAACTTTGGGCAAATTGAAAATGCGCAAAATGACTTTGACCAAAAATCCCCAGTGCCAATTGGCAAGTCACAATAGCTTCCACAAAATGCTGACTAAGCAAAGCAGCTGATGAAATACCCTTGTAAAGGTATCCATACAGTTAGCGAGCCTAAGGGATTCCCTTCAATATGATTGTGTATGTGTGTGTGTGAAAATCAGAAACACACATTCTACTTACCTAGATCAGCATTTGTGTTGTTATTGAAAGGGAAAAATTAAGTTGCCCCGAGGATTATAGGGCATGGGAAATGGAAAATGGGAATGGAAATGGGAATGAGAAGCCCATATCAAAACACATGCATGACTGAACTGCATCCAATTTGCGCATTGTGATCAATGTCGCTGATCATCGTCGCACTCGTTTCCATTCGACGTATTAATGTGATTGTTCTTTTGCTGAAATTGTAATTGAAACAGCAACAGCAAAACACAAATTGATATTGCTGCAACGCTGCAGATGTTCCGAAATAGTTCAGACCGTTTAGCGGATGGGTTTAGCAAATCACTGGAATGTGAAATGATTTGCTCTTTTTTTTTCTTTTTCGTATTGTTGCTTTTCTAATAAGGAAATGTGCACATTTGGTGTGTTTTTGTTAGCTGGAAGGGGGAAAGAATATGTGCTGATAAAGAATGAAAGGGAGAGGCTTAAAGTGTTGATAGTTTCAGCAATCAATGGCTGACAAATTGGGTGGTATTTCATTAAATAAATAGTGTGATATCTAACATAGCAGACAATGACAGCTCTGAATTTATAAGTAATTGTTTTTTTTTATTTAAAATATTTTAAAAAGTATTGGTTGATCATTATTGACATTTCAATTCCAGTTTTAAATATATTATGAATTTAAACTATTTTCTTTATTCGAAATGAATATTCGATTTAATACTTTTTATTTTAAAAAGTAATGAATGAAATAATAATATTAATAATAATAGTTTCATTTGTGGAGCTGACAACTAACATACTATTAATATTAACGTATGTTACTTCCTGATTCCTCCTCCCTTTTTCACCTAAAATTTCTATATTTTTTGATGGTCTTCATTAAGGAAGCATATTCAGCGAATGTAATCAGTGTGCTGCCTGCAAGCTGATCCTCATCATCAACTGCTGCGGCACATTTGCAACGAGTAACTTGTAACTGGCAACTGGATAGTTTGGGTTATTAAGCTGCGTTTATGGTGCTCACCTCGTTAATCCCTTTTCTTATGCCACAAAAGTTAGTTAACTTAACCGACGCCTCGCCTCCTCTTTCGACTTCCATTCCTTCCATTGCCCTGGGCAATCATTAAGCGATTTTTATGCGCCTATCAATGTCCAGCAGTTGAGCAGAGCGACTCCTTTCGGCCACCTTTAAAAACACTTTTAATTGCTTAAACTTATTAAACAGCTGCCACTGCAACAAAAGTTTGTGCCGAGATGTGCCGCCCTCCAATGCAACAACTACTTTGTATTTGCCTCATATCCTTCAGCAGACAACAAACAAGGCACAAAAAAGAAGTACAAGGAATAGAAGACGCTCTTAAACTTTATTATTGTTCTTGTTGTTGTTGTTGTTGCTGTTGCTGTTGCCTAGACAAAGACAAGGCTAAAAACTGAGTCTGCGACTGCAACTGCGACTGAGTCTGAGTCTGAGCTAAGGTCAGCAACTTTTATTTCTTGGCCAACACTTGTGAGCAACGCTTTTTTGTTGCAAATGGGAAGCCAAGGAGCCAAAGCAAGGCAACGCAAGGCAAGGCAGAAAGGGTTTCTCCTCTTCTTCTGCAGCTAGCTGAAGTGGCTCGAAGCATCGTCATCGTCTTCGTCGTCGTCGTCGTCGTCTTCGTTGTTGTCTGACAGCGTTTGCTTATCTTTTATATTGTTCTTGGCCAACATCGCAGCAGAGAGTCTGGACCTCGGCTGCATTTTGGCATTTTGCAACGTTTTTTGAAGTTTAATGCCAGAGTCGTGCCTCATATTTCGATGGAACAATAGACGACAGCGACGGTGGCAAGCAACAAAAAAACGAAGCTGCAAACCAAATCCAAAAAATAAAGAGAAACGCAAGGCGTGCCAAAGGGGGCGGAGGTGTGTGAAGTTCTTTCAGTTTTATTTTTATTTTTTTGTTTCTGCCACTTTTTGTTGCTGTTGCTGTTGTTGTTGTTGCCGTTGAATTTGGTGGTTGGTCTTGGCTTTTGCCCTGGCCGGGGGTAATCCGCCTCAGTTTAGCACTTGAGCGGCGTCCTCATCTCAGCGCCTGGCATGGATGCATGGATTTGTTGTTTTTTGTGTGTATCGTTGTATTGTATTCCTGCTGACTGCTGTTGATGCTCTGCCCCCCCATTTCAACACGCGGCAACGATGCGATGCGGCTGCAGATTGAGCAAAAGTTGTTGCTGTTACCAGTTTACCAGCCGCGCGTCCTCATTGTTGTTGTTTTTGTTGTTGTTGTTGTTGTTGTTGCTCTTGTTGCCGCTGGGAAGTGTGAACATTTTGGGCAACACTCTCAGGTGGTTGCAGGAGAGCCTGCTCAAAAGGTGTTGGTAATGATGATTTTGAATTATTCATGATTCACGACGATTGAAATTATTTGCGCGCACTCCGACCGACGACCGACGACCGACGTCGTCGTCGTCTCTGCAGACTTTGTTATTGTTGCTGTGTTTTGTTGGCTGTTAAAGTTTTGCGCGTGTTGCCGCGTCGTGGCACTTATAAGGCCTGCCACAACAATGCCCCGCATTATGCGAGAGAAGAGGCTGTGAATCGACTCGCTTGTGTCTTACCATTCTTGCTTTATGTTAAATCATTCAAATTGAAAAAAGCAACAAACACTCTACAATAACAGCTGAGGGCCACGAGATGTTTTTGGCCAAGCGTCTCGCCTTTGCATTTCGATTGGAAACTGGGATCGGGATTGGGATTGGGATGGGGATGGGGATCGAGATGGGATTGGAATGTTCTCAGGGGAGGACAGAGAAGCAGCCGGCCAGCAGGCCAGCAAGCCAGCCAGCCACAGAGAGTTAGGGCGCAAGTGTCATACGAAATATGCTGATTGTCTACGACTGTTTGTGCTGCGGGTTTTTGTTACTTTGAATTGCTTTTGCCACTTGCGAGAGGAGCTGGGGAATGCTCTTTGTTTCGCGTCGCATAATAAATTTGACTCGAGTTTGATAGTTGAACCTTTTGTGTGTCTGTACGCTGGCCTTGGGTCGCCATAAAGGTGCATTCATCTAATTAAATGTCAACTTGGCGTGTCAGCAATGCAGACTCGCTTCCTAGAACTTGACAATGGCGCAATGTGAAAGGTCCTTCAAACAGTAGCTAACGCATTGAGCTTGGAAGAACAGAAAAACTTTAGAAATAACTAAGGAAGATAGAGAATGCTTCTTTAATGTTATACTTTACAGTCATAGTTGCTATTTATAACATTTCATAAAAGTACTCCATTGTTTTGTTGGTAATTTTGTATTCCATTCTTAATAAAATAAGCGACATAAATAAAATGTCATCTCAGCTAAGATCTGTCAAATCTTTAAGAAATATTTTTACTCCACAAATATTTCCTTTGTCTCGCTTCACATGCTCATTGTGTGCGCAATCATTTCATTATTGCCAAGCCAATTATCTGATTTACAATAAAGCACTTGCTATCAACACCTTATTCTCACACAGAGAGAACAACACAGAGAGCACAACCAAATCACTTCCCATAAAGTCACTAGCAATGCAATCGGATGATGCCCTAGTAATTTTGCAGTTGAATACAGTTGAGGATTTTCTGTGTTGTGTTGTATTTGTGCACTTCCCACAAATTATCGCAAATTAGACGTAGTCGAACAGCGACCAGAATGAAGCACACATGTTTCAATCAAATTAAATTCGAACTCTCTGGCCACACTCACAACACAAGTCCAGCTGCACATGCATACGAATATAGCTAACTCGTAGTTGATGGCACATAATTTTGCTCAATGCATGCCGATGTGAATAACGATAGCATCAGCAACAGCATCAGCAACAGCAGCAAGGAGAAGGAATGGAAAGAAGAAGTTAAAGTTGCCTTCCTCATAACCAAACACGTACGAACAATTCACAGTCATCCCAGAGGCTCACTCTCGGACAGAGGTGCTAATGCTGATCAACAGAAACTGATACCCAACAACAGTCAGAAAATAATGCAAAGAAGCAACAGCAACAGCAACAGCAATAACAATACTCCCAGCCAGGCAGAGAACTTTTGCTATAGTTTTGCTGCGAGCTGTCTGACTTCACTTCTCTCCTCTGCTCTTTTTTTTTTGGAGCTAGTCGTACACAAAATTAAGTCAGAGTTGGAGGAGTGCTTGCTGCATGCCTCGCTCGGTCCAGCCAAAAACAATGCAGCCCGCTGGACGTGTATCTGATGCGGCCTCAACTTCAGTCGCCGTCGCCGTCGCAGTTCGAGTTCGAGTTCGAGTTCGCAGTCCCAGTTCGTAACACAAATCATCTTCCAGCGCTCACGAAATTGTTGCGCAAACTAAAAAAAAGCCAAAAAAAAAAGACGACAACAACAACAGAAATCAGAGTAAAGAGCCAAAGCGTGAGGCTGGCAAAACAAAAGGAGGCGTTGGTGTTGGTGTTGGCTGATTGTTGTTGCCCCAATGTTATTGTTACCTGTATGGCAGCAGCAGCCAGCAGCAAGCAGCCGAAGCTTGGCCAAGCGAGTGGCCTGCAGTATGTGTGAACTGGTAAAACGTGACACATTTATATCACTTCGTTTGAATCGCAAAATAATAATAAATATAATAGCGAGTTGCTGCCACCACCTCCGACTCGGCAATTCTCCCAGGCTTTGGCTTCGTCTCTTCGCCAGAGTCTCTGCCGTGCCCATGTGCAAAACAAAAGTCAAAAGACAATAACAACAACAAAAGCTATATAAAAGTTTTGACCTGGGTAAAATCGACATTTTGCTGCCAGGCACAAAGTAAGCAAAATCACACAACAACAACAACAACAACAACATCAAAATGCTAAGTACAAAAAAAATACTAAAAATGGGCAACTTTTAGAAATGTTGCTGGAATGTGTTGATAATCCAGGCAATACCCTGTAGCCTTTAGCTAGATTTATATATTTGCATATTGTAGATAGTTTTCTGCCACAGTCGAAGTCGAAGTCGAAGTCAAGGCTTAGATGAGTCACCTGGAGGCAGAGGCAGAGACTGAGAGATTTGCAACTCGTTTTATTTTGATAAAACTCTTCAGATGTGCCGCATGAAATATCAATAAAATGGGTTTTGCTTACCTGCATTGTATGAATATTTAATATAATCGTTTCAAGTTTCTTGCCGCCTTCCTCAGAAGCTGAGAGACCACAAACTTTGTTTTGTTTGCTGACAATTAATAAATATTCTATGTTACACACATGCATAATTACCTTTTGTGTTTTTATTTATTGCTTAGTTTTTTGGGTGCAATTATGGCATTATTTGCCAGAAAATGAAATTATATTTGTCTAATATGCTAGCCATTAAAATATTTTAAATGTCGCTTTTGGCAAATTTGTTTACAAATATTAAAACGGCAATAATAAAACGATTTATAGACAAATTTATGTCAATATTACTCAATTGTTTGAATGGAATTTAATCACATACGATGCGTGAACAATTTACAAATTTGTGTAGTTTTTTAATGAAATGCAATTTGCTTTCGTTAAAAAATAAAGTATCATAAAAGAGTTTGTATATTAAATTATGTAAATGTAATAATGTATTAAATAATCACTTACGATTAATAGAAAACACAAACTCTGCTTGTATCAAAAATATAGAGCGATAATAAAAATGTTTAATTACAAATTTGGATCCGGCACTGCATAAAATGCAAATATGTATAATACATTTTTAAAATAAATACCATACCAAGATTAATATACAAAGTTACTACTATATAATACCAAATTACTAAATCCAAATAGTACTGAATAATACAAAGTTACTAAATAAATACTAATTAATTAGTAAATTCCAAATTACTTATTAAAACTCTTCTTGAATAAATTACTCAAGATGCGTCAAATAATAATTGGGACTTGAGGAATAGTTCTTGGAGCTTTTCAAATTATTATTGTGCGAATATGCACATTGCTCCTTTTGTTTAAAAAGGTCTTAGTAGCCAATAGACTTTCCTAAAGTTAGGGCATACTCGAAATTGGCTAAGCCACTTGGCGAGCTTGAGCTCAAAAATAAAAAAAGAGGAAATGTGGCAAGAGTGAGAGGTTATTTTCATTTTGTGGGCTGCTGCTGCTGTTGCTGCTGTTGGACCATTTGACAATATACGAAATATTGCACCCCTGGGCATGAGCCTGCCAGCCAAACAGCGTAGTATCCTGACCAGAGTTGTCAACGTACAGCAGCAGCAGCAGCAACAGCAGGCGACAAGCAGAGACGAACGTCGGATGTATTTGTGGCGTATAATGTTACATCTGCTTAGCGGAAAGATAAATCAACGAAGCGGCTGCAACGACAACAACAGCAACAGCAGCAGCTAAAGCAAAAGCAGCAACAGCAACAGCAACAACAATAACAACAGCAGCGCCAAACGTCGTACTCAAGTTGACAATGATAAATAGTGAAAAAGCGCCAGGCGAACGAGCAACAGACATAGAGATAAAAGCGTGAGACAGAGCGAGAGAGTGACAGAGAGATAGAAAGAGTGTGGAGATGAAGATGACGCTCAGACGGAATGGATTTTCATGGAAGCTGGGAAAACTCGGCTCAGCCCGGCCCGTGTGGCAAGTGGTGAAAGTTTTCGCTCGTTTCGTGTGTTGCGGGCGTTGATTGAAGTAAAACATTTCGATTAAAGTTTATGAAATGGCAACTTTTGTTTTTGTTGCTGTTGTAATTGTTGTTGTGGCTGATGCTGCTGCTGCAGAGTGCAAATAACAATGAGATGCTAGACGACATTGTCGACCATAAACTAGCTACGTAGAAATTATTATATATGGACGAAACTCGACAGCAAATACAAAGTGAGAGAGAGAGAGTGAGAGAGAGGGGGATGGATACAAAGGGGAAAAGAGACAGAGACAAAATGTGAGAGACAAGCAAAAACTCTCGAACCTAACGAGCTATGAGCAAGAGCTGCAGTTGATTAAAAGTTTGTGCAACTTATAAAAGGCTAAAGGGTTGTGAGACGCAAAAGGGTTCAAACGGGGGGAATAGGGGAATAGGAAGGTAGGTAGGGACGGGTCTATATCGAACAGGAAGCTCACCAAAGTTGTAGTTGTAGTTGTAGTCGTGGATGTGGATGAGAGGATGTTGTTGATGCGCTGGTTGTGCTTGCACTTTTGCCCTGAGGCATCACTTGGCCCCCGACTGAATCAGGTGCCGTTGACAGTTGCTGGGACTCAAAAGGAGATACCATTCCGACCGCAAAGACCAAAAAACTTTGCTGCACAAAATATATATGTATGGAAAATAAGCGAAGCTCAAGATGTGCAAATGGGGGGCGTGGCCGTTTGCTGTGGGCGTTAGCAAGGCAAACTAAATACTCTTTGAGGTACAAAATTTAAATATAAATAAAGTGCCAAACAAAGTCGCAAAGAAGTAAACAAAAAAGGAAAAAAAATAAATAAAACTGTGTCCAAAGTCTAGTCTAGTTAACAGTGAAAAAGAGAGAAAGACAGTCTGCTAGACAGAGAGAGAGAGAGGAGAGTGTTGGGTGCAAGGAACGCGACTGGAGAGTCGTTGACGTTGCCGTAAACAGCTGCAAGATTACGCCAGAACAGAAGCCGGCGGAGGTAGCCGAGCAAACGAAGCAGGCGAAGCCCTAAAGGACGACGCAACACTAAAATAAATAAATAAAAATGCTACAAAATGACATTAAAGGTAAAGCGACAAGCGACAGAGTTGCCTCCCCTTCCCCTTCTCCTCCTCTCTAACCCTGGACCAGCACAAAAGACTAGGTAGAGGAGCCGAGGAGAAAAGGAGGCTGCTGTAAACTAGAACTGTTGCGAAGGGTTGGGCATTGAGCGTAGTTTAGTTGGGCTTAGGGTAAGCAGTCTGGGACCCCAGACTCGCTGCTCAGCTTGAATGCAAATAGCGCGCAACTCAAATGAAAAATGTAAAAAAAAATTAAAAGGGGTGACAACATTTTGAGGGTAGAGGCAACTTCAACATTTCTACCTTCTACACCTTTCCAGCTTGTGGCAGCAAAGGCAACCAAGCGCAGCAATCAACGAACTGGACATGATGGGCAACTTTTCTCTCTCTCTCTCAATCTCTCTCGCTCTCACTCTGTTGTGACTGAGAATATGCCGTGTAATTTACCACAAGACTGCGAGATCGGCAACGTTACATCGACAATTAGCCAAGGGTGTTCAAAATATTTTTTTGCCATGTAATGCGCAGTTGGAGATCAACCTCAACTCATTAACAAATGAGGTTCCAAAATAAAAGGGGTTTTGGCCAGCTGACACTCGACTGCTGCTGCTGCTGCTACTGCTATTTGGTATTTCAAGTGTGTCTTGAGCACAGCAGTTGGCAAGACCGCCCACTGTGGAGTGGAGAGGAGGAGTGAAGCAGGAGGAAAGTGAAGTGCAGGCTGAAGGTTTGTTGTGTACATTGGGGTGCCATAAAGCAAAGTATAGCCCAATATAAAATGCTAACTGGGTACCGCACTATGCACATAAACAAAACGCAGGCCACGGCGTTGCTCCATGTTGCATACACTACACTACACAACATTCATGTATGTATGTAACCCGGCGGAGGCGCCTCTGGCCCCGAAGCGAGGTGCCACGCTAGGATGCATGGCACAGAACCTTTCTATATACTATATGTTTTTATTTACACGATTTGTTATGGTAGCATATCTAGCTATAATAGTGTGTGTGCTATCTGTATGTGTGTGTGTGTGTGTGTGTGGTGTGGTGTGTGTGTTTGGTCTGCTATGTTATGTGTGAGTGTGTTAGCGTGGAAAGAAAGTCGTTGACGAGAACGACGAGGCATTGAAAATTTTTGAACTAGTTTAAGTGGCCCATCATGAAGTCCCAAGTTTCTCGTTTTCACCAGGATTGTTTTACTTTATAAAACATACACACACACACACAAACACTAACACATAGATACAAAAGATACGCACACAGACACACAGACAGCAAACTATCGCTGCATGGTTATGCAAAGTAATTTTGTTGTGTTTGTGCTGGGAATGGATGTGGATGTGGATGTGGATGTGTATGAGGATGCGATTGTGGGCGGGGCACATAACGAGGCAGGAGGGCAGCAGCAGCAGCAGTCGGCAAGGACAACACATAAAGCATGCCCCGCCAGCGAGAAAGAGATGGAGCGAGCGAGAGAGAGAGAGGCTGTGAGAGTGCTTCGCACAGTTTACTTTTTGTCTGCTGAAGAAGCAAACTCGGCAGCCAGGATCTTAGCAGGGTTAGAGGGCGCATCGAGGACGGTTGTGGGTTTGGTTAGGTGCCACTTCCACTACTACTACAACTACACTCTGTACTGGACTGTGTAAACAGCGTGGCAGCGTTGAGCTTGCAGCACAGAGCGCGCTGCTTTATTTTTTATTGCCGCACACAAATTGGCAGTGTGCGTGCTCCGGGGTCCACATGACCCTCTTTTCAACAGCTGCACAACAAAATGCATCCCCCAACCCCCGCGGTTGCCCTTCACTAAGCTAACCAAGCATCGCCCCCATTCAAAGCGCAGATAATTTCATTTGAAGTATGGTAAAAAAAAACTAGAGAAAATTTCTGCTGCGTTAAAGTTTTTCTCTCCCGTCGAGTAATTTGTTGCTGAAGCTCAAACTATGAGCTTCCATTGCTTCCAGTTTTCGGAGTCCTTGCCCCTCTTTTTTTTTGGGTTTTTTTTGGGTTAGCTCAACTTGCAGCAGCAACAGCAGCTGAAAAGCAGCTCATTTCCTTTCGGCTAATGATGTGGGTCAATTATGGCAGCAGTAGCTGACTGGCTGGCTGCTGCATTTCCCAGTTCTCACAATTCACAGTTCACAGTTCTCTCGTTTCTCGGTTTGCCAGTTTTCTCGGTGTTCTCATCTCTCGGTTCACTTTTGGGCTATTCAGATTTTGTCTACTGGAATTAATGGCATTAGTTTTGTGCATTTAGTTTTGATTAGTGTGGGGACTCTCTCTCCCTCTCTCTCTCCATTTTTTTGAGAACTGAGTTTTTGTGTTGGCCATTTGCATTTGACTGCTTTGCATTTTGAATTTAATCGCACTCTCTCATAGTTTGATAGTTTTTTCCCAAAACATTTTCGCATCGAAATCAATGTGCTGCAGATTGTTTTGCATTCCCTTTAGTTTGGCATTTGAACAATAAACTAGGGGAATTTTATGATAATAACTTCAGACTCTTGAGTGCCCAATTCAATTGATGATACCGATTCGGGGTAGTTATGCAAAACTAAGTTTTGGATCAAGGAAGCTTTTTGTATTATAATTGCATCCGTTCTAAACAAATGGCAAATGCGTAACAATTGTTGTAATAGTTTGCTTCGTCGTAAGGAAGAACCTTAATGAGGCGCAGGAGGTCACTTGAAAACTCTCCAGAGGTTTTGCCATTAAAATAAGTTTGAATACATTTTCGGAAAAGGGAAGTTGACCTAAACATAAAGATTACTGAGGCGGATATAATGATTATTTATGTTTCTTTTTTACTGAATATAGACAATGTTTGCCTTTGAAATCAGTTATTAAAAAAAGATCTAAATTTAGCCTATAAATAAAATAAATGGTTGACTATCTGGTATATGCTATACTTTATGGTATATTTAAAATGTAACAATATATTGACATACAAACTATATTATAAGAATAAAAGCGTACTTGATTTTTCTTCAAATCGCAAACCTTTCCTTTACCACCCTTTAACTGTATGCTTTCTATTTTTACACAATCTTTATTGTGTCTATCTGTCTATACCTATAATAGATTGCATTTTCTATTAGCTACTGTTAGAGCTGTGCTCTTTTACATTTATGCCAACTTCGATGCCTCGACTTTTGTTTTCGTTGAGCAAAACACAATCTTGAAATAGCTTCCAGTGCCGGATCCACTTGTTATCCCACATTACCTTTCACAAATATCTTGGCTAGCTCAACCAGAAAAAAACCGCATGCACGTTTCGCCACCCGTCTTCCCTTCACTTCTCCCCTCCCCTTTCCATCACCTGAATCGTCTTTGCGCTGCCAAGTCGAGCTTCCCCCATGCTCATGATTGAAGCTTTATACGTGCATAAAAATCAAATCTTTGTGTTTGTTATTTGTAATTCCTTGTCGGTTTTTTTTTTTTGGTTATTTTATATGTCAACGGGCATTCTTTTTTTTTTTTGGTTATTTTATTTTATTCGTCTCGTTTTTTTTGGCAGAGGTGCGCGCCCTTTAGTTGCGCCATCGTCAGGCTGACATTTTTTGGCTTCAGTGTAGAGCAGAGAGACCCGTTCTCCCCTCCTCGATTGTTATATTAATGCAGCTTCAATTGTGCGCTGATTGGCAATCGAGAATGTGACTTGCATACGGTACGAACACAGAGATCTCTTTTTCATTTTTATTCCCATTCCTGGGCGAAAACAAACGTGGTTTCGGCTATTTGAATAGCGCTGGCGTTTGCGCCACTTATTAAATTAAAAATATATGTATACTAGGTCGTTGGGTAGGGTATACGAGTAAACGAATAAATATCGACGATGTTATTTTGTTTCATTTCTGTTTTTTTTTTTACTATTTAACGTGCGCATGCTTCGGCAATTTGATTGTGGCCGAGCAGGCGTATGAAAATCAATTTCACGCTGAACCGCACCAAAAACTTTAATAATATTTGCGTCGCGGCACTTAACAGACACAGAGCGACAGTCAGTCTGTCCAACTCTCTGTCTGTTTGTCAGGCAGATGGACCGAGGACAGAGAAGATGGCACTCCACAGTAAAGGTCCAGCTGCAATAGCTGCTAAAAAGGGGGAGAAAAAGGGAGAGACAGAGAAAAACGAGTGCGTTGGCTGCCTGTTGGCTGTTGCGGTATTGGCGTGTTGCATTCATCGATTTATGGGATGCTGCGTCTCAAAACGAAATTAAAATTCAATAAATGACACTCCAAAGCCAGCCAACCAGCCAGAGAGCGAGCCAACGAGCTGCCTACGCAGACACGTTGAAAGATTTTAATGGTTCTGTAGTGCATCCAATAGGTTTATAATGCAGTTTGTGGTGCTAAAAAGAGGGAGAGAAAAACACAGCACACAAATGGAATTATAGAAAGAGACTATTAAATACGCTTTTGCAGGCTGATTAATCACAAGGTAAAAGGTTACCACAGATTTAATGCCACTTTAAAGTAAAGTTAATCTAATATGTCGCAGCAGCTTTTAACTTGACTCTGTATTAAATGTACTTTACATAAACTTTGCTCAGTGAATGCGGTTTAAACTAAAGTTAATCTACGAAATAAAGTTTTTATTTGATTCTGCATAAAATGTGCTTTACTTAACCTAACATTCAAAGCATTTTGAAATAAAGTTGAACTTTTGTGTGAAGAAACATAAAATGGCCTTTAAATAGAGTTGCAAATTGAAAGCCATGTAAAGCTTTTAGTAGTCTTTAGTAATTATTTGCAAATTGTATTTTTCGAATTCATTCATTCTAATATGTGAATAGCTTTTAACTGAATTCCTACTAAAATGTGATTGATTCCATATAAAAAATGTTCTTAAGTACACTTGAGAATAGATACAACTTTTTCATTTAAAACTTTATTTAAACTCTTAAGTAAATTGTAAATCTACTAAGCTCTCAATTGATTTGTTACTCATAAACTTGAGTCGTAATTGTTTTTACGATTATTTCATATTAAATCGCTTAATTAGCCCAGCCTCAACTTTAAAGTGCAGCAGCGTTTAGAACTAGTTAAAGCCACTCTATTAAATAGAGTATAGCAGAGCAGCAAAGACTGGGCAGAGTACGGAAATCTACTTTTATTACCTGCTTGACAAGCGGCAGGAATTTATCACCTGGCCAACGCAGCGCAGAGCACTGCGGACTCTCAGAGGAAAGTCGAATAAGTCGAAGAAGCCGCTCGCGCGTCAGACACTTGGCATAGTTTGTGGCGGTGCAGCAGGCAGGACCAGGACGAAAAGACCGAAGGCAATGCAATGGTCTAGAGAGTCTGAGCACTCGCCACTCGGCACTCAGCACTTGGCACTAGGCTGCTTGGCTGCTGCTTGGGTGCTTGGGAAGCTTGAGAAGCTTGTGGCAAGCTTGGCAGCAGCAGCGGCGGCAACGTACACGTAGCACTAACTTTTGCTTCGAACATAAAGTGCGCGCAAAGAATTTACCGCATAAATTTTAGCAAGTAGCAAAAGGCAAAGGTAAAGGCAGAAGCTGCAGGTAGCAAGCCATGAAGAGTGAAAGAGAGAGAGAGAGAACGAGAGAGAGCGGGAGGGGAAAAAACTTGCAAACCGCACTTTGGCACAAAACTCACAAGACACTCATAACTTTTTATGTTGGTTCGCTGCACACACATAGACCCTAAAAAAGCAGCCAACACAACGAGCGCAAGTTGACCAGGTTGGGTGAGGTTCACAGACTTGGGTTATATGAGGCTTGGAGCTTGAAGCTTGGACTCGGAGACCACCCCAAAAGATTGCAGCTGGCGTCGGCTGCAGTAGCTGCAGTAGCACTTGGGCCAAATCCCTGGGCCGTGCCGAAAGTTCTCCTCTTTTTTTTTGGGTTTGCCGCTCGTCTGGGCTTTTTATGTATTTTGCTCTCTGCTCATGTGTTTACAAAGTAATTACGCTGCCTGAAATTAAATTCATAAGAACAGACGACGTTTAAAAAGCGCTTCTCTTCGCTTCGCTTTTTACTTGGCATAGTTTTTGTTTGCCGCTGCAGTTAATGCACGCTAAAAGGTTTTTTTTGCGTGTTGCGCAGTTGGCAACAGTTTTGAGCGCTCGTTCAATGCCAAAAAGTGGGTAGAGAGTGAGGTCCGTGCCATGCAGATTAGTGCAAATTAAGGCAAGGTATTTAAACGCGGCTTAGCAGCAACAGCAACAGCAGCAGCAGCGCCAGCAAGTTGCCTCCTCCAACTTGGGTGGCAAGTTGTGAACAAGCGGACTTAGTCGATGCAACGATGCAGAGTTTAATTGAAACACGAGAAGGTCAGAGAGAAGCCAAGCGAAGAAGAAGAAGCAGAAGACGAACAAGAAGGGGTTGCATCAGTAGGGATTATCTTGTGGTATCAATAGTGAATTATAAGAAATTTGAGATGCCTTCGAAGGGTGCTCCTCATGGGTAACCCGATAAGATGTGTGCTCGAGCAGCGAGGTAAACAGGCAGCGATTTCTTCGAAATTCAATAGAAGCTGTCTGGAATGTCTCCAAAATCGTTTTCAATCGACTTGAGATCAGTTTAGCGTAAAGAGTGAGAGTTGATAATGCATGTGTGGGATCTGTTTGAGAAATTGAAGACATAATTTATAGCGCTTTAAAGGTAAATAAGATATAACAGAGTGAGGAAAGTAAAGTAACATCAAAAAAGAGTTAAAAAGATGCTGCTTAAGACCCGATTTATAGAAAAGGCGGGAAACAGAGAAAGTAAATTCTGACATGAGGAAAAAGAAACACAGAAAAATTAATAAGAATCAGCGCTAGAAACGTAACAAAAATCTCTACACAATTGAAATTGTGTGAATTGAAAGGCAGCTGCAGATGCGCAGGCAGAGCGACTTAGGGTAGAAAATTCTTTACAAAACTAGAAACAATGTAAGGAAAGGCAGTCGCAGTCGTCGTCGCATTCGTACTCATGTGTGTTATATTCTGGCACAAAAGAATAGTCGAAAAAAACCAACAAACTCCCTTTCGACTGTGTTTCTGCTGTGGGTCTATTATACAGCTAGGAAGTTGGACGACTTTAGGTTTTATGAGCTTTAAAATGTCGAAACTTTAAACAGAGAAGCAGAGCACAGCGCAGAGATTTTCAAGAAAGATGCTGTGCTTTTTTTTATTTTGGCGGCAACGGAGGCTACGCATGGCAATCTAAGCTAACCACCCGCTTGGCATTTTACAGCTTTGAATGCCGCTCAGGGACAGACACAAGCAGAGCAGAGCAGGGCGGAGCACGTGCTGGCTGGCGAGTTAAGTTTTGAGCTTGAGATACAAATGCGCGTCTAGTAGATTGGCGCAACGTATTAATTTTGAATATACTCGTATGTGGAAAATCTCGCGCGCAGCAAGCAAGCAGAGCAACAACAAATGCTCAGGAAATGGCATCCAAACAATGAAGATGAAGATGAAGATGCCTCACGATACGACAAGTACGTCAACGACGACAGACAGACAACGACACTCACTGAGAGAGTTTTGCCCATTGAGTGTGTGCTCGTTGTCCCTGCGTTGATGTCCCCTTCTCATCATAGCCTGTCACTGGAGGAGCAGCCAGCAGGCAGCAGGCAGAAGTCACAGGCGACGGATGCTGTAGGCCTTTTATTGCTATTGTCAAACTATTGTCTGTGTATTTGTGTGTATGTGTGTGTGTGTGTCTGTTTCTCTCACTCAGAAAGAGAGAACGAATGCGGGTGTGTATCTCTGTGTGTGTGTTTGTGTCGATGTCTGCTTGAGTTGCTTTTTATGAAACATCAAAATGTCAGTCAATGTCATTAAATGACTTTTATATTACACCTAATACGATGACAAGGCCTCTCTGCCTGGATGACTGCCTCGCCTCGCCTTGGCGTATCTTTTTGAGTGTATCTTAAAGATTCTAAAATTAGACAATTGTATTTTGCTGTTGTCGCTCGTTGTTGTTGCTGCTGTTATGGTGCACGACCCAGTCGCTAAAGTCTGGCGTGCATATGCGAATTGCGGTAACAAAACTGTAAAGATCTCAATGGTTATGGCATGGGAATGAAGCTGGCAATGGCTCTTATGGCATAGAGGCCATGGCTCGCCTGTGTTGACAGCCAAACAATTTGCTGAAATAAGTTTGAAATTGAATGAAATTGTCAAAAGCATTTCGCACATTTTGGCTCCTCTCGCTGCCAGTGATGCGCGCACACACAAAAAAAAGCAAGCAAATAAAAATGAGAGTTCTTTTCTCCCTTCTCTTACACTTACTTAGGGAGTCGAACAAATTTGTCGTCTCGTCTTTTGGATTTTTGCATCTGTCTGGAATGCTGCCGTTGGGCTGCTTTGCTGCTTGTTTCTTTCCCCCAAGTGGCTTTAATAAAAGCCGCCCGAAATGGCTGTCGATGTGTAATGAAAACCATAAAATATTTAATAAAAATATTTACTATGCATTTCAGCTTTTTGGCCCAGTCAACATCGTCATGGGCCATCGCATCATAAATTAGTTGTTTTTAGTGTGGCCAAAAATACAGACGAAAACACATACAACCAAAAAAAGTTGACTTGAAGCCAAGTTGAAGCACTGTGGTTATTTTTTTTTTGGAGGGCGAGAGCTTGATTTATGCCCGAAACTTGATATCACGTTCGCTGAAGCATTTTCCGCTCTAACTACACTCACACACAAAGAGTCATGTGTGAGTGTGCTTTATTTTTATGTAAAGCGCATAAAGAAAAGTTTTTTTAGAGTTTCGCCGCCATAAACTGATTTTTATTTATGACCATAGAGCTGAACGCTGACTGTGTTGGATATCGAAATCGAGTCGTCATCTGATGATGAAATGAGAGCACTTTCATGGCTCCCCCTTTTTTGATGGTTGGAATAGCCCCCCAAAATGCATCACGCCTTTTAATTATTACAGCTCTTTAGTTAATAGTTTTAGCAACGCAGCTGGAGAAAAGTTTCTAGCATTTCTTTTTTTCTCTGCTCCCCTTCTTTTCATACTTATGGGGGCTTTGAGGTTGGGGGCGGCCTTTTGGACAGGCGTACAAAAGTTTTGATATATGGCCGATGATTCCATGCCATAGGACGGTAGTGGAAATCAGCATATGAATGGCACTAAAAGGCATTAAAACTTGACATTTATGATGATCTATTTAGGCAAACAAACTATTGAGAGTTTGTATCGTTCACTGCAGGTCATAATAAAGTCACTTCCCGCAGTTTCTTTCACATTAATTGAAGCATTCATATGCATATGTCATTTTGAACCATTGTTGGAGGGCTTAGTTCCCTCCATCTCCACCTATAGATTAAATGCTGGATGAAGTTATTCAATTCGAAATGTGGCCAACTTAAGTTTAAGCTGTGAAAAGTCCGTTAGGCTTGGGATTTAATTGGCTGCTCGAAACTGGTTCAGTTTTTACGATAAGTGCAACAATTGTGTGGGGAAAAAACTTCACTTTCTAACTTGGTATGTAATATATTTTATGTACAGCAAAAAACTTGCACATATTCTCGCCATTGTCTAGTTCCTGTGCCAGATTAATATCAATTCATAGCACAGCAACAACAAAACGCTCTGTTTAGCACTTGGACAAACTTCTTTTACAGCGTGAGATGAGTTTTTAAATTCAAATTCTTTAAGCAGAAACTTCTAAAGTCATAAAAATGCTGGCTAAAAGATCGTCTTATGCCTTGTTGGCTCTCTCCGGCTACTTCTTTTTGCCAACTTACATAATTTTTTTCTTCTTTACGTTTCCTCCTGTGTTTTTTTTTGCGCCAACTCCTTTTTGCCATAGCCATTTTTTTATGACTCTTCTCTGCTCGAGTTTTTCTTTTATTTTGCTTGATTTCTTTTAATGAAAAATTTGTTACAGCGTTTTATGTAACAAAATGCTAGCAGGCAACAATAACACCAACATTGTAAAACAAAGCAAGCGACGTTGCAACCGCCTTTCTTCCACCTCCCTCATTCTCATCACCCACTCATTGAGCCATCCATGCATCTCGTTCCAGTTCTGCTCTTAGCCATCTCCTGCTGCCGACTTTCATTTGCTTTATTTTGGCTTGGCTGATTATTTTTAACTGGCAAACAGCTAATTAAGTATGGAGTAGCATTTGTTGTGTTGCCTGCTGCCTGTTCATTTTGTTAAAAACGAGCGCGCTTTTGTTGCATGCAACCAAGGTGCAACAAGGCAGTGGCAGTGGCAGCGGCTGCTGCTGTTGCTTCCCCTCTTCCTCAACTCTTACCCAACCCAACAAAGTTGCAATAAATGACGTAAAATGTAATGCGGGTTCTGCTTCATCGTTGTTGTCGCTTGCTGGTAACTCAGTTTGTCGTAGTTATGTCGTTTATAATAAAAACTCAGCTCGACTTTAATGGCTGCCGCCGTCTGTTGTTGTTGTTGCACTTGCCGCTGTTGCTTTTGCTGTTGCCTCGGCGTCTTTTCAAATCAAATGAGTGGCTCAGAAAGCAGACGCAACTCACAGCAGCAACAATAAATAACGAGTGCAAATGCAACATGAACTCGACCAGCAGATACTCTGGGAGTAATTGCGCGAAAGTATCTTGTGGATGCAATAGTATCTGTGGTTGTTATTTTGTCGTTTTCATAGCAAGTATACAAACTTTCAACCTAAAAACTGAATTAAAGCAAGGAAAAATATAAATAAATAAAGAAATTAAATTTGTAGATTTAAATTAAATACCATAATACAATTTTTCCATTTCCATTATTTAATTTCATAAAAAATCCAATTCGCATATATTTTTCTATTAACCAATTGAATTGCAACTAAATAAAATCTCCTATTATAAGAAGTCAAATTTATTTAAATATTTTGAACTTGTATACAACTTCAATATTTAATTCTTTAATTAAGAACTGAAGTCTTAGATGCAACTTAACTTCTTCTAATTTAAAAAGCACTACAGTTGGTCTGCTCTGACTTTTTTCGACAATCTTCTATGTTAGTAGTTGTTCTTTTCAAAGTCTATGACGAATTGCATTAAACTAATTAGCAGAGTTCACACTTTTCTACCTACTCTTGCCCCCGAAACGACTCTTTCAAACATATTTTCGCATGCGGGGCATAAATAAAACTGAACAGAACAGAGCAGAACAAAACTGAATTGAAGTTAACGCCAAACAGTCTGTGTTGAAGTCGCCGCAGCCGCCGCCGCCGCCGTCGACTCCTTCTACTCATCATCAACTTTTCTTTGCAATGCCTTTGTGGTTTTTCCGACTGCTGCTGCTGCTGTTGCGGCTGGAGATGCCTGCATGTAAGTGGCCTGGTCTCTGAGAGAGTGAAACTGCAGCAGGAGAAGTACTCCATGCAGTTTGTTGTGTGTTGTGTGTGTGTGCTGGTCTGGCATATAACTACATTTAGCATTATATCGACATCTGTTCGGCAAAAAAGTCATCAAAAGTACTAAAAAGCAAAACAAAGTTGCCCCATGAGCAGCCGGCAGAGAAAACTTTTCGCCAACTTGCTTGCTCCTGGATGCAATCCTGCCAATGCTTGTGGAAAATGGGAATGGAAATGGGGAAGGAGAAGGAGAAGGAAATGGCAATGGTGGAGTGAAAGAAGCAAGTGCTGCTGCAATTTTTTGGTGCGTTGTATATTTTTATTTCCGTCGTTTCACAGTAAATACAAAGTAAGCGGCTTTGTTCAGCTCAGCCAAGTGGAGCGGGCGAAGCAGACGTCGAATGATTCTTACTAAATCATATTGTTAATTTATTTGGATTAAGAGCGAGCGACAAATAGAGTGGGAAACTAAGAGGCAGAGTTTATGCTTTAAAAATGAAAATAATGCTTAAGTTTATGATTTATTTCCCAACTAAAACGCATCCAGTTTCACATCCAAAAATATTAGCTAGAAAAGGAAATGAAATGCAATATATAGATTATTCCTGGTGGTGCATCTTTAAGATGCTTTTGCTAGTGGCACCCACGCCTAAGATTTTCTATTTTTATAGAATGTAACAGCACTCTAAAATTGTATCATATTATTTTCCACTCTTCTGCAGTTGTCGTTGTCGTTGTCTCCGTCTGCGTCTGTTTCTATTTCTTGTGTTCACTTCGACTTTGTTTAGTCAACGTAATGAGCAAGGAAATTGTGTGCACTACTCTAGTCGTTGTGCTGTAAAAATTGTTACTGCCTGTGTGAAAACTTTGGAATCTTTTTCTCTCGTTGACATTTCTGCTGCTGCTTCAGCTTCAGATTCAGCTACTGCTTCTGCTGTTTTTCCTTTCGCTTTGTTGCTCATTGTCTCTGGCAATTCGCTGGCAAGTCGCAATCCCGTCTGATACCCAAGTAATGAGCCCCAGACAGACAGACAGACAGCCAACAAAACTAAATGCATTGGAACTGCATCCATTGTAGTCTCACTCTCTATCGCTTCCAGTCTCTCTCGTTCTTTCTCACATCGGATTGAAACATATTTATGCAAACACATATTTATGCAACAACAATGCGAATGATGTTGATGATTATGACAATATTTGCACTCCGGAGCGCGCATATTTTTACACAGTGTGCCACTGCAACATACGGACAGACAATGGGACAGACGAACAGACGGACGGATGGATGGCGGAAGTTGACTTTATGCATTTGTAAAATGTTGACACACTATTCAAAAATTATTGCACAGCTTTTTGCCATCATCGTTATCGTTGTCATTGTTATTGTTGTTTGTTTAAATGGCGCTCACTCGCCTTTGACAAAAGCCAACGAGGCTAATAGAAATGCCTCACTCAAACGATTGTACAACTCTCTACATGTATGTATGTGTATGTAACAGATGTAAATAACAAATACAGTTTTTGCTAAAATTCATTCGTCTACTACTATATAGTTGTGTGTGTATATTTATATTTTTTCAATTTATTTCATTACAGGTATCTTAACAAGCTGCAAACAGAGCCGTTGATTTAATTAAAAGCAAATCGAATGAAAAGCGCAAAAGCCAGCAAAAAACTGGGAAAACACGGAAGCAAATGAAAATTGCACGTATGTAAAATAAGTCCGTTATAATTGATTAAGCAGAAAGGAAAATAAAGAAAAATGTTTTAGCAAAATTCAATTAGCAATATAAACAATTAGAAATTTGCACCAAAATTGCAAATCAAGAGATTGATATAAATGGAAACTTAAAAATTTAATATTTAATTCAAAAAGAGGTTAAATTTGAAGTTAAAAGCTGCAAATTAAAATGACAGAGAAAATTCAATATGCAATATAAACCATTAACGAGTTGGACATTTTAGTTCAATCAAGAGAATTATTTAAATTAAAACTTACATATTAAAAAAAAATATTAAAATAAAAATATAAATAAATTTAAATATAAAGAATCTCGAATTTAAACTTTCATTGCTACTGCTACTTCGACATTTTCGTTTAAAAAAGGAATGTGGGATAAAGGAAAACTTAAAAAAGAAATAGAATTATAGAAAAATTCTCAATTTTAAAGTTAATAGATACAAATTTAAATAGCTGAAAGAATTGCTAAAATAACAGAAACAAAAAATTAGAAAA
This sequence comes from Drosophila nasuta, assembly GCF_023558535.2. NCBI lineage: Eukaryota > Metazoa > Arthropoda > Insecta > Diptera > Drosophilidae > Drosophila > Drosophila nasuta. Next base: position 7,815,896 of record NC_083457.1, read on the forward strand.
AGTTTAAATTTAAATTCAAAAACACAAAAAATACCTAATCGACGCATTTAGCTAAACTGTTGCTTCCCCTCTTTAGAATTTTCTCACAGGCTCTTTAAACTCTTTGCTCTTTGCATACCTTTAAGCCAAGTTGAAGAGTTCTTTCTACAAGTTGGGAGCCTACACAAATTATGACAGATATTTGCTTTCAGACTTTAAAAGCCGTTTATCTAGGGTAACAAATCTATTTAGGCCTGCTACCTGTTTGACCCATTGTAATTGTTTTCTATTTTGCTGTTGTTGTTGTTGTTGTTGTTCCTCTTTTGTATATTTCATGAATATTCCATCAAGTTATCTATCAGATGACTCAGCTAGTTAAACGTTCTGATGAAATGCATGATGGTGACTTTTGCGGTGCGGGGTCATAAAAATACTCAATATGCATTCTCATGGTGCTATTCGGTTTCTCGGTTTCCTGGCCACCGAGATAACAGCGAAAACTTGGCTAATGGCTAGTCTTTAACCTTTTAATGTGGCACTTTTTGCTTATCACAGAAGAACTTTACACAACTTTATACGCTCGCCAAGCCATTAAGCCGACCGACCTCTCTATACCTCTCTACCTCCGTTACCTCTGCGTTTACCTCTGGCTGCGTGTGTGGTTTATGAAGAAGACAGCGACAGAGAGTCAAAGTCGAAGCCGATGTCGATGTCGAAGCAACTTTCATTGCTATACGACTCCAATTTGAGGCCATAAAATTGCAAGAACAACACGCACAACACGGCGGCCAGAGTAAAGTCCAGAGACTCTGGAAATTGTTTAATAGACAACGCCTTTTAGGTTTTATAGGCATTTTTCATGCACCGTTCTGCGACGACCTTGTTATACTCTTTGGAGTTTACAACATTAAAAGGTTTGCTGAGGAGATAATAAGAATGGATAAATAAAAAACAAATTAGAGTAGATAATGCACTGGATAAGAAATAACATGAAATAAAGTATGAAATGGAATTCTTATAAAAATTTCACTTTTAAAAACATTTTGTAGAGTTTCCCTAAAAACTTGTAGCTCTAGAGCATTTTTGAGTTTGCTAGGCTTTCCTCTAAAAACTTTCTAGTCTAGGGTATTTATGAGTCTTGCTCTCTAAGTCTTTCCCATTATTGTTTGTTCGCTTTGGTTTTTTTCATATTATGCGCCAATTTTTATGCACATCAGGCAGAAAAGGGGCACCGATTTGGTTTGGGGCCTCAACCGAAATTGTCAAATAAAACTAAAGGCTCTAAAATAGCTTTTAAAGTCATAAAATTACATGACTTTTAAGTCATAAAAATTAACGACGGGTGCGTGGCAAAAAGCATCGACTAGAGAGAGGTAAAGAAAAACACAAAGCACTACGTAACGTTTGTTTTCATTGTTTTGTTTGTTTTTACTCGTGCCCTTTTTAATAGAATTTCGCTTAATTTGAGTAGACAGCAGCACTGAAGAAGTGGGAGATGCAGTAGCAGAAAAAAGGGGCAAATAAAAAAGTTTTTCCAACTCTTTTAATTAAATGATTATTGGGGGTCGGGCATTGAACGCACAAAGTCGTCTTATCAGGCAATGTCAATAGAAGATGGTCAGCAAAAGGAAGCAAAGCAAAGGCAATGCAAAGGGAGGTGGACAGCAGCGCAAAGCGTAAAGCGTATTAATGATGAATATTTATGTGCTGCCTAAAGCGGAAGCAGAAAGAGACAGGGAGAAAGAGAGAGAGAGAGAGAGAAATGAGAAATGCGGCATAAATTAGACTAAAGTGTGGTTAGGGTGGCTCAAAGTCAACTGGGAAAGTGCTTGAGTGGCAGCCAACTGATAGTGATATGTAGTAAGAGTTGAGAATTGAGAGGGGGAATAGAATACCAAAGTTACTGGCTAATTATGCAATAGTGCGTAAAGGTCTAAGTGCTCTCTGGGCACTCGGGGTTGTCCTACAGATGTCAACCGATAAACTACAGTCAACGTGTTCCGCTCGCAAGAAGTGAGAAAAAAGTGCACACAGACAAAACAAAAAAAAACATTCAATTTCTTTTGGCACAATTGAATATGTCGGGGTAGATACTTTTTACCGAAAAGGGTTTCGAGAGCGTCAGAGATCTTATCTCATAAGCGAAAAGGGGTAGTTCTTCGTAATATTATTTCAGAGATGGGAAAGTACTTGCTAATGTACGTTTATCGAAGCAGGCTTGACCAAAAGTTAAAGATCTTCAATATCATCACAGCTGCAGTTGATTAACTCTAGCAATTACTTACGATACGTGCTTACTAATCATCGGTAATAGATTAATGAAAGGGCAGCACGTATTATAACGTTAAGATGACTGGGATAATATTTCAATTGTTTTTAATGCATTTCTACAGTTCATAAATTAATCCTTCAAGTAAGTCGAATGAATAATTTAATTGATATTTTGCATAGTCCTCTTACTATTATTATTTTATTTTTGAGTGCTTCCCAAAAAAAAAAAGATAATTTAAGGACAGTAGGGACAATGACGTAGTGATGACTTGGATAACATTTCAATTGTTGTTAATGTACTTTTATTTTAGATAGCAATTATATTTTAATCTTTTAGGAATAATGTAAATGAAATTTGCCATATTATTATATTATATGAAAATTTCCACATTTATTTTGTTATTCATAAAGCATACTTTGTAATTTTCTTATCATATGTGTGCCTCTTGAAAAAAAGAAAGTCAACATATAACGCATAATGCTGATACGCAGATTACTCAGAGTACTCGGAATAGTTTTGATGTGTCTCACCTGGATAACTTGTTGCCAGCTCTATTTAAGTGTTGAGCATTCAACATTCAGAGGGTTTTTTCTCTCTGCTGCACTTATCATAGATCATTTGCTTGGCATTTGCTTTGAACATGGCTAAAACCTCGGTGGCTTCTCGTCATGTCTTGTGTCTCCGCATGAGGGAAAACTTGCGTAAATTCCGTTTGCCACACGTCGCACGTCAAACAAATGGTCGCACGCACAACTTGACTCCCTCACTCACCCCTTGCCCCACACACACACTAACACACCTTCACTTGTCATGCCTCCAAATCCCGTACTTGCCTCCACACTCTCGCTCTTGGCGACTGCCCCAACACAATAATCCTGCAACTCAACGGAACGTCGCCAGCAATCTAAGAAAAAACGCCAACGGCAGCGGTACAAGCTGCCACCCTCCCACTCCCCCACAACTCCCCTTTCGAGAGCAGCTGCTCCTGTCGTTCCATGGCAGAAAGGTTCTCTCCTTTCCCCCCACACTGTCGGTTTGTCACATTCAAGTTGCTGCTGTGCGTGTGTCGCCAAGCTCTTCGTCTAACCATCAGCGCAGCGAATAAGAAAAATTCAAGTAAATTGATTTTTCTTCTACTTGGCTTTGACTGCCTCCCTAACTCCATCCCTCGCTCCCTTCTACTCCCCTCTTACTCCGCCTGCTGCCCTTGCTAGCTGTCAGCTTCAAAACGCGTCGTCCTCGCAGATCCTTTTGGCCGTATTGTGGCTGTCCCTCTATACTCATCCAGAGTGCAGAGCTGAGCAGAGCAGTCCTTCAGTCCTTCGAATCCTCCTCCGTCGAATCCTACGTTACTGCCATTTTTGCCCATTGACTGCCCTGGCTTTCATGCAATTTTGCTTTTGGCGCGTAATCGACTTCATGCTTTTGCTTTTAATGGTATTTTTCCTGTGGTTCAAACTAATATCCATAATGCATAAATATGGCAAGCCTGGCCCCTGCGACCTATCCAACTGTGCACCCTCCGCCTCACCTCCCCTCGTCGCCCTACCACGCCCCCTCACTTCAGCATCACGCCCACCCAGCTCATGCGTATGCTGAGAAGCTGCCTTGGCATTTTTTCGCTTGCTCTCAATATTTTTTCTTCTTATGATTTCAAGTCGTTGGACGTCGTCCTCGTCGTCGCCGTCATCGTCATCGACTTTGCCTTTTTCCTATATATATATATAAAACATCATTCGTTCTTCTCCACTTTTCTTACAATTTTTTTTATATCATCGTGCATTTTTTTTGTGTTATACAATTTATGCGCAAAAATCTATACTACGTCTGCAATTTATTGCATTTTCGTTAGGAGACCATTGAAAAATGCCTGAAGTACGACACAAAAGAAAAATTTGCTGATTTTAATGTTTTGTCAAAGTAACCAGCCCGATTTTACTGTACCGTTGTTGCCGTTGATTTGTTAATAAACAATTTTATGTGTGCCATGGACTCAGCATAAAACTCACACGGAAGAAAAAAAGAAAAACAACAAATTTTATGACCCAGCCGCTTATTGTTTTTATATCCTTGATTGATAGGGTAACAAGGGGTATATTAAACGTAGGAGCAAAGGAGGAGACAATTTATTTATAATTCCCATGATGATGATATACATACATGTTCCAATGATTTAATGCAAAATTATGCAACAACAACGACAAAAAAACATTATTCAACATTATCGATGCAATCTAGACGAATGTTGTGAGGTTTTTGATTTTCGCATCACATTTTGCGTGATGAATTTGTTTGCCATCAATCAAAGCGGAACAAACTGTTTATAGAACATTCTGTAGTCGCATATGCTGATTGGCAATCTTGTATTTATTCCTTTCTAACTTTTATTTGTATTATCTCAGCATCTTTTTCTGTGTGTGCTCTCGACTCTGACTATGAGGGCAACAGCTGTCACTTTTTTGTTGACTGTTTTGTTGCCATCGTTGTTGTTGTTGTCTCCGACATGTGCCACCTTGAGACGACATCCGTTGAAGCTGAAGCTGATGCTGATACTAAGAGCGAGGCAGTTTTCTTCGTCTTAACTGGCGGCCATATATCTTGCCACGCTCGCTGGATGGCTGGCAAATATCTAGCCATTTCTTATACTAGTCACAGTTCTATAATTTCTCGATTTATTTTGCTGCCAGGGATGCCAGTCGACTGTCCTGGCTGTCCCGGTTGTCCTGACTCGCCTGCCTGCCACAGACAATCCAAACATTATTCAAAGTCAAACTTCATTCGCACTCACAGACAACACACACACATGCAAGCAAATTTTTAACCACATTATTTATTTACTGTTCGCTCTGCCCCACGTGCTTTTGGTTTCACCTTCTCTCGCTTGCTCCGCTGCTGATGCTTTGCCACTTAATGTGAGTGTGTGTAGAACGTATCTGTATCTATGTTAATATGTTGCACACTTTTGTTGCTGTTGCTGTCGCTGTCGCTGCTGCTGCTGTCGTTGTTTGGCTTTTGCATTTATATCAGCCACAATTTATCAGCGGCCATAACAAAAGGCGCCTGCTGCCATTGTCGCCAAGTTGGCTGCCAAAAAACCAAACCCAACAAAACCAAACCGAACCGAAACGAAGCCGCAACCAAAAACCCAAAAACCAAACCAAAAACTGCCGCCTGTCAACCGGGCCTCCAAAATATATTTATATATTTACTACACACATTTATATATTCACATTCTTTTTTTATTATTTCCCTCGCACATTTTCTAACTGCAAATAATAATTTTTGCTATGGCAAAATTATATTTCATGCTCTGAATATTGTGAAAACGAAAACAATAATAAAAGTGCCAAACACACACAAACACAAAGAAGGGGGCAACAAAAAAACAAAACCAAAACCAAAACGAAAATGATTAGCAATAAACAAGCGACAAAAACAAGCTGCGACTAGGAGAAATGAGGTTAAACCTTTTGACAGGTCGTTAGTCAGATGCCCTTTCGACCAAGTTAACTATGTGATATACGGCATCGACAAGAATAATGGAGACTTCAAGCATTTCCATCGCAAAGCATCATTAAACGGGTTGCCAACTCAGCTTAAGCATATAAATGCAAATTTTAAATGATGCATGATAAACTAGCAGCATAAATCCCGAAAAATAAATGATCTATAAAAAAAGGATAAAGTTAATATATCTTTGTTGATGTCTTTGACAATATTAGTTGCATGACTTTTAGTGCTTAAATGTAAAAAGTTTATAGTTAATTGGAATTTATGATAGAAGAGGTCAATGAATTTGATTCAAAATTATATTATAATGATATCAATTAATACTGCACAATATAAAATTATATCTGCACCTATCAGTTGATGAATATGATTCAGCTTAAAAAAATGATGAAGTTAATATTTCTTTATTAATGTCTTTGATAATATTAGTTTAAAGAACTTTTATTGTCGGAATGAAAAAAATTTATGGTTGATTGGAATTAATGAAAGAATTTAGTGATTCAACTTCAATATATTTTTAAATGAAATACAAAACATGGAATACAAAAATGTTGTTAAATAATATTGATTTTAAATATGCAAAAAATGTTAGTCAAATCCTTCACTTAAATATTCCTAACTTTCAGAATTTAACACTACATTTTAGAATGTCTTCTCCTAGGCCTAGTTGAGAGCATGCTTTGCAGTCCATGGACTCAACTTTTACCCTTTGTTTATCTTTACTTGCAATGTTTGTGAGTGTGTATGTGTGGCTTATTGGCTGCTCCTTGTTGTTGTTTTGGAATATTTTATGCATGCTTATCATTTATACGCTTTTTTGTTCAACTAAGCGACAAAGAGTTTTGTTTTTTACAAACACCAACAACACACATATGTATTAGCAAATTGAGAGCGAGACAGAGAGTCAGACATAAATAGAGACAAAGAGCAGGAGAGCAAGAGAAGTAGCAAGGCAATAAATTAAATAAATTGTAAAATATCACTTGATGGAATTGAGTGGGTGGAGAAGTGAGTGTTTTGTTGGAGGCCAAGTTGGCACTGTGCAAAGCTTTTATTAAATTAAATATTTCACTGCAATAAAGATTATCAGCTGGCAAAGGCAAATGATAAAGCAAACAGACACCAGACTAACGGACAGACAGACGGACAGACGGCCAATCAAATAGACAATGTGACTCGCTGACTCTCAAACTGTGTGTATTTGGACGATCCGCTTTGCAAATGTCTATGAGTGTGAGTGTGGGAGGGCATTGTAAGTGTGTGTGTGTAGACGCATACATGAGCGTTAACATTGTAAGCAGACCATATAAATGTAAATGAACTGCTGCTCTTGCCTGATGCCGAACCTAACTGAACTCGACTCAACTCAACTCAACTGTTCACAGGCTGATGCCGTTTCCGTTTCATAGTCCTTGCTACATAGCATTTCCTGCACACGCACCCACACACACACACACACATACAGAGTATGAGAGTGAGAGGACACATGTACAGTTAGGCAGCCATTTTTTGGTGATGCTACTTGCATGTATATCAGGCATAGCCACAGCCTCAGCTTCTGAATTCAGCCTTCTCCTCCTGCTTGCGCTGTCAGAGGCTGCTTTGCATGTGTCTCTCTCGTTTTTATTTGCTCAAACAATATTCGACATAGTAATTTTATGCTTCGACTGCGGAACACATAAAATTATCTTTTGAATAAATAAAGATAAGAGCCAGAGCACAAAATGTTTCCCTAGAACACACACACGGACACAGTCATATACACACATTTTAATGTTTTATTCAAAAGGAAACAGCGTCAGAGTCAGAGACAGAGATGCAAATTAAAATATCATTCAATGTTGGCAATTTAATATATTATTTTTGATAAATGAATACGACACACATTCACATATGACTATTACCCAAGTCGTCTTATATTTGGCACAATATAATTGAATAGCTTGTACACACACTCACATTCACGTTCACATCCAAATTTGCTGGCACACATTTGCACAACAAGAAAATAAATCTTATGCTTTATGCACCGCCAATTCTTAGAAGTCTGCCTAGGTTTCTATTATTCGCATTTTTGGTTTTTTGTCTTTTCGTCCTTTTTTGTTATTCAGCCAGTATTTTTGTTGTTCTGTAAGTCGCAAAAACATTTTCACTTTTTACCCCCCTCAAAACAACAGCAATAACAATTACATCGACAGAAACAACAACAACTCTATTTTGTCTAAGCCAAACGATTAGCCAATAGAAAATTCTTTGCTTTTAGGCAAAATGTTGCAAATATATTTCTTATGCTACGAACTTCACATCCGTAATTTATTGTAATCATATTTCGTTAACTGCCTTGGCAGCCTTGAGAACTTGATACCAGAATTGTTTTCGTTGTTTTTCTTGTTGTTGTTGTTGACGCACATTAGACGGCATTAAGCTCTTCATTTTAATTAGAATTTCATCTTTGAAAGGGTCAGGCAATTGAATTAGTTTAAGCGATAAGCTTTATGGCCAGAGCCATTAAAATGGAATTTCATAGAAATTCACTTGAATTGCGAACGAACAACTTCAGGCAGTATATTAATAAACATTGTGACAGACAGCAGTCGACAAGTAAATATTAAGTTAATAGCTTGATCAAGGCAACTTGTGTAAAGTGATAACACAATGTAAAAATAGCACTAAACTTGATATGTGACAAAAAAAAATTTGAAATTTCTTGGGAGTTTATTGAAAGATGGAAACATTGATTAAATGTGAAGAGAATTGCCATGAACTGCTCTAAATATTAAATAAATAAAAATAATAATATTTTTTATTTTATACAAAAGTTGCTTTGCAATTCTTGCTTGAAATTCTACTTGAAATAAAAATGGAATAGAATAGAAATTGTTGTGCAGCCTTCTGTTTTATAAATGAATAGTTGAAGTACAATGAATTGCAAATGAAATATATGTATTTTACATAAAATGAAATCAAAAAATAAATTCAAAAAAACGTATCCGTACTATATTAAAATACATACTTCATCGATTCCTAGATATGCAAATTAAAATGCAGCAGTAGAAATTTTCAAAATTTGGGCAGCTTTCATTTATATAAATGAATGGTTGAATGTGAGGAGAATTTCAATGAACTGATACAAATATTACATGGATTTTAATAATATTAAATTGTTCATCGATTCTTTGCCAGATATCTCGCTCTTCGCCATCGATTAATAAATATAAAATGAATAATTATTTAAAAATTTTGATAATATCGTATGATTATGTGTTACACTGATTTAATAGCAATGAATTATAAATTGTATGTGTGCTACATTTTGAAATATAGACCATCCAAAACCTAGTCAGATATGTACGCTTTTTCAATGTAAGCGTTGCATCTTTTGCACTTGGCGTTTGGAAATTCACTTTGGACTGTTATGTGGTTTGGCAGTAAATGGGCAGCACATCAATTTTTCTAGCGTGAATTTTCGCCTGATTGGCCACGATCCGTTGCATGTTGATTGGCAAACTGATGTGCTGCTCATTGCCACTTTTCAAGGCTGCTCAGCAAGCGAATAGTGCGCTATTGCGAATGGCGATTTCTACTTCGATTCGCAGCAATACACGTCAACTGGTCATTCATTTTGAGCAGAACGAGATGGTGGGCGGAGGGGAGAGAGCACTTTTTTTTATTGATTAAAAATGTGCAAACATTTTCGCAGCAATTTCGTTTTTAAAACCACTTTCGTTTGAACTGCACATGAGCGTAAAGCGGTGGATGTTGTTGCTGTTGTTGGCCAGTCGATTGGGCTGGGGTCTTAGCCTGGCTTTTAAGTTTGTTTCTTGCATGGACATCACGTATTCAATCAATTGCAACGATGTCGACACTGGCGATGACGATGAATACGAGCAAAGAGACACACAGTCAGAGTCAGAGACAGAGTGAGAGTGAGTATTTCGCTTATTTTCGGTTGACCCATTTCGCAATTGGCCAAAAATGTCTGCAGCAACTTCAGTTTCAGTTCTCGTATCAACTCCATTTTCCCCAGCTTTGTCATCTCTTTCGGGCCGGTCCAGCAATGTCAGTTTAAAATTAAGATACGAGCCAGGTCACAAAAGTGCAACCTGATTGCAGCACTGGCTTAGACAGCACCACACACAGAGAGTGGAGTGGGGAGCAGCATAGCGCACACACACACAATGCCGCACGGGTGTTGACATTTATGTCCAATGCAGATTTTTGCCAGGCCAACAACAACGACAATAAAAATTCCGAGACTGGACTGTGACTGTGGCACCGACTCCGATTCTGACTCTGACTCTGTGTGACGGCAGCTGCAGCAGGATAACTATACGTATACGTTTATACAGGACGCTCTCCGTCTCTCTCTTTCTATGGCATCGTGAGCATCGTTGGCATCGTTAAACAGGCAACTGTCCGCCTCAGCCACAATGTAAACGTTTCATGTTGTTACCAAAAGTTGTTATAATTTTTAGCTCCCTCTGCTTTATACCATAGTAAGCAACTTGTTTTCCCCCCTACCACCATTGCACTCCACTGAAATCCTTCTCTTACCACTACAATAAAAAATCATTGCATACTGCGGGGCGCCTTTGAGCTGTGCACAAAATTTATTGAGCAAAGTTGCTGAGCTGATGTATCGCATGGGCATGGCCAACGGGGGCTGGGTTACGGGGCGGACAGTTGGCATACTTTATCATCAGTGACGACGTCGACGACGACGGCGACGAAGAGGAGGACGACGTAGACGACGTCGACTCTGAAGGATGGCCAAGCGCAGGATGCAGGATCAAACCACAAAATCCAAACTGATGCATACAAATAAAAACAGAAATTGTTGGCAGTATTGTGTGACGGCAAAAATACCCTGTGGAATTGTCAGGAATATTTGTAATACATTTATTTTATTTTATTTATTTATTTATTTTTTCAAGTTTCATGTTATATTTAAACTTATGAGAAATAGTTTGAATGCATATATTTAAATTTGAATATATTTAACAATGCCTAATTTTCGAATTACAAATTATTTTTGAATTTGGATAAATTTGGCAATATTTTTAAAATTGTTTTTGGCTTTTTATAGACATTACCAAAATGTATATAATTTTGTCTTAATATATTTATTCCAAGCAACTTTTAAGCCCTGTTGATGCCCACTTATATATTATTTGTCTACAGGGTATAAAAAGCGAAGAGAGTCGAGGCGAGGCTGCTGCATAACATGGGGCCAGATTGTAGCTCTCCTGTGCACTCTCCGTCCTTTTCTCTCTGCACTTCTGCGTGTGCCCTTTTCACATGTGCATTACTGCGGGGGGTTTTTTTCGGGTAGGTCGCATTAAACGGAAGTTGCCGCTTCGCTATGCGTTTGTGTTGTTGTTGTTGTTGTTGTTGCTGTTGCTGCTCTTGTTTGTTGTTGGCATTGTTGTGTTTAAAAAGTTTTATGCTCGTCACGAGAGAAATTTATTGCACTCCGGTGTTCAAAGCTTTTATCCTTTTTTATCATTTTTCTGCTATTGTTGTTGTTGTTATTGTTACTGTGTGCTTGCTCTCTGTCTCTCTGTCTTTTCGGACTGGGCAGAACGGTTGTGAAAAAGCGGATGTGATTTATTTGGTAATGCTAATGATGTTTTTGCTCGTCGTCGTCCCTACCATCAGTTTATTTGAGCTTTGGCTGTAACAATTTTTATCGCATGTGTAGACGAACAGCACCAAAAACCAAAAAAAAAAACAACCAAGTGAAGAAAACCCTGGTAAAACCTGCCAAAAGTTTTCGGCAGTCAGCAGCAGCAAAACTGAAAACCGTCATGAAAATGCTTACGACAACGCTTTTCAATGTGGCTACAAAACAACGAAACCAAAATGAAAAATTTTCCACAACTCGATTTTAACATTTTTTTTTTTGTTTTGTTTTTTTTGGGTAGAAGGAAATGTAAACAGTTTGCCATTTATCTTGCGTGGCCAATAAATCGCATTGTATGCCAGGACATCAGCGCATTTAAAGGTAGTCCGTAGTTAATTTTTAAAAATGAGCCAAGTCAAGATACACGAGCACTTCATATAGGCCTTATTTATGTGTTCGGGTATTCAATAGCATGTCATTGTGTGCTGCTATTGACAGGATACTTCCACTCTCTTCCATCCTTAGCTCAGCTTATAGCTTTAATTGTGCGACTTAAGGTTTTGCTTTATTACAGCGACTTAACTATATTGAGCTTTATTAATTGTTGTCAGCGCCAGAAAGAGAGAGAGCCAAAAGCTGGGGCAACATTACGAGCAGCAGCTTCGTTGAAGAGGGTAACTCCCTTGGAGTAACAGAAATGACCCCAAAGGAGCAGCAGCAAGGTCAAACAAGGGAATCGACTCGCCCAAGAGGTTAAGTCATGTTGACAAAGAGATCAGAAAAGTTTCCCCTTCGCCCCACTTATGTATGTGTTGACAACCAAACATAGTTCGCTTTTTAAACTGAATTTAAACAACGTTTTAATAGAGACATTGTTACCAATCGGAATGTGCATATTTAAGAGCTCATATTTCCCACACGTATCCCACATAACAATATGTAAAAATGAAATAAAGACATTTTGTTATATCGTGGGCAGCTTGTTAAAAATGCATAAAGATTTTTTATAATCGTACTGGACACAGCAAAAAAACGAATCATAAAATTAAAGTTTATTACAATTTTGATGAGGGAAAAACGCATTTCATATGCAGTTCATTCACACGCGAGAGTCGCGAGTTTATTCGCCGGATATTCAGAACTAGAAAACAGTCAACTCGAAATATTTCGTAGTGACATTAATTAAAATTTTATGCAACACACGTGACACCGTCTACGTCCGTCCCAGTTTTTAGTCGCCATCGCTCTACCTCTTTCTATCTCTTTCTCTTTCTCTCTCTGTCTCTGTCTGGTTTTTGGGGACTGTCATGTCAAACGTTAGGCTGTCGCCTCGCATATGGTAAATCGATGTGTTGTGTGGACGGAGGAAGGTATGAGGTAGAACAAGCGTTTCGTTCGGTCAATTCGATTATATTCATTTTTCACCTTTCGTTTAAACTTTCACGTGTCGTGGTTGTAGTTACTGTTGCACTTGCTGTTGTTGGAAATTCCATGTAAATTAATTAAACTTGCTTGGCATACAACAGTAACAACAACAAGAACAACATGAGGCGAAAAAAAACAAATTGCCAGCAGCGGCATGGCACACGTCAGGATGTGCTAGGACTTCGGTGCGACCGACTGGCATACATGGCAAATTATATATTGCATGTCAAAGGACAACAGACAACGTTGTTGTTGTTGTTGTTGCCACGAGCAGTAGACAGCGGCGGACAGCGGGACATCGGGACATCGGGACAGAGCGAGGGTAACGAGTGAGCGCCAGGGTAGTGCCACTTAATATTTTTTATACACCACAAATCGACCACACGATCAGAGGCCGCCAGTGGCCATATGGCCAGGACATGTAGCAGGCAGGAGAAAGCAAAGAGAGAACAAACTCACACACTGGCAGGACACAGGTGCGCGACAACAATTAACGAAATTTATTCAATTTGCACCGTCGCACCGTTCGCAGTGTGGAAAAAAAGTGCAGAAACGCAACGCAAACACAAACTCCGACTTGCAGCCTTTTAAAATTTAAATAATAAATATGATATTGTTGTACTATATGGATATAGCTTGTCTGCCTGTGTCTGCACTTTTAGCGCAATAAATTGTTTCATTAAATATAAATTTAAATAAAGCGTAGATGCATACTTTGTCTTTCGCACCGAACTTTCCTTTAATTTCTTTCCTTTTTCCGCTTTGTGTGCAATATTAAATTAAGGCGATATTTCACACAAATTTATCGCATAAATTGCAAGTTCAATTCGTGCGTTTCAATTTCCAATTTTAATATAATATTCTATAAATTACGTAAAGGAGTCAAAAGTTTAGAACCCTTTTTTTTGCTGTTGTTGTCAAATGTGCCCCAATTTTTCACAAATAGGCAACGCCTCATTTTCCATTTTTTTTTATTTTGTTGGACGTTTGAAATTCAAAACAGGAATTGGCCACAGGAATGATGACCAGCTTCGCTTTGGGGCATTTGCTGAAATTGATGAAAAGCGATTTGAGTCGAGTATTTTGTTGTATTGCCGTGTATTGAGTTCCTCTTATGTGGCAATATGAGAGAATGATATCAAACGATTGGTTGTACACGAAATACTGTTATATATAGCTAGATATTCGCTTATGTAGGGTTTAATTTACTTGTGGGCGTTCACAAATATTTCACGAGAAAATTTCGATAAATGACCGTTGAGAATGCCGATTTATATGGCGTGGGTTACAGCAAGAGATTAGCTAAAAATAAAGTGGGATTTAACAAATGTTTTATGGCCTTTATTTGACAAGAAGAGAAATCTAATGCAAGCAGAAAGAAAAATGTTTTAGAAGAAGAGAAAAATTTGAGCTAGAATACATGACAAATTTGTTTAAAAACGGATTTAATTATTCAAAATTAAGGTTAGCAAATATACAATAGAAGAACTAATGATAAATATCAAATATTTGAATTAGAATTTATTTAAATAAAACACTTGTAAGTTTAAAAAATAAAAAAAGAATAAAATTTGAGTGGGGTGAGGTGTTCTCATGAAGAGACTTTTCTATACTTAAAGATCCTAATAATTGTTTTTAAAAAAATATTATATTTTTTGTACTTTTGTAATACCTTTAAAAAGAATACTTCCCTAGAAGATACTTCTTATCACTTGAAGAAGTATTATAATTCTTGGAAAAGCAACAGTTTAGCCAACATCTGAGCTGTTTGTGGGCTATAATAAATAAATAGAAAGATGTCATATAAGCTGTGACATAAGCGCAAGCAAATGCCTCGTTAGAGCCACTAAACGCAACCCTTCAACAAGTGACTTGACAGAGAGTGAGGGAATTTCTTCCCTTTTGTGTTATGTGCACCCCGCTGGCGTTTTGTTGTCATATGCTAAGACAACTTTAGCGCCCCGGCAAATCCGCACTTTTCAGCTACATTTCCGTCATATACAAACCCGAAGCGAAACACAAACACAAAAGGCCTCCAACTCCGACATAAAGATGACATTGAAGAAAGTGGCAACATCAGCAACATCAACAAGAACAGCGAAGCAATAGTGTTTGTGTGTGTATATATGTCTCTCTTGTGGCATGCACAATTAAAAGCGTAACCGTAGTTGTAATAATACGGAATATTTACGCTTGAATGGTTGCTTTGTGCCCTGGCTTTGAAACCCGGAACGCGGCACGTATGTGTGTGTGTGTTGTGTGTGTGTATTTGGTGTGTGTGTGCACTGTCATTGAGTTGCTCTTGAATGTTCCGCCCTGCTTTGGAAAATTAATAATTTATTTGTTTTGTCATTCAGCATTGTAAATAATGAGAGAGATTTTCAATAATCTTCTTTGTTAATATTGAAATTAATTTGTTTACTGTTATGCTACTTAATTAAACAAAACGCATACACACACACACACACACACACACACACACACACACACAGAAGTACACATCACACTCCAGACCGCATCGTTCTCAGCCTCTGCCTCCCTCCTCAGACGGCTTACCACAGCCCATAAATAACTGAGAGGGCGCAAGTGGGAGCTGGGAGCTGGCTGGCTGGCTCCAAGGTAGTGGTGGCCCAGGCCAATCTATATGTAAATAGTTTGTATTTACATGGCTGCATTTTAAAGGCTCGACAGGATTTTGTCCTGTTCAATTATGCAATAAATTTATCACTGATTCCAATGCAACGCAATCCACAGATGAATGCACGGCGCTTTCAACTCCTTGTGGTTTTCCCTCCCTCAATCTCTTTATACATATGTGTATGTGTATCTTTCTCTCTCTGTGTGTGTCTTCCAAAAATGTCTCTTTTGATTTTGGCACGCTCTATTTGCATTTGCCCGTTTCAAATTACACATCTCAATAATGCACTGCAATGCGTAGGAGAAACTTAGGAGAGACTGCTCTTGGCATAATGAAATATTTATTAGCCAAGTGGCTTGGCACTTGTTAGCTAATGTATCTTTAAGATGCAGCTATTAATTCCAAACACTGCGTGACGCATTTAAATTAACATAAAAACCATAAAACACAACACAACAAATTTAATTGCAACGCATTTGTTGATTTCTTTCAACACAAACAAATTGAGTGAGAAACATAAAATTTTGTCGCTTTTTTTCTGCCCTCCCGTCTTTCACTCCTCACCTCTCTGCATAATGAGTGAAACATGTTTGGTATCCGCGGCATTCGCGCAGCCCACGACAAAATTTCAACAGAAGAACGCATTTTCCACGTATACGAATATCTAAATAGTATCTGTTCATCTATATAAGTATCTCACACACTACTAAATGATATGAGTGTGTGGGGAGCGAGAGGGAGTGAGAGATACAGAGAAAATGAGGATGAAAAAAATTAGAACAACTTAGCGACAAGGGAATAACAGAAAACAAACTCAACACGCCGCCTGTCATCATTTATTTTGTCAGAGTCTCTAAAAACAATTCCAACTTATGGCTGGCAAACAAGACACTCTGATGGGCAATGGCATTGTGGCATGTAGCTCACACAGCTCGCAGCTTGGGGAGATACAAATAAGATACGAGAGATGCGATCAACAAAGGTAACACGAAGATCCAATGCTCTGTAGTTGAATTTGGGTGAAGAACTGTGTTCTAGAATTTGAGTTTATAGTTAAAATAAATTCTTTTGACATGATTAAATTTATATGAAGGGAAAGCAGCAATTTAGATTAATTATAATAATTTACATATATAAAAATATCTATATAAATTCTTGCAGTGATTTTTGAATGCAGATCTTTTGTGTGATTAGTTTTCACAAAAATAAACACTTTAGAAATATTGAAGATTTATTATAATAATATAGAGAGATGAAGTTGAAGTTATATAAATATAAAAAAATATTGAACTACTGTTTTCTCTATGCAAATCGTTGGTTTAGATCAATTAGTTTTCACATGAACTAATTAATATTACATATATGCAAATTTACTATAATAATTCAACCATGCGAAAATATATTAATTTATTTATTCTAACTAATCTCCAACTAGCAGTTGACTTCATCTATAAGCTGTCAAGTTGCCCCGCAAGTCATGCCAAACAGTGATTTTCATTTGCTTTCATTACAAGAGTCATCATATTTATCTTTTAGTATAGTGTATAATAGTTTGTATGTCTGGTAGTTTAACAAAAGCTCACAGCAATCTCTTTGCTAGTCATGGCTTGTTCTTTCTTTCCTGCTGTCTCTTAATGATGTGTTGCTGCTGCTGCAAAAGATTTTTTTTGGACATCCCATAGAGAATCATTGTCGTCGCATGGGACGCGAGCGCCCCCAACCACAAATGTTGCTGGCACCTACACACAGATACACACACGCACGCACACACACACGCACATAGACAAACACACAAGTCATTAAGTGTTAATTTAATGGCCAAGAGATCTTTGTCACAGATAACAAATGCATGCATTTTTATACGCACAGAGAAGATATAGAGAGAAAGAGAGAAGAACGTGAAGAGAGAGGCAACGATGAGGAGTTCTTTTGGGCTTCTATCTGAGCCCTGGCATCTCTTACAAGTTTGTGGAAAACATTTTGTGCGCAGCAGGTGATATATGTGTTGTCTGCTTATGGAAACAACCAGCAACCAACAACCAGCAAACAACAACTAACGCCTCCTCCTTTGGCTTTGGTCATATGATATTTGTGTGTTGTCGGGTTGCTCGGTTTGTTAACGCTGACAGACAATTAAGTGTTTGCTTTATGTTTATTGGAATGGATTTGCCGCAGCAACGCACGTTGTGCGTTCAGCGTTCAGTGTTGTGCGCTGCGCGTTCTTCTCTCTTAACAAATTGATTGATGACAGACACCCTGAATCTATAAAGAGAGAGAGAGAGAGATGGAGAGCGACAAGTTTCTTTCGTTGGAGAATAAAGTCTTGAATTACAAGCTCAACTGGTAGCCCACCAACACCTGGTCATCAACATTTTCGAGGGCTACTTTAAGTAATAAAAGTGCCAAGTAACAAAGTAGTCATAGTCCGTATAGTAGTAGGAGGCGTAGGCTCAGCCAACAGAAAAAAATACAAGGCGTGTGTATAGCCTAGAAAATGATGACGATGTAACGGAAACTTTTTAATTAAAATTCGAAAAATTAATTAAATATTTTTGTGACGCCCGAGCAAGAGTCAGAGTCAGAGCGAAAGCGAGAGCCCAAGCGCTGACGATGACGACTTTGAGATTAAATTTCCAACCTACCTACGAAATGCAAACCCACTGCTAAAGACAGTGAGACTGACTGTCGAAAAGTTTGCTTGGCAAAATACGAACACAAAAAAGAAGGAAAACAGCAACAAGTACAATAGCAACAACGACAAGTTGATGAAACAACACTAACAACAAGTTTTTGGTAAGGCAGTTGGAGAAGGCAACAATATCAAGTGCAAAATGAGAAAATTCACTTGCTCTAGTCAAACAACAACAAAAACTGTGTGAAAACGCCGTTGCTGGAAGGTCGTTAGATGGGGGAAAAGGTGGAAGGTTGTAAGCTTTTTGAGGGTAGAATGAAGAAAAACTCGACTCGACTCGACTTCACTCGTCTCGCTTTGCAGATAGAAAAACAAAAGAAAGTTTGCCAGCAGAAAAACCAAAAAAAAAGTGAATGTAGTACAAATGCCAAAATGAGAAAGGAGCCAACAAGCGAAAGATGAGCAAGAGAAGAAGCTACGAATAACACAACAAAAAAAAAACAGTTAATGATGCACAACTGATAAGCCAAAAAGATGACACACAGCCGCAACTACAAGTGCAACTGCAACTGCAGAAGGAAAAAAGAAGAAGCCACTTCAACTTCCCCCAGCTCAATTGCCAACTAACGACTGTGAAAACCAGTTGCAAGTAGGCTGAATCTGTGTGAGTTTGTGTGTGGCAGGTAAACCTGGCTATGTAAATTTTAAATTTAGGTTATCAGATGGCGGATGATGCAGAACACTGCAATGAGAATGCCAGAGATAATGGCAACTATCGTGAATGTGAAAGATGAAGAAAAAATTCCGAGTGCAAACCACTCGAAAGCCAAAAGAAAAATCTGTGAAAGTTGCAGAGGAAAAACAATTGAGAAGCGCGCAATTTGCATGTGAAAAACATAATTATGGTCAAGTACATATTAGAAAACATAAGCATTAACCGATAATCACATATTAATTATGTAGTGCAAACTGATGTTAAACCCCTCCGCATTGAACCCGTTCAAACATCATCAACAACAAGTAGCAAATGAGAAAAAGGGTGAAATTAAAGCCATGACCCAAAGTTCTATCCGACTTAATGTTGCCAATCAATCATTCGCTCACTTGATGGGCTACAAATTACTACAAAAAAAAGGGAAAATGGGGAAAAATGCGAACAACTGCAAATGGCAAAAGTTACGAGACAAGGGCAAAAAACTTAGTCGCATATGTGATGCTTCCTCTACTTCCGATAATGAATTATATGGCTGTGCGAAAAGCAAGAAAAAAGGAAAATAAATACGAACAAGTAAGAAAGCAAAAGTCGAGTATGATTTGCTGTGCGATACCCGCTATCCATTGTGAATAAAAGCAAAACAGAGCGGTATTAATTTTAAAATATTCCAAATTAATATACTGCAATAAATTCCTAATGCTATTTTTGGTATGTTTATATAGTAATACATTAAAAATATACTAGATTGTCAAGCAAAGTAACTAAGACCCTTAGTAAATACAAAATTATTTCTTAATTAAGTTAAGAGAATGAGAACCTTCTCCCTTTTACTTACATTTCCTCGAGGCACAAAAGTATAATACCCTTCTAACCTATGGGTAGCGGGTATATAAACATGTTATCCAATTTGAGTCAAAGAAAAGCTCCAGTTTAAGCAGGTAAAACAAAGCTAAACCTATTGCAATTTTTTTTTAGATTTATTCGGTATTCGGTTTAGTTGAATACATTAACTTAAATCCAGAGTATCTATTCATTTAATTCAATTGCAGAGTGCACAAATTGCCGTAACTATGAGTAGTTTTTGAGTAGCAGTGCCAGGCCAAAGAAAATTATGCTAAAGTAAATAACAATCTGACTCCATCTCTCTCTCTGTCTGTCTGTTGCTGTCTCGCTCTAGTACTCGTTCCCATGCTTTTGGGGCTGAAAATGTTAAAAACTTAAACAACGCTGACATATTTCCCCAGATGCCTTCAAACTTTTATACCCCAAACTTCTGCAGCCAAAAAGTCTTTTGACTCTGCTTCTATATACCAGAAAAAAAATCAAAAAAAAAAAAAAAAAATGTGATGTCAACGACGTTGAGGACGACGAGGACGAGTGGCAAAAAAGCTGAAACTGAAGAGAAGGCATTTTCATTTCGTGTTTAATGAAAAATGTCAAATAAAAGTGCCCAAAACAGAAACGGAGAAACAAATTGCAAAAGCTTTGTGCGATAGTTTTTAAGCGGAGAGGACTCCGCCAGTCCTTGAGCACAGGTGAGTGAGGCAGGATGCATGATGCAGAGGATGCAGTAGCCGTAGCCGTAGCAGCAACAGCATGCCAATAAGAACTGCAAACAAAGCGCAGCGCACAAGTCGAGGCACTTTAACAAAGATGGGCACACTCTTTGGCACACTAATTACTATTTATTTCAAACGAAAATTGCTAACGAGCAAAAGATATTACCATACTCAAACTCATACTCGTTCTCCTACTCGTCCTGGTCTAACCAGAACCAGAGTGTAATAATCAAAAGGAACAGGTAGAGTGAGCATTGAGAACTTGAGTGGGCCCCTTCATCTCCTCCTGCGTTTTTCTCTGTTAGAACAAATTATTATTTTTTATGATTATTTAAATTACGCGCCAGTAGCCAAACCAGAAGGCGGCCTGCGGCACAAAAAAAAATAAAAGCTGAAAATGCTGTTTGCTTCGGTTTGCTGGAATGTCGGTGCAATTTACAAAAGGCAACACAGGAGGAGCGGGAAGCAGCAGGCACTTTATAGCTCTTGGAGCACTTGGCGAAGATAGCGTAGCGTAGTCATCTCTAATAGTTTTCATCAGGCTGAGAGGCGTTTGTAATACTGCTGCCCCGCTCATCTGCTCGCCTCAACTGGTTGTTGTTGCCTGCAGCTTTTAGTGCAATTGGCTGGCAGCTTGTTTAATGATCATTAAAGATGAAGACGACACACGAGCTGCTGCAGCTTCAACGGCAGCAGCGTCGTTTTGATTCAAAGCGCTCTTGACCAGGCCTTAATAAATGAGCACAGGTTGTGCCCAGGCCGGGACAGACTTGTTTTCTTTTTTCTTAGTCTTTTATATATGTATAGTAGAGCTGCAACTCTTTGGCTCTTTTGGCTTGCGGGCAAGTGCCTTGGACTCACTCTAATTAGTCAATTTTTCTCCTCTTTTTTTTATACCCAATTAAATCTGCAGCAGCAGCAGCAGCGGCTTCGGCCTCAGCTTCAGTTGCAGGCACTTGAGTAAGCAAATGATGTGCAGTAATTAGTGTTGCCCCCCATGCACACACACACACACACACACACACACATAGCTATGGAATATACGAATACATATTTTTATATTCAGGCGAGGCCGAACTGCAACGTCCAACGCAGATAAATAATAATTTTCTTGCTGGCAATTTTTCTTCTGTTTTTTTTCTTTCGTTCGTTGGCATTGCCACAGGATGACAGGTGCAGTGACAACCTTGCAGACAAAATTGCAGCAGCTACAACAGCAGCGGCGACCCCAGTGGGACCAAGGCAATGTATTTATTAATCGCTTGCTTTTTTCCAACTGGGTAACTTGTGTTTGAGTGTGTGTATATTGAAGTTCCGCAAACTTACATGTCATACACGTACATTTATAATCAAGCAGCGCAAAGACCGACCACCAGCTCCAGCTCCAGCTCCAGTTGCTGTTGTTGTTGCTTCACCTCAATGCAAAACTCATCGCAAATACGCACTACATGCTGCATGATGAAGCATCTTGAAGTGGGCAAAGCCAAAGCAATGATGATGCCTCGATCTCTGTCCGTCTGTCTGCCCGGTAGCGTGTGCACAGTCAGTCGGTCGATTGCAGCTTGTAGTTGCTAAATGAAAACATACATTGCGGTCACAGATTGCACACACACACACACACAGACAGATACAAACACAGAGCACTCAGAGCTTCAAGCTAAACGCAAGCACGAGAAATTTTGCGAAACGCACAGTGGGAAAAAAGAAGTGAAAAAAAATTATATAAAAATAGTAAAATGAAAGTTCATTATAGCAATGGGAACGTCTAATTACCAGCTGGGATTGGCATAGGCAAATATTAAGCATACGAGGTTGAGAGCTTGGCCTATGGAAATGTGAAAGGCAAAGCGTGGATTATGGGAATATGGCAAATGCAAACGCAAAAAATGTTTATTAATGGTTCACTAAAGAATTGTAATTAGTTGCATGAGCTTGCAAAGAACAGCGGCAACTAATGATCCTTTCTCTTTAATTAGCATGCTGTTTGAGCATATTTCGAATACATTCTTAGCCCACTGTGCGGCAGCAAAACATCCTCATCAATGTCGCTGTCATTGTCGTAGCCCGCAGTCAGAGTCGAGAGTCAGCAACAGAAACAGAGAGCCACGGCAACAAAGTACCCAAGTCGAAGCCAGAAACATTTGTCCATTTGTCGAGTTTGTCCACTTGTCCAGCCAAATGTTGCACCGGCAGCTTCAGACTTAGCTTCAGTTTCAGTCGCCTCGCTTCAGTTTCAGCTTCAGCCGCAGCCTCTTTCTACAAATCGTGCAATGATGAAAGCCATGGACAAAGTCTTTGACTTGTATTCAGTTTTTGTTATTACTTGCGCCACAGCTTCTGTGCTGTTCTGTTCTTCTTTTTTTTCTGCTGCTGCTTTTTTTTTCTCCACATTATTTTTTTTCTCATCTCATCTCTGTTGTTGTATGTGCCGCCGCTTGGCGCTTGGAACGCTTTTATGCCCATTCAGTGCATCTTGTTGCCTCGCTCTCCCCAACATTGTTCGTTCGCCTCGCTGGTCTGTCTTTTGATGACAGCTGCGAGAGGAGAAAGGGGAACGAACGAAGACACTGAGAGAGGACGGACATTGGCGTTTTGTGTAAAAGCGACTAATGTGTGTCTACGGAAGCCATTTCGTGCCTTTTAGCTGTGAGTCAGTCCAGAAGTCGAAGTCAGTCAGGCAACCAGTTTCATTTCATTCGCAAAAAAAACGAAAAAAGTTGCCTGTCTTCAGCATGAAGGCGAAAAATAAATATAAAAAAAAGTGTAGTTAATTCGCCAAGTAATAATATTATACTCGTACTTATGAATGTCGTCTGAGCAACATGCTGTGCACTTCTACTTGCCAGTGGATGTCCAAGTCGATGTCTGAGTCGGAGACAGAGTCGAAGTCCCTACCATGGCCAGAAGAACCTGCCGGACCAGCGCCTCCAGCTAAATTGGCTTGAATTTTACGGCTGCTGTTGCCTGTCTTTCTTGTTGTTGTTGCTGTTGTTATATTGTCAGCAGCAGCAACATAAGAACAACAATCGACGATTGGCCTCGCCTCGGCCTCGGTCTGTATTTAAGCGACATCATTCATCTGCCCGCCCATCAACAGCAGCAACCAGCAACAGCGACCAGCCACAGCAACGCCGGCTGCACAATGCCAATGACGACAGACGCCTGGCGATGACGATGTTGTGGATGGGATACGAATGACGATGATGATGATAATGACGACAGCAATAATAATAACAAACAACAACAGCAGCAGCAGCAACAACAATGGGGCAGGCTGCAGGCAGCAGCCCTGTGGCCCATCAGACAGCTTCGTAGTACAAAGTACAAGTCCGCATAATTATAATCAACGTCATTTAACGTTGCCGGCCGTCACTCAGCGCCATCTACAACATTTACAACAGCCGCAACAGCAACGGCAACGGCAACAACAACAACAAGTTGTAAGCACTGAGTGCCCCATCAAGCTTATTGTTGTGTATCTTTTGGATACATTTTTGATAACAGAGCGCATAATAACTTTGTCGTTAGGTTAGGAATGCATTAACAGAAATAATGTTCATCAACAGCACACAGAAAGTGCCTTCTCTCTCTGCTATAATATGATGACTTATTTTGCCCCAAAAAATCTGTGTTGGATTCTCTACTAATATCTCTCTTTTCTCTCTGCTTCAAGAAAAATAGTTTGAATACACATCAACACAAGTTTTTATTAATAGCATAATCTAAAGATACGACGAATATCATTTCCTGTTTTAGTAGTTCCTTTTATATATTCTTAGATACTATCTCAAAGATGTGTTGCCCGAAACTCAGACAAATTTATATACCAGCTTTCTAACTTTCTATTCAATTTATTTAAGGTGTTTGTTAAGAAGTATCTGAATGATATATCTATGACTTTTGATATTTACTTTAAGATACTCATTTATTTCAAAGTGATTAAACTAATTGTTACCTTGTATTAATATCTATTTAGTTCGCATTTATTTCTCCCTGAAGTCAATTCAATTTCGTGTTGAAATCAACTGTCAATTAAATGAGCCACTAATCAAATTATGTATCTCAATAAAAAGCCATGTGAAAGATACTTTGTGGCCGCACCTACGTTTAATACGTAAGTGGAAGGAAGTCAGTATTTACTTTATACATTTTGTTGGAGATTCCAAATTATTTTAGGGAACGCTCCGCAGTTGTCTGCTCATTCCCTTGAGGGCATCAAATTTTCGACTTGTCTGTAGATTAGCTTTTCGTTTTACTTTGCTGCCTGCTGTCGGTGTCTTACGATTTGTTGACCTTTGTCAACTTCAACACGCGACTAAGCGCTTAAAATTGGTGCAAATACAAAGTAGAGTCACACAAGTACTTCACACTCTGTGATTCAGAGCTGTCGCAGTTGTGTGTATCTAGCGCCGGAAGTGCGCTATTTATAACAAATTGCCGCCTGTTTGACATTTAACCGAACGAAGCGTTGACGTCGACTACGGCGATGGCTTCACATTAAAGATTTAAATGAGGAATAGAATGAGGAGGAGCAGGGATAGATGTTGAAACCGGAGGCGTTACCAGGTCACCGCGTACTTTTGGCATGTAATCAAATGTAACCGCATACCAAATATGCGCCCCGGACTCCAACTCAAACTCAAACTCGGACTTTGCCGAGACCGGGAAATTCGAGCGCAGACAGACTTTGTGGTCGGCGGCTTAGCCACGGCCATTTAATACAATAAATCGCACTGCCATCAGACGACAAAGGAGCAGAGTCAAGCTATAGAGAGAGGAAGGAAAGAGGGAGGAAGGAGGAGCTGTTTGGTAACCTTCTTGTGAGTGGCCTGACTCGAGTTCAGTTTGCGCGACCTTCTTCATTAAAATTATGACAAGCTGTAATTATCTTCGATTTGCTTTGACCAACGCACTAATTGCGTGTGAGACAAGGGAATGATACTCGAGACAGGGACAGAGGGAGGGAAAAGAGGGAGAACTAGGCACATACATACATAATTGACGTGTACGTCAAGTGTCGCTCAAGTGTAACCAAAGAACTGGTTTTTTATCGAAATTAGTCAGTTGCTGGTGAAAAAAGATGTGACTGAGTTATGTCTATGACCGAGTTAGTCATACGACTTTGTGTGACTCAAAGTGGGAACGACAGAGACTTTATGAGTAATGACAATGGATTGCACAACGGAAGATCTTCCCAGCTGCGTACTGAACTGGTTAATGTCTCGGCTAATAAATTACAAGATAGATTTTGCATTTCACTGAAATTCAACTCGGAAATGATTCCAGATAACATATTTTTGACAATAATGAATGAATGTGTTGCAGCATATTTTTTGTACAAATCTTTTTTGTAGCCACATTCTTTGGGCGTTTCCGCGCTCGTACGTATTTCAATTTCCTTCGTCTGGTTTATAGCCATTAGTTTCCACCCCGCTCTTTGGCTGT
This sequence comes from Drosophila nasuta, assembly GCF_023558535.2. Taxonomy (NCBI): domain Eukaryota; kingdom Metazoa; phylum Arthropoda; class Insecta; order Diptera; family Drosophilidae; genus Drosophila; species Drosophila nasuta. The sequence continues at coordinate 7,841,694 of NC_083457.1, forward strand.
CACTCAAAGTGCAGTGGAGTCGGTCGTTGCAGCGTCAGTTCTTGGGAAACTGCGTGACCAGGCTAATTAAAGCTTAAAGCAGAAATGTTGACGAACTGCGCTTGCTTCGAAAATTGAACTTCAAGTAGAGAGGAACTTGAGACGTCAACTTCGAGTGCAACTATGTAGTATGTAGTATGTAGTATGTGTGAGGAGTATCTTAGAGATACCGGTTCATAATTTATGTAATTATATGCATTTAAACATTGCAGCACGAAAGCTATGAGCGACGAGTAACTGTGAGCTGCGTCTCTCTCTTTCTTTGTACCATTATATAGCTCGACATCAAATTATAGCAATTATATAATTTTTCTTTCCTTCACTTGTCGTCTATTTACAGAGGGTCGTCCGCATCCGACAGATACCAGCAGCAACAGCAACAGCAACAGCAGCTGTTTGCTTCCATCGCTGTGTGTGTGACAAGCGCAACTAATGAGCACAACGCAGCTACAACAGCAGCCAGCAAGTAGCAACAAATCGGAAACAGGAAGCAGCAACAACAGCAGCAACAGCAACGACGAACGAAAGTAAAACTGCGTGGCCATTATTATCATTACTATATAATCGTAACTGTGATAGCACCAAAGAAAGAAAAAGAAAAGCAAAGCAGCGCAAAGTTGAAAATACTCACGATACATATATCAGATACATTTACCCGCAGCTAAAGCTACAGATATAGATACTCGTTCAAGTTGCTGCCGTGCGTAATTACGTTTCAGTGATTTTCAAACTAATAAATGTCGTACGCGCAATTGCCGGCAACAACAATAACAACAACAACAACTATTTGCTAAAGCCAAGCAGCCAACAAAACTCCGCACAAAATGGCGCACAAAATGAGGCAGACAACAACAGTGGCAGCAACCACACTAAAGGCAACAATAGCAACATCAGCAGCGACAGCAACACACACGAGAGCAACACAGAGCTGCAGAAGAGCAACACGAGTTGGCGGCACGCATTCAAGTTCAAGGCGGTCATCGTTAATCACATGTTTTATATCCTGCCACACGTTTAGCTCCACATTGTTGTTGCTGCTCGTGCTTGTGCTCGTTGCCACAACGCCAGCAGCAGCAGCCAGCAAGCAGGCCACTCGCAGCAACAACACATCAGCAGCAGCAGCGGCGGCAGCAGCACAACAAGCGACGCCCGTTTGGGATCATGCCATCGATTTGAATGAGGATTTTCGCATACTATGGCAAATCATTAATCAGGATATAACATTTGAAATACAAGCACGTACATTAGGTTATGTCGGCTTCGGATTCTCACCCGACGGTAATCTTGCCGGCGCGGATATGGCCATCGGTTGGGTGGACAAGGGTCAAACGTATTTTCAGGTGAGTGATAAATAAGATAAAGAAGCAGCAAAGCATATAACAAAAACAAAAAAAAATCGTAATACTCGGGGTAAAACTCGTTGACCATTTTTCATTTTGTCGGGTTACATTTTCATTTTCCAATGCGTGCGGGCCGGAAATTAAGGCAGCCAACTAAATGAAAAGTTGTCGCCCTAATATCATGCAATTTATTTTGCAAACATTTTGATAAATAATATTAAAAAAAAACACAGCAGAAGCTGAAGCTAAAAAAAAAATGTTAGCAAAACAAGAAAAACATTTTACCACTCAACTTGGTTAGTAATTAATTTGTTGTGGGCGGCAACAACTCCACAACATACACAAAAAACGAAAAAAAAAAAACAAAAATGAAAAACGAAGGCAAAGGCAGCAGCAGGAAGTGAAACAAGTTCCGCTGTAAAAAGGCGCACAAAATATGTGCATAGTCTTAGATGCTTTTGGTATCCTTAGAGTCTTCGTCGTCGTCGTCGTCGTCGGCACGGCATATGAATAATGACAGGCTCATTTGTAAGGACTTGACGGGTTTTTATTTGAATGTGCTCGCGTTTTCCTTTCCTTTGCTTGCGAACAGTAAGGATTATGGCAATTTAGCAAAAGGAAGAGAAATACTCTGAACTATGTTAGGTGAACCCAAAGCAAGTCAAACCAAGCAGAAAACGAAATACATATTCGTACACAGTGCAAAGATTCCTTTTTTTTTCGAAAAGAGAATATTCCAATACGGCAAGTTGAGCAGCGTAAAGTATCGTAACTAATCATTTATTTGCTACTGCTCCAGCCTTTGAGGAACTTTGTGTGTAACAAAACTCAATAACTGACAGCTAAAGTGCAAAGTAAACTAACTGGCAAATAGCTCAGCTTTCAGTTGGCAGTTCTTGGTTCTCAGTTGCGATTGTTTGTAGTTTCCGAAACATTTAATTAGCTCGTGAGAATAAAGACTGTTAATTAGAAGTTCAAGCTAATCCTTGTTTCGTGTGTTCACGGCGCATCGCTTCCTGTCACAAAGCCCAAAGTAGACAGAGAATACGAGAAAGAGACAGAGAGACGAAACGTGTAATAAAAGCTGAAGCACTATTTGATCAAGTATACGTCAAGTATGCTTTGCTTTTGTCAAAATCAAATTTAATACAGTCATCCTACTACAGACTTTTCAATTGTAGACTTGGAATTTCTTTGGCTCTCTCGCCTCACCTTGGGCGCCTTTTTCAGTTCTAATCCGTCCCTGACAATGCTGCTGTCCCATTTTTTGAAATAGGCTCTGCTGTCGCTCTATGGACTATTGTCGTAAGCGCTGGTCTTACGTTCATCCATTCACATTTTTTTTCTGTTCTACCGTTTTTCGGATGGGGGGAAACGCCTTCAGCGACGAGTATAACAACGACGTCATTTGGCATTTGCCTGTGCTCCCAGCTCCTCCTTCCTGGGGGCTGCTCTGCAAGAGTAATAGGAGTCGTCACTGCAAAGTGTCTAATGAAATGCGAGTATTGCGTGTTGTGGTTGCGTAGCTCTTCTGCTTTCCATCTGTTTCTCTGTGTGCGAGAGTGTGTGGCAGGATATGCGTGTGGCGCCCAACGTGGGTGGCAAACGGCGGGTGGGCGGCCAATTGTGTCGCTGACATAAACTGAAACTTGGGCCAGGCGCATTGCTTTTATTTTCCCTTCGTATTTTTTTTTATATGTGTGATTTAATGATTTTCGAGGCGTACGACATCAACTACACTCACACAACGTTATATTGTTGTTGAATGTTAAATACCAGATACATTAATATGTCTGTCTGTGCCCTCCACGCGCCCACTCAACCTGTCTTTCTGTCCGTCTGTCTGCCATTCAGTCTCTGTGCTTTGTGTGACGGTGTTAATTTCACATCTTGACGTGTCGTTGGTAATTGCGAGTCGCTTCAAATTGTACACACATACACACACACAGTCACACACACAATCCGCATAACGAGTCGTGACTGTCTGACAGTCTTTTTGGACAAACTGTTTTGTTCCACTCCCCCACATTTGGCATATAGAGTTACCTGCCTGCCCCTATTCAACTATCACCTTTGAGTTTCTGTGTCTGTGTGTGTGTTGAGGTTGTTGATTTGTCAAAATACTACGCTCCATGGCCACACAACGTGTCAAAGGTTAATTAGAGCTGAAATAGATATTCGTATTAATATAATAATTAAGTGCTGAAGTGTAAGTAAAAGGCCCTCCGAAAATCAAAGCCATATCAATTGTTATTCCTGCCCTCAGGCAACCCACAGACACTTGATGTCGCTTTATCTTTGTGCGTGAGTGAGTGTGCGTGTGCGTATCCGTTTGCGATAGAAAATACACAATTATTTAATAAACAATGCATAATTGCATGCAATTGTTGAATTATGGAATCAATATTCAATATTTATTGCACAACACACACAAAAGTTTCTCGCGTTAATTGGCTAATTTTTGGGCTCGGCAATTGAAATATCGATAAGCAGAGCTAGATAGCAACAGTAAATAGTGAGTAAAAGAGATAGACACGAAAGCAATTATCATTTTTGGCATTGTCTAATATTTTGCATGCACAAGTAAACCACACAAAAACGAAGAGAATTCTTTGTGTAATTGTTCAATTGGCTTAAAGAGCCATGGCCAAGAGTCGCGCTGTCAGTTCTAAGTTGTGACGAACACCACGAGGTTCTACTCGTCTAAGCCTACTCTGTCTAGCTAACTTGCCGGCTCAGTTCAGGGCTGGGGTGGGTCTTTGGCTTCGACTGGGTAGTAAGTCATCATAAATTAAAGTGTAGACAGAGTGTAATACTAGGGGAGAGGGACAGTACTCATCTCGCATTATCTCAAACGCTCGCACATTCAGTGCCCAATTAGAATTAAAAGTTTAACACATTATTGTTTTCTTCTCCATGATATACAGTAATTTAATAAACATACTTCATTTTGTTTATAAAAATTATCTCTAGTTAACAATAGTGCTTGATTTATTGAGCCTTTATTTATCGTTACGTTAGTTTGTTTTACTTAAACGGTTGTCTTCATGACTTAATAATACGAAAGATAGAGAACCAACACGGAACACACGGAACTGAGAACCTCACAATCACAACCCCAATCAACTATAATATAGACACGGCTATGCCGTACTTACGCACTTTCCATCGATGTTAGCAGGCCTGATAACTGATGAATCCGTCGTAGCATATATGCTTGTTGATGTTAGCTGTTAAAGATGATAAAGGGTTATGGTTATCAGGCTTTCAAATCCCTATGAACCCCATGTTGGCTATACAAAAAGTCGAAAAAAATGAGTTAGTCGATTTTTGACAAGTACTAATACAAATTCAATTTAATCATTCAATTTAGCAAACCATGTTGGCACTCTTAGTGCATTTTGCGAACGAAAACAATCCAATGCAGATGGTGCCGGCGTGTTTTTTGTGGAGCCGTAGATCTCTCGCCGGAAGATCTACGCTCCTTTGAACGTCTCTAGTATCGCCTTCGCTGAGCCGCTATCGAATACCGTTTGATAATCTGCAGCGAAGATTCGCTGCCGCAAGATTATCGCCTTATTCCCACTCTAGCTGGCTGTTCGCAGCGAGGTTCGCTGCCTTCACCAATTCTCCCTTAGGCTTGCAGGTTAGGTGAATATCCGCGTGCGCTTCACTAGTGGCACCTGTTCAACAGGTGGGGAAGGCGAGGACCGCAATGTGCAACACCTATTACACTCTATGGAGGGTCTAGCGTGTGCAATTGCCAGCGGTATGACCAATAAGCTGCATAAAATAACATTTTTACCGCAAGGTCTAATCAGATTGACACTACTTACCAATCAGTGGCAAAGAGAAAATTTAGCAATTCTAAATTCTCTAAAAGAGCCGGCCAATCCAAGTTGGGACAAAGAAAATCTCGAATGCCCAAAAGTGTTGGCATTCCTTTCTCGGTTGCAGTATTATTTTATATTTATTTTTGCAATTTTTCTTTGCAAATTTTTGGTCTGATGTATTAATGTTCTCAGTGAAAAAAAAGTGCATAAGTGAAGATGGCTGCCCTTAGTGAGTGCTCAAAGCATCTCTGTGTGGATCAATGCAATACTTACTCCCCGTTCGATAGACTCAACAGTTGAGCTATGCTAAGTGGAGTTGCCAACTTAATTAAGGCTTTGGCGCATCAGCTGATGCTTTGATTTGTGACAATCAGATGTTTATTTGCAACTTTGCAACTTTAATTTGCCACTTTAATTTAGACAACTACCTCACAACAGCAGATTTTAATCGAGAGTTCAATCGAAGACGTAAAATCTGAAAGAAGGTAGTTACTCTTTGAATTCCCACAAGTCTTTAGCATGAAATTGACCAATTTCCTTGCCCTCTAAATTTTCTAATAGGTATAAGGCCTGTCCAATTTTTCGCTTTACTCGTGCCTTAAGGCCGACTCGTGCAAGCTTAGCGTTGAAATTGTTTGCCATATTGCTCAGTGCCCAGTTACGCTTAATTACTGTCTGGCCAACTTCAAAGGTTCGTTGTTTAGTACGAAAGTTATACGATCTCTGATTCTTTTCATATGCCTTTTCAGATATTTGTGAATATCAGCACGGATTTTAGAAAATTTGTCAGCACGATCGAGTCGAGCAGTTCCTTCACTTAAGAGATTCAAATTTTTAAGTACTGTGTAGTCTTTACCATGCGTCATCATATGTTGTCCAAATACAACATAGTACGGTGACGCGCCTATCGATTGATGTATGTTATTGCGTAGAGCACAATTGATACTGCTAACATATATATCCCATTCTCGCTGGTCTGAACGAATAAATGATCTTAACGCCGCATTAATGGATCTATTGACTCTTTCAGCTGCATTACTTTGAGGGAATATGCTCCAGTGAACATGTGTTTGATACCATACGAAGACAAAAATGCAGCGAATTCTCGGCTTTTAAACTGAGTGCCGTTGTCGCTGATTATGAACTCTGGTGTGCCAAAACAGTTAAATACAGTGTTGCGCAAGTGATCAATGATTATTAAAGTCGAAAATTTCTTAACTGGTATAAGAAATGTGAATTTTGAAAGATGATCTAGGATGATAAAAATTCCAATATAACCAAGTTTTGAGCGTGGAAACGGACCTATGAAATCTATGTAGAGTCTTTGAAATACTCGCTCACTAATTGTTTGAATACCCATTGGCGGCTTTAGATTTTGTGTCGGGTATTTTGAGGTTTGACATATTTCGCATTTGCTAATAAAGTCTCGCACTTCCACTACCATTCGTGGCCAATAAAAATGCCTACGAATGCGTTCTAGACACTTCGCTGTGCCGCAATGTGCTGACGTTGGGGTACAATGAGCTGAAACTATCACCGAATTTCTGAGAGATGTAGGGACGTACAGTTTCCAGCCATCGCCAATATCTTCGCTGACGTCGGAAGGCAATACTGCTCTGTAATATAAATATCCGTCTATGATTTTGAAATCCGGAAGATTGGATTTGCTCATCTTCTCTTTTAACTCGACATAATCACTTTCGAGAAATGCATCCGAGTTTAAATCTATCTCTGGTAGTATTTCGAGCTCAACAACATCTACATTTTCTTCGAATGCTCTGGAAAGAGTGTCAGCGACTACATTTTGACTGCCCTTTCGATGTTCGATCTGAAAATCCATTCCTTGTAGCTTTAACGCCCACCGAGCAAGTCTGCCATGAAGGTCTGTTTGATTCATCAACCATTTCAGACTTGCATGATCGGTTATAACTTTGAATGATTGGCCTTCTATATACATACGGAATCGCTTAATGGCTAATACAACTGCCAAGCATTCTAATTCCGTTGTAGAATAATTTCGTTGTGCTTTGTTCAACTTTTTCGACATATATGCAATGGGTAGTTCGTTGCCTTCTGCATCAAGTTGAGCTAATACGGCGCCGATGCCATATGTTGAAGCGTCACATTGCACTATGAATGGCAACTCATAGTTGGGATGACGCAAAAACGGAGCAGCACATAGTCTATGTTTTATTGCTTCGAACGCATGTTGGGCCTTTTCATTCCATTCAAATTTCTTTCCTTTTAGCAGCTCTGTTAGTTCAAAGATGACCGTTGAGTACTGGGGAATAAAACGCTGGTACCAACCAGTCATGCCCAGGAATCGTCTCAGTTGGCGTCTGGACTGTGGCACCGGAAATTCGGAAACGGCTTGCACTTTCATTGGATTTACTCGAAGTGTGCCTTCTCCTACTACATGGCCTAAGTAATCTACTTCTCGTATTCCAAACTGACTTTTGGTAACATTTATTGTTAGTCCCGCTTTTCGTAATCTATTTGCCACTTCGGTCAGATGCAGTAAGTGGTCTTCAAAGTTAGAGGACATGACCAATAGATCATCTAGGTATACGAATACGTGTTCCTTCATGTCATAGGAATTACTTGATCCATAAGACGACACATTGTATGAGGTGAGTTACACAAGCCAAATGGCATCCGAGTAAACTGATACAAGGGTCTATTTGGTACCGTAAAAGCAGTTTTGGTCGCGCTTCTTTGTCTAGAGAAATTTGCCAAAAGGCATCTTTTAAATCGATTTTGGAAATGCACTTAACAGATGGCAATCGACTTAGAAGACCTTCTAAGCTAGGCATGGGATATGCGTCCTTCTTCGTCACTGCATTTAGCTTTCGAGAATCAAGACATAGACGATCTTTGCCAGGTTTAACAATCAAAACCACAGGCGAGGACCATGCAGAGTTCGAAGCTTCTTCTATTACTCCTAAACGTAACATGCGGTCAATCTCGGCACAAAGTCGCTTTTCTTTAGCTGGAGATATGGGATAGTATCTTTGTTTAATGGGAGTACTATCTCCTGTGTCTATAGAATGTTCAAGAAGTGTTGTTTTTCCTAAGCCGTCCCTTTCGCATGACGGAAAAATCAACAACTGCTTGTAATCTGCGTTTTTGCATTACTGTAAGAGACAATTTGGGTATCGTTTCATTTTCAATTTCAGATTCAGTTACTGCATTAACATAACTAACAGAAATTCCAAATTTATTCCAAAAGTCAATTCCGCAAATAACATCTTGCGTGATGGCGCTAACAATTAGGAACTCAAACGATTGCTTTGTCGAATTATATTCGATTGGAAGATTAATGGTACCAGCGACCTTTTGAGGTTGTCCATCAGCAGTTTTAACAAATCCTTTGGATTTAAGATAGTTAATATTATTTTCAAGAATGTACTTTGCTAAGTTTCCTCCGATCACGCTTTTATTTGCTCCGCTATCGAGCAAGGCCAAACAACGCTGATCGAGAATGTTGAGGTAAGTAAAGGGTCGTATATCGTTGTCTTTATTTACGATAGCTGATATCCTATAAGAATTTAGTACACGCTTTTTCGACCAAAATGTATGCATACGATGAGCAGCACGCGATTTTGGAGATGTGTGTATTTTTCTTAATCGCAAATGATAAGGTATAAAATGTCGATGAATTTGTAAGTCAGGTAAGTTATTCGATATAGCAGGTGGTTGAGAATACTCTAGAGAATTTGGTTCTATTTTTAATTGCGGATATCCGCTTTTGGTGGTAAGCGAATACCCTTCTGCGAGTTTTCCTGTTTGGTTTTACATTTTGTACAGTTTGGTTTATATGTGTCAAGTTTTCCACATCCATAACAAAATATGCGACGTGATTTCAGGCAATCCTGGTAACGATGACCAATTTCATCGCAATTCCAGCATTTGAAATTATCAGAATACTTCATAGCATTTACATCTGCTGATTCTGAGTTTTCATCTTCAGAGCCTAACTCCAGGTCTTTTTCTAAAGCAATCTCATGAATAACTCGGTTGGGGTTATTCGATCGATTTTGATGTTTAGGCAGTTGGGAGTAGAATTCTTCATGTTTGTGACATTCTCTACGAAGGATAGCTAAATTTGAAATTGGAACATGTAACAGTTCATGTCGAAGATCTGGTTTCAAATTCTGTTTAACATAAGAGACCAATTCGGTATCGGATAGACGAGAATTAAGCGTATCTGCTATGTTCAACATAGCATCCAAATATTCATCGAAAGGTTCATTAAACTTTTGTTTTCTGCGCCGTAAGCTATCTTTTATGTCTTCATCGGTTCTTTGATTTTGGTATCTTTCGCATAAACGAGAACAAAGATTATACCAATTCCTATGATGAGAGCTACGATGAAATCTCCAATAGAAGGTTAACGCTGGACCTGTTTAAATATTTGGCAATGCAACTCAACTTGCAGCACACATCAGCTATCGAATATAATAAGTATTTTATTAAGTGAATTAAAGTATGCTACTAAATTGTTCAAGTTTGTTTTGGCAACGAAAGATTTGTAGTAAAACATTGTGGTGTTATCAGTTCATAATCCAAATGCCAGTTGACTTTTGAAGTTGATTATCATTGAAAGTTCCCACGAGTTTCTCTACTATTTCACACAGCTATGTTTTTTTGTTTTAAGCAAAGTTGACACTCTTTATGTGTGTAATTCAATATTTCAAAAGCCTAACCGTTTTGTGCATTCCAGACACGACACTTTCACCCACAGAGCTTAAAACAAGCAGCTGCTAAATGGCCGCCAAGCGCCAGTTTTCAAAAGCTGACATAATAGTCGATGTAGAGCTTAAAAAACATGCGGCGTGGGTTGGGACAGAAGGCAGGGGGCAAAGGGTAGCGGGCTTGTTGCCTATTAGTCGGCCATTATTTGTAGATACTTTGCGATAAGCAGCGATGCCGACAATAGCGCCACACCTAGAAGAGGAGCTAAAGCTGCGAGCTAAAGGCACACGAACATAAAACATAATAAAAAACAAATTCGTGTAATTTATTTTCAAGTTTTATTAGAAGTTGAAGGAGAAGAAGATGCTTGAGCGGGAGGCTAGCGCTCGCTTATCAAAATTTTAATTAATACGCATCAGAGAAACTTTACGAAAATGGTTTCTAACGCTCCGCGGCCCTAAAGCAACGTTGTGACGTTAATTAGTGCCATCCAAAGTGGCGACTTTGTTGCACTCGTTTTACTACACAATGTACAAAGCCCCAAAAAAACACAACATCAACGAGGAGAGAAAAAAAGCAAGCCACAACAAGCCATTAGCTGGAGAACCGGGCGATTAGTATCTTAAAAGTACTTAAAAGGTCATTACACTACAGTCAAGCAAAGCCAACACAGCTCAGCATAGCATAGCGAAGCGAAGCGATGGAACAAGCTGAGCAACTTAGCCAGCGACTAATTATTTAATTTCAAGTTTTAAGTATGCTCCGGCAATGGCAAAAGGCAGCAGCAGCGAGTCAGCGAGGCAACCAACCAACGAACCAACGAGAGCTGTCAGTCATCTTTACCTCGCAGCTAAAGCTTTGGCCCCTTTGGCTCTAACCTAACCCATTAAGCACTGAGAGATAACAGATCCATTATAGAAGAATTACGAGTACGCAACATCTCCCAACGCCATCGCCATCTCCTACTCCATCTTCAACGACGCGTCGTCGTAGTCGTCGTCATCTTTCGCTAATGACCATCGATGTCGATGTCGATGTCTGCGGCGCTTTGCGGAGTACATCACTCAACCTCATCTGGTTGACTGGGAATGGGAATGGCCCTGGTTTGGGGTATGGGAAGCGATGGCTTCGTTTCAATTGCCTTGGGTTGACGTTGCGTTGGGTTGGGCTGCGTATCTATTCACTATCCACTATATGACCAGCTGTCTGTCTAATTTCAAGTGGTTACGCTGCACAAACTAAGACAACAGTTAAGTGAATAGGGTTAAATAACGCACCGAAGCGCAGTTGCTCTCTAAGCATATCAATAATATTTGCCGAGCTTATTTACTTCGCTATAAGTAGCGCTTAAGCTTGTGTATCTTTGCAATGAATGAGTAGCCAATGCTTTATTTACTATTATTGTACTTTAAGTAAAGCAGAAAACTTGCACGATATGTTTAGTATTCATATTATTAAATCAAGTTAAATTCAAGTTTTCTTGATTAATATATTTGTACTATATTAAATCTGCTCTTAAATCTTAAAATAAATTAAAGAACAAAACTGGCAATTGTATTATTCATATAAAATTATAGGAAAGTTAAAACTCGCTTCGACTTTTATATTTCTACTATTCGCTTCAACGCTTAATCTGTAATTCAATTAAAGAATTACGCTGGCAAATACTATTTATTATAAGCATAATTGTAGTATTCAAATTTGTAATCAAGAAAATTAAAAGTTTATTCTTTTTATAAATATTTCTACTATATAAAGTTTGCTTTGCCCACCATTTCACATAACTTCTCATTAAATGTGCTCCATTAATTCTTTTTAGTGCACTTTAATTCTAGTCATATTTTTTCACGGCTTTAAAGTCGTATTACTTGGCGGCTTTAATCTAAAACTCATCTACATATTTTTCCAAGAAATCATTACGTATATTGCATAGGCTTATCGGCCAAGTTAATATGCTCCTGCTGTGAGTTGACCAAAAAATATATAAAAGTACTAAAGAAAAAAAAGTAGTCTAAAGGAAAAACGAAAACGAAAAACCATTTGGCAACCTTTTTGAACTTTTGCGTGGCCCTGGCATGACGTGTGCGAGTTTCATAGGCATTGTTTTGTTTTTGTTTCTGTTCTTTTTTTTTTTTGGTTTTACGGTTTTTCGTTTTTATTTGCCTGCTGCTCTTGGTGGTATCTAGCAGATACATTAACATTAGCACATTGTTCTATTTGGACGCAGTGCGCTGTTAATTATAAGTGAATGATTAATTGTGCCAAACGCCAAAGCATCGACAACATCTCTGGGGTCAAATTGTGAACGTTGTGGCTTGTTGTGGAGGGGATAAGGGTGGGGAAATTCGGACCAGAGTTTTGGGATCGACACTCTTGATTGGCATATGAGTAATGAGCTTTTTGTTTCTCAGTGTTCGCTGTACATTTGTGTGAAATTGTTTATGCGCTTCTCATCTTCTCTTCTCTTGTTTTTTTTTTTACAACTCACAACAACTGCTGCCCACACACACAACACACAACACACAACACACAGCGAACACAACACAACAGCTTGCATGTCATCACTTGAGACGAGTTTTTTTATTGTAGTTGTTCAGGGGAATCTATTTGGTTTCTGTGTTTTTTCTGTGTTTTCTTCTTGTACTTTACTTTCTTCGTAACTTTCTCACAGCTGTTGGTTGAATTGAAGAATGCGAATAGTGTGCTGAGCGCTTAGAATTCAATTAGTTTTTATAGACATTATCCAATTTGCTGTAGTTGTTGGTGTTGTTCGGTGCGTGTTTCACACACACATCCGCAGTGAAACGTATCTGTATCTGTAACTGTCTGTTAAGCGACGAAACGATTCGCGTGCTGGGCATTGAGCTCGCTCTCAATGGCCATCCATTTTTCTATTGTTCCCCAAGCACTATTTGTAGTTGTAGACACGCACACACACTGGCACACTCGCACACACACTTCGCCTACGCACACACTTAATAAATCATAAATACATGCCGGCAAATTATATAGATGAGTTCCAGTTCCCGTCTTACATTCCCTCCCTCAAATTTCAGCGAATAAATAATAGTTAAATATATATACGCATACGTACGAAAGTGTATTTTCTTTATGCACCAACATTTTGTTATTAAATTTTATGCTGTTTATTTGTTGACTTGAGCCTAAGGCATTTCCGAGATGGGAAGCTTTGGATTGGGAAATTGAGTCAATTGTGTGTGTGCTATGAAGTCGAGAGCTTAGTTTAAGATGATATTGAATGAGCCTCTCGCATACTTATGAAAGCGTTCAACTAGCCATTCATGTGATAGTTGCGGATATCATTTGATACAACAACACAGCAAATGACGCAAGACCAACAAATTGTTTACTCTGTCGCCCCCCGAAAAATAAAAAGGAATTCCAATACAAAAGACGATTTTGGCTTAGGCAACTCAAACAAGTATGACATTGAGAAAAGTTAGTCTGGCATGTGGGGAGAAAGAACAACACAAGAACATCAAGTTAAATGTGCTGTGAGTTATTGCCACAGACAAAGGTGAAGATACTCCAGCTTGTACTTAACAAAATTGATATTGTTCGATGCTTTTAAAGGCAGTTTAAGCCTTTCCATTTTGGTCTCTCAGTTCACAAATCAACAGCAAAGTTTAATCACATTTCATGTCATTCTCTGACTATTCCTTTTATGGAATTTAGCACATTAAATGCCTGAAGCACACACAATTCACAATTTATGAGCAATTTGTATCAATTTTTGTGGCCCAAAAAGTTCTGTGTCATCGCTGTAGATCAATTAACTGTTAAATCAATTTACAATTTATGCATAAACTTTATAATCAATAGACTTAAGCAACTGGCAAACTGCAGAGTTAGATCTAAAGACTCTGAAGCTGCAACGATGCATTTGGCCAACGATGCATTAAAGCCAAAGACAAAACAATTACCCAGTCGGGGCCAAGAAGGAGAAGGAGTCTGAAGCTGTTTGGCTGCTTGACTGCTTGGATGGCTGGCTAAATCCGTTAGGCCATAAAAGCTATAAATGCTCAATTACAGGAAGTAAATATGCACACTTGATGCACAATCTTGCGTAGAGATGACTACGATGCAACGTTGACTTTTAAAATTATCGCAGACGATGTCTGAGCTAAAGTTTAATAACTTGTCTTGTGAGAAGCTCCTCTCGCTCTCTGTCTCTGTGTGTGTGTGTGTGTATGAGAGAGAAATTTAATTTCATTACATTCATGTGACATAAACCGTTGGCATCGTGTCTATGGGCCTGGCATTTTGATAATCTATTACACATGGCCATGGCCATAACGCAAAACCTCAACCTCAAGCCACAAAACAGCCCAGCCGTAGTCGCAGCAGCGGCAGCAGCCACAGCCGCAGTTGCCGCAGCAGTTTCAACTTGTGTTTAGCTGCCACATGCAACCCAAAAAGGAGGACACAGCTGGCAGAAGACACCAAAGAGTAGAGGAGAAAGAGAAGAGGATTGCGAATCGTTGGGGCTATTAGTGCGTTGTCTTGCCAAGTCTTGAGTCTTGTCTCTGTCGTCTTCGTTGCCTGGCTTTTGCTACAATGCCAAGTGCGCATATTTGCTTTAGCAGCAACCACAGCAACAACAACAGCACCAGCAACAGCATCTTCCCGAACTCTCAAAGACAACGATGATAATTGCAAAAAGTACCGTTTGCCGTATGCGAAAGATTTTCTGTGTGCTTCTCGGACCCGCATCAACATACACACACACACACATGCACAAATCTCCTCCTCCTCCTTCTGCTGCAAATAATTTCTTTTCAAGTGGAGGCCTCTCCGCATGCTGCATGCCACACTCGCATTGCGTTTACAAAATATTTTTTGCGCCACTCGAACAATTTATGAGCGTTGAAAAGGCTTAGAAGCCAGCTCAGAGAGAAGTAGGGAAGAGGGAGAGAGGGAAGCTGCTGCCTGCCTGTTGATTATGTTGATAATGTCGTGTGGTAGACCCACAAAACAGAGGAAAGAACCGCAAACTGGTTTTTTTTTTTCGTTTGCTGGTGCATGCAGCATCTTCTTCGCAGTTGTTCTCTCGATTTCGTTCCCAGTTTTGCAGTCGATGTCCCGGTCTCAAGTTCCACTCACAGAATTGCGCTAGTCATATTAACGTGTACCGTTCGTTGTTGTTGTTGTTGTTATTGTTGTTCTCGTTGCTGTTGTTATCGACATCGTTGTTGTTATCTGCTGTCGTTGTTGTTGCTGTTGCTAGTTGCTTGTTGTACCTGTTGTCGTCGCTGGTGTCTGATACTGATGCTGATGCTGCGTACGACAACAAAAAACAAACTGCAACAGCAACAGCAGCGACCGAATATGGTCAACGCTCTTTTAGCCATGTTTACACGTTAAGTGTGTTTGTGTGTTAGCCGTGTTGTCTCTGCTTGCCTTCTTTTTTCGCACATTTCTTCCCAGGCTGCAGTCTCTGCGCTTGTTGTTGTTTTTTTTGTTGCTGTTTCTGGCTGCCTCGCTAATCACATTTTGATTAAAAGACAAGACAAAAACAAGTGATAACTGACAAAGAGACAAGAGCCAAATACTCTAGTTAATTTGGAATGTTTTGGGATAAAAATGTTAAAGCAAATACCTGAAAGTAATCAAGTAAAGATAAACTTAAAATAAAGAGAATAAAATGAGTAAAATATAAAACTAAAGCAATTAATTAAGAAATTGTAGACAACAACAACAAAATTTAAGCTGAAATAAGATACACAAACCAAAGCAAATAAAAGCAGATAATTTCATAAGATAAAAAAAAAAAGGTAACATAAATCTCTGTTTACTTAATGTCACTCTCAGTCCTTCACTAAATATTTTATTTTTCAATGCAACCATTTATTAAGTGTAGTAGTAAATGCGCAAAATTTGAAATGTTTGCAAATATAAGATATATTTTCTATTGAAGTCAAATTATATGAGAAATAACGCTTTAATAAATGCAATTTTTACATAATAAATTAATATTGACTTTCTCATTTTTAAATTCCACCATTTTCAAATATAATACTAAATGTTCAACAATTCAATTTAGTATTTCACGCAATTTAAGATATGATTTCCATTGAAGTCAAATTGAATGGGAAATAACGCTTCAATAAATGCAATTTTTATACAACTATCTCAAGGAGATTCCCAAAGAGGTTAAAATGCGAGAATTTCATAACTAACACAGTTGAATTTAGCGTTTGAACACAAAGCGAACGATAATAATCGTTTAAGTGAATTATATGCGATTTAATCGCAATTCGCCATTCTCTTGAGCAAAAAGTATGTGCAAAAAAGTTTAAAGTCATCCATTGAGATGGCTTTTTGCTTATGGCTGAGCTGAGCAAACATTATCAAGATATTAAATACACTGCAACACAATCAAGAGCAACAACAACAACAACAACAATGAACAACGCTGTGGCATCTGCATCTGATATCGAGTCGCAGTCTCTAACGGTGCTGTGCAACAACCAACGACAACAGCAAAGTATCTGATATCCGCTTGCGAGGCTGCGTGAAAGCATATTTATGTATAGATTTTGAAAGGCCTCCTCTACAAAAAAGGCAGCAGCAAGAAAAAAATTAAATGACACACAAAAAAAAGCATACACATGAAAAAAGAAGAAAAAGAAAAATTGGCGAATGGTGAATGGCAGCGGCATGCAACGAACGCAGTTGCTGTTGCCCCTTCTCTTCCTCCCTTTGCCCCACTATTCGCACAACCCACTTAAGTGTGTGTGAGTGTGTCGGGAAAGTGCGTGTTGCATCTTTGCTATTAGAATTTCCATTATATTACACGACTCATACATGCGGCAATTTTTATATTCATCATTAATTAAGCGCTAAACAGTCGCCCGCTGTGCACATTTATGCCTAGAGCGGATTTCATATGTTCTAGCATAGCGAGGGAGGAAGCGGAGGAGTTAGGGAAAACGAACAGCATGACATCATTTCGAGAAATTGGAAAGGGAAGCCAGAGCATCCATCTACTCATGCGGACCATGTGTGAGCTGTCGGTTATACATATTAAAAACTGCATGGAATTGATTTGAAAATAGCTGCGGCATGCGGCATGGGGCGGGCAGGCGGGCAGGAAGAGAGCAGCATGCGGCAGGCGGCGGTAAAAGAAAAATAGAAATATTCTGTTAATGCCGATGATGATGATGATGCTGATGATGCTGCTGTTGCTGCTGATGTTGTTGATGGCATGAGATCCCCTGCCGTCTGGCCTGTGTGTTAATTAAAAGCCACTGGACGTTGGAGTTGGTTAGGTTTGGTTTGGGTTGGGTTGGGTTGGAGTGCAACAACCTTGGCATTTCCTGGGTACTTAGTCAACCCGGGCAGCCTCTTGATTAAGGCACCGCATAAATATAGTATATAAAAATACTTGAAGTACTTGTTTCTACTATATATATGTATATGTATATATAGAGTGTGCATTTTTATATGATGCGTAGGCCGCTGCACGCGTCGATATGCGTAGAGTCAGCGACAACTACAACTTCATCCCACTCCCAGTTTCAATTCTAAATCCCAATCCCCCAGTAGCTGCCTGCCTGCTGCCTGCCTGCCCTGGCATTAATGGACGCTGACTAATGATGAAATGCGCGGCATTTGCTGCTGGGGCAGAGACTGAGAAACTGAGGCTGGACTGTGCTGTGCTGTGCTCTGCTGTCGTTTCATTTATGTGGAAAAGGATTAAGGCCATAAACCAAACGGTTGACGTTGGAGCTTAGCATGAAAAATGATTACCGCTCGACAGTCGACAGCAGCAGCAACAGCGACAGCAGCATTCGAAGTTGGAATTGAAGTTGAAGTTGTGCGAGTATTTTAGGTAGGTGTTAAAGTGGTCGTGGCTACTGCGGCTCTCCGCGCATTTCACACAAAAAATAAATGTGACACAGCTCAGCCTCAGCTCAGCTTCAGTCGGAGGCAAGTGCAGTTGGCCAGGGTGCGGCATTTTGCCCTTAAGCCCCAAAACTATGTGCATTTAATGGCAAGATTTTCCATAGACTTCATTAAGGCACCAAAATGTGCTCATAAAGGTCGTTAGCACAAGTAGCTTAAATATTTATATTCCAAATGCAACAACAACCAAGCAACCAAACAGCAGCAACAGCAAAACGTTTGTCTGACGACTAACTCATTTCTCATGAGAGAGGAGAGAGACAAATATGATAAACAGGCGTAAGCTAATTAATAAGCCATAACAAATCATTCGCAAGAATGTTGCCAATTAAAGGCACAACAACATTCAAGCTAAGCTCAAGTCATATATAAATAAACTAAAATTCAGGTTAGCCCAGAGATAATAATGAAATATGGAAGGTTGTGAAGTTGAAACAGTTGAGTAATATGCAAAGTGGAATTGCTCGAATTAATATTTTTGTAAAACATGTGAGTAAAATATAATTGCACAAAATTGTTATTCTATTAAAAATATTGGGCAAATATTTTATTACTTTGATATTTAAAATGTGCAAGATGTTTCTTTACTTACTTAATCTCAGATTAGACAAAAGATGATAAGTAAATATTATAAACTGTAAAATCGAAAAGCAGTATAAGTTCGAATAAATATATTTTTTATGTTATTATAATTTGTGATTGTACTACATTATTATGTCATTAAAATGATAAACACAAGAGTTTTGTTAAATAAAGATAAGTTGTTTCATCTTCTAAATCATTCGCCTCTTCTTTTGTATAAAAACTTTAATCTTTTGCTGCCCACTTTATTAATAGCAAACCTTTTAAGCGGCCTTCACCTCGAACCCATTGAATCCACATCTCAAATGTCCAATGAACATTCTTTTCATAAGCATTAATATTCTATTTAGTTTACGAGAAACTTTTAGTCTATGGAGGCTATGCTTCAAAAAATTCAATTTGAAATTTCTAATGAATGACTTTGCCTTCTCGATACTAATGCTTATTTCAATTCTCTCTTGCTTTTTGCTTGAACAATGCGTGCGATTTGAGTTATGCAGTGAAGCGGCAGAAATGATGTACAAACGCACAAAAAGTAAAAAACTTCTTTGCTAATACATTTGTCCATTTGTTGAACAAATTTGAAACTTTACAAAGTTTTCTGCTCGGGGCACTTAAAGGCAACCGTGTTTGAGTTCTCGTTCTCTTCAGACTGACCACAAAGTGATAGAGCGAGAGAGCAAGCGGACAGACAATGGCACCCAAAGGCGCACTTATATTGCTTCATGTTCACAAATCAAACTTTTCGGCCACGGAACAACAACAACGATAACAACAATAGCCAGCCGTATATGGAGCGTATATATCTAATATATAATATTTTTGGTACTTGCTGTTTGTGCTGTATTTTATTAAAAAACCGTAACTAATGATGCCTAAATTCGCAATAAAAGTGACGCGAGGCAAAAGCAACAGCACCACAAATAACAAAAAATTAAAAAAAAAAATAACCACAACGCACAATATGGTCCATTAGTGTGCTTTTTGTTGTGCCATTAGAAGACGCTAGGTGCCCGACCTCGCTTCACCTCCCTCCCAGCGACCGCAATTTGAAACAATTTTAATAAAAAATAAAGAAAAGCGAGTCGCAAAGGCAAACATCGTGGAATATTTTTGTGCTAGCCAATGCCTAGCAATAGAAAATTGTGGAGAGAAGGGGAAGTGAAGAGTATTGAGAACAGAACAGAGCAGAGGCGCAGCGCCTGTCGAGCCATTGCGGTAGCTTATTGTGACAAATTTTAAGTAATTTCATTTTTATTTTTCCAACAACGGCCGCAACTTTATATTGTTCTTGCACTTGGGCTTTCCACGCGCAGCGCGCTCAAAAAGGGAAAGCAAAATGAAAAGCGACAGCCAACGAAGGACGACAGCAAGAAGAGAGAGGGAGAAAGGGGAAGTAAGATTTTCAAATCCAGTCAAAGTCAAAGCAGCTTTGGAATTTGTTTTTCTTTAAGCGTAAAAAGTTTGTTTCCGTCTCATTAAAGGCACAAAAAAAAGTTGGTTTCTGACGAATTCCCAGCGCATTTATTTACACCTTTTTTTATACATTTTTACTTGCTGAGTGAGGCGCCAGTTGAGTTTGTTTTTTTAGCCTTTTGCCGCCCACAAAACTCAATTTGCAAGCCCTTTTGTTTTGCATGGTGCTAAAGGTAAAAAAGCCGCAGCCACAGCAAAAGTGGAATCAACCCAAAAAGCCAATGCCACATGGCTCTAGGCGCGTCAGAGCCAAACGGGAAATACACCAATCAGTGTAAAAAAAAAAACAGAGACACAGACACACACAGATCACACAAAGACAGAGACAAAGGGCAAAAGGCGAAAAATAATCAGTAAAGTAAAATCTGTGGCACACCCACACACATAAACAATGAAATGGCTGTGCTACAACATCGTATATATCTCTTTGCTTCGATGGACTGAAAATATTATTGTTTTCAGTGTAGTTGCTGGCTCCCCTCTACACCTATGCGAAAAGGTAAAGAGAGAAGGGAGCTGAACACGATTGTGCTGAGCTTCGGAAGCTCCTTGAAAACCTATTGAAGCTATAAATCCTTTGTGTTTTCAATTTTTATTTTATTGCTCTCCACAGGCGCGTGTGCTCTTGGCATGGGCAGCAAGTAATGGGCAAGGGCTGCCAATGCGGGTGTTTTTCTCTACTCTTTTTTTATGTAACCCCACATCAAGGTGAGCTGAGCGAGAGAGCGAGCGAGGAGAGCGCAAGGGAAACGTCATTTCAGTGGCGTGACTCAGCTGGAAATAACAGCCAAAAAGCAGGCAACAGTCTCCAAACTCATTGGATTTCTCCAACTGGTCTGTGTGCAGTTCGAATGCTCGATACATTGGACACCCGAATGCACAAAAGCAAAATTTAAAAAGATACAACACAAAACACTTGAGTGGCGCGTTTCATTTTCGATTCGTTTGAGAGCCAACCCAATAGGTATTTTCTCCCCACCCCCACTTCCCCATCTACCTTTCCACTTCCCACAATTGTTTCCCCCTTATCGGTTGTTGGTTTTTTTTTCCTGTGCTGTTGTTGTTCAAAACGACTTTTTTGGGGTGCGCCATGTGCGCTACAATTTGAGGCAATTGAGTTAATCTAGCAATGAGTTGTTTGGCAGGTAACGCAATTGTTTTGGATACGTGCAAGTGTATCTATTGCCTTCCTCTCCTCTCTGATGAGAGGGAGCTTTCCAGTTAGGGGTTGGCACTCACTTAAACGTCCATGTCTCAAGAGTGTTATGCTGCAAATTATGCAGATGGCCGCATCACACTTTTTTAAGGGGGGAACGCATCTTATCTGTGAGCAGGGTGAAATTCTATTTCCATTTAAGTTGAATACAAATTTTACTTGGCTTTTGGGTTGAAAGCAATACAAAATCAAAAGTTACTCGCTTGAAACTTTATTTAATGAGGAAGTTCTGTTCACAAATGTTGCTCGTCGAATTCACTTCAATTTGATTTTAATCAAGTTTTATCGTTATACTTAAAAATTATACTTAAATTAATTTTAACAGCAATAGTTAAAACATTTATTGATCATTTTAATTCTCTGTGCTCTTCACTCTTATTTTATCTTTGACTAATATATTGAGTATACCGTTTTATTTAATTAATATTTTTATCAGTAAATATCGTTCGCACTCTAAATTTTTTCTAAATCAATTTTAACAGCAGTAAAGCATAATGTTATCAATACTTTTAATTTAAGATAGAAAACAACATTTGCCACTTTTTCTAACTTCAAATTCATAGGGAATCCAAAAATAGTCTGATATCGTTCAAGATCTTTGGCAAACTCGGCCATTTATCGTTGTTTCCTTTGCCTTGATTGTTGCCGCTTTTTTCAGCTATTTCCTCAGTGTGTGCTTTTATTTTGTTGAATGGGTATGTGCATGTTGTTGTGCCTTTCATTTTTACATTTGTTGCTTTTACCATTTAAACGTAAAAATAAATGACTTCTTAGCCTTTTCGAAAGTTTATTTTAACCTCAACGTACGAGAGAGGGGAAGAAAAGGGCAAGAGGAGAGCGTTGACTCCCTGAGCACAAAGTGCACGGGCAATAATCGAATTTGAGTGAATTAAGATTGGGGAATTGATGCGAACAATAGACCAAATGGAATGGTAGCAGACTGTCTGGATGTGTGTTGTGTGTTTGTGTTGTGTGTGTGTGTGTGGCTGGAAAATTATCCTTAAAGCAAACAGAGAGCTAACAAATATGGCGCATGTGTGTTTGTGTGTGTGTATGAATTCCCTGCTTTCTCCTTTGCTTTTTTTCTCCTCTTTTTTTTATTTGTTTACCGATAACACTTGGCACTAAAAGGGCGACTGCCTGCCAGGGATGTCCTGACAGTAATCAGGCGCTCAACAAATAGCAACAAGCCACTCATTCGTCGCTTCTCCTCGCTCTCTCTCTCTCTCTATATTACTCCCTGTCTCTCTCTTGCTGGCACCACAATTCTCGCATTTGCCAAGTCTTGCAATGTTTGTGTTTGTATTTTCATCAAATAAAATTGACACACACAAGTGTTAGCCGCTTTGGCTGACAGCATTCGAGAAAACTTGGCTGCAGATGAAGGAAGCAAGAATAAGGCCTTTTGGGAGACGGAACGGGAAAATGTAAAGCTCAGAGCTGACTTTAAGCGCTTGGTTAATTTTGCTTGCTCTCGAGCTTTTGATTTGACAGTTTAGTTAAATTAAATTGAGGACGAGCTAAACAAACCGAACTCCCACCACTCAAACCATCAACCCAGCAAAACAAGCCAAACAATTTCAAATTGCCTTTTACCTACATCAAAACGTCTTATATAACAATCTAGTTATATCCTAAATCGCCCACACAAACACACACTCGGAATACACATCTAAAGCGTGCACGTACACACTCAACCCTGTTAAAGTTCAAAAGCGTTTGAGGCGACAGAGAGCAAAAGCAAGCAAGCAAGCGAGTGAAGGAAGAAGGGAGTAAGAAGTGTAAGAGGCGGACGTCAATTGAAGTTTTAACATACAAATGTAATTAAAACGTTTTTCGCAGACGCCACAGGGCAAAACAGCAACAGCAACACTCTAAATAAAAGTGAAATTGTCTCGGTGTGTGTAAACGGAATTGTCCAAAAAAGGGGAAGTCCCGGACACACACACACACACACACACACACAGCGAGCACAGGGAACTCTGAATACAACACAACAACAAGGCCGTCTCCAAATTGTTGCCGGCGGATGCAATAAGTTGCGATAAGGTGTTCATTCCCTGGGGCATATTTTCTAAGGAGGAGCGTTGGGAGCTTGTCCAAAATCAGAGAGAAAGAAATGGAAACGTGCTGCGAGAGAACTCGAGGGTTGTCTGCCATCCAGCCAAGGCGAAACAATGGCAAATTTCGTTGTTAACCTTTTTTGCGCCAAGTTCAAAAACATCTTTGCATCCCCCAACCTCTACTTTGCACTCAACACTCTCCACTCCCCACTCTTCCCTGGACTCTGACGCAAACAATGATATTTACATTTTTTATCTGCCTACGTAAAGAGTATTTCTGCTGTTCTTCCTCCTTTTTTTGCCTTTACGGGCAGCCGGCTGCGTAAATTTGCCTTGAAATTGGAGCACGAGGGCTGTGCACGTTTCGGCATTTATAAAAATGAAATAAAAAATATACAACAGCCAAAAAAAAAAGGCCAACTCATATCAAAGCGATCATGGATTTATAGCCTTAATAATAGAAAGACATGAGCGGCAAAAAGAGGCGGGGCCGGGGCGGAAAACTGAGCACAGTGCGGAAATTGGCAAAAAAAAAAACAGAAAGAAAGAAAATGAAACGAGTTTTGTTGCTGTTGTGCGCAATGCCCAAAGCCAGACAAGTAATTAGGCAAAGGATTTGTGTGTCTCTGCTTTTGGAAATGAGCATTTCTTTTTTATGTGCATGTATTTGTGCTTTGTGCTCGCAAAAGTATGCCATAAAAAAAGACGTGAGCTGCTGCGTAATTCCTATCTAACTGTGCAGGCAGGCGACAAAAATGTCAATACTCATTTGGCGGGAGAGCGCTCTTGGAATTTGTAACTGCTAAGGAATTTTAATGGGAGCGAATAACTAGAATTAATTAAGGAATATTCTAAATAAGTTGCAGCAATTAAATAAATGCAATTAAAACCATATAAATATTTTAAAGTATTATAAATAAGTGCTTTTTATGGAGCACTTTTTTAAAATATTTTAGTGTTATTAGTTGAACGCAATTAATAATACTAAATTATGAATACTCCTAGCTCTATATTTAAAAAAAAATTATTTTTGGATATTTCATGAATATTTGAATAAATTGCACCAAAAAAAAATGGAATTAAAGCAATAACTTTTTCAATACTATGTAAAGTATTCTATAAAAACTGTTTTCATTAAATACTTTATAAACACGTGTAATGAAATGAATATAAAAATATACTTTAACTATATTTGTTGACGCATTAATAGTCGCAATAAGTAATCAAATTTTATTAAATGAAATGTGAACAATTTGTAATAAATGTCTTTTATCAAATACTTTATAAAAATGTTTAATGAACTATATTTTGGAAGTATTAATAGTCTCTACAAAAAATATTTACATATTTTGTTATATTTCAATCTACAAATCTTGCGAATTTGTTTGCTCTATTAATTTAAGCATTTTATCTTCATATGTTTTCTGCTGTCGCCTGTGCATTAGTCAGCATAATTCATGTACAACTGACATTCGCATATGTGCGCTCATGAGTTTGTTGTGCATTTCTTGGGAGCCAAGTCGCCTTTGTGACCGAAGCTGAACCGAGTTGAACTGAAGCAAAACTGATGAACTGGTGGCGCCCGGGGTTGACAGTTTATCAAATTGCGGCACAAAGTCACAAAAAAGAGCAACCACATATTGCGAATGAAATGCGGGTGCGGAGGTAAAGGAATATCACAGCGAAGTGTATGGGGAATAGATGTAGACAAGGAATAAGAGAGAGAGAGAGAGAAGATGAGAGGAATATGGAGGAACCACGAACCCGTCTCAACCACGAAGAGCTCATTAAAATAATTTTGCACAAACATTAATGCCAAACACTTTTAAAATACAGACGTTGACGTTGACGTTGCGTTTGCGTCTGCACTGCTGCATGTGACATTGAGTGGTTGAGTGGTGAGGTGGTTTAGCTGGTTGTTCAGGGGGAAATGCGGGGAGTTACGGGGAATATACGGGGGTAGATAACGCTGCGGCGAAAGTGTCAAAAACGCTTAATAAACGTCAATGTCAGCAATGGCAAACAGAAATTTTAACAAAACACTTTTCGTCGAGTTTTGTCAATCTCTCGCACTCTCTCTCTCTCTCTCCCTCGCTCTCTCTTCGTTGCCAGCTGTTGCTGGTCCAAAAACAAAAAACCAAATGCGGAATAAAATCAACGCAATTGAATTGCACACTCAGTCAGTCAGCAATCTTTGGTTGGGCGACTGTCAGTGTGAGCCAAAACCCAAGCACGAACCCAATACCGTGCCAAATCCAAAATCCCAAACCAAAAAAAAAAGATGGAAAACCCTCAAACCCAAAGAGCAAACCCAAAAACCAGCCTTCAGTTTCTGCACACTTTCATTTCATTCGGCGTCGTTCATTCGCTTGACAAATGGAGTGTCATAAATGCAGCCCTTAAGGGCGCACAATCAACCCCCAACTCCTTCCCTCTCCCCCTCAATTCGGAGAGTTTGCCTATCGCATTTTGCCTTTATGCTAAACGACACGTTGCCTCACACACACATACACACACACCACACACTTTTACACCCAGAGCTCAGTCTGAGGCTGAATTCGACTGTCGCTAAAAATGCACAAGGGGATTTTAAATTTATTTGAATTTGCTTTTAGTTTCGGGTCTCTGCTGCTGCTGCTGCTACTGCTGTTGATGCTCTTGCTGCTGCTGCTGTATCTGTCTGTGTATTATATTCAACAGATTTCGATGGCAGCCGTTACACATCGCATTTAAAAAGTGTTCTCAATATATACAAACAGACAGCAGACACAGACAGACAGACAGTCAGTCAGCATGCAAAAAGAAAGCGACACCCAAGAGTGTAGAAACACTAACAGCAGCAGCAGCAGCAGCCAACCCAAAACGTCAACATCAGAATCAGAAATCAACATCAACCGTCGTCTGACAGCCATCAGCTTAACAATATGACAAATACAATTTTTCGTCGTTCGTCCCCTTCCGTTTTTCGTTCGTACACATAATTTCATTTTTACTACAAAAACGCATTATTATATAATGCGCTGGGCGTGGCATCAGCAGCAGCAAAAAAAAAAAGCTTGGGCGGGCTTTTCTCGACGCTCGGACAATTGAAAGTGATATAAAATAGACGCTCATTTTTTTTTGTCATCATATCTCTTATTTTATTATTATTTTTTTTGTCTTTTTGTGGTATTTGTCAGCGGCGTGCTTGACTTGGGAATTGGAGTTGGAATTGGGGTTGGGGTAGGAGAGAATGGCAGATGAAGGGCTAAGCAAAGAGCGAAATGACGCCTCAACGCCGCTTCAGAGTTAATTTTGAGTGACGTGCAAAGTTTGTTAATTGAATTTGCCTGCCTTTTGATATGAGTACATGTATGTGTATGGCAGTCAGTTTTGATGATGCACGAGTTACAGTGGGGACTAGCTAAGTGGGTTGCTTACATGACATTAATTGAGTGAGCGACCAAGCTAAGAGGGTAGAGACTACAAGCTAAATTGCTCAAAGGGTTGTCTCGAGCAGCAGCAGCAGCAGAATAGCTGAAAACACAAAAAAAAACCTAAACAAAAAGCGCCCCGAAATTGTTTAATGCAAATGGGCTCAAAAGGTCTCCCTGGGGTAAATAACTGAGATTGCGGTCTAAGCACCAATGGGATAACCATATAAATGCAATACGCCAAGATAAACAAATAGTCATGACTCTAAAATAAAAGCCACGGGGAGTCGAATGTTCATTTGCTGGTTGGCAAAACTAGTTTGGTTTTTGCATAATACAAGGCACAATTTACTTGAGCACTTTTAAAAATCAACAGCAATGAAATGCAAGCAGAGATCGTATAAAAGTCTCTTCATTAATTAATTATTTTGTGTATATGTTGGCAATTAAGCTCACTTAAAGCTTCTCAAGGATGATTAATCTATCTAAACTTAACAACAAATTATTTACTAAATTATGCGAATGAATAATTGCACACTCAATTCACGTCTTCGCTTGAAGATTAATTAATCGTTATCTAGCGAACAATTAAGCCCAATTAAAGCTTTAAGCTCACTTAAATGACAACAGCTTTAAGCAGTTTTTTTTCGATTCTGATGCTGCTGCTTTAACCGGTTCTTTTTGCGCTATCAAGATCTATTTAATGATTAATTGCCATTTTAGCTATCAATTGATATGATGGCTGTGTTCTTTTTAGCCAGTTGCCACTGTTAATTTCCATTAATCCGGAAGCCAGGCACATTTTTCTTTTTTTGTATTTTTATAACCAATAACTTTGATTGTTTGCACTGCACTGAACACACACACGAGCACACACAGCGAGTTACTTGAACAATATAACAATAAATATTTATTCATACATTTTTATATATACATATTTTTAATCATTTTAATAGGTCACTTTTTGCGACTTACTTTGTTAAAAGCTTAATGCCGCCGCATTCAACATTGAACATTGAACACAATATGGCAAAGAGATAACCATGAGAACTGGCATTTCTGCAGTCTAATTTATAGAATTTTAATGCGATTGTGGGTGGGGAATGGTTGTAACATTTTATTGATCTCATTTGCATATAACAAACTCGCATATACATACTAGTACTTACGTATATGAAAGTGAGAGAAGAATGATTGATACTTATTTAAATGGAAAAGCCCTAAAGCTGGATTGGTCTACTCCAATTTTAATTTTAATAAAATGCCTTCTACTTACTGCTGTTCTTTGTAATGTGTGAGTGCGTCTACAGAGAGACAGTTGAACACTTGGCAAATATGTGTACATACGTATATAATCGCATGATATACGAGCATTTGAAACAAACTGAAGCTTACCTGCATTTAGCAGTTGCTGGTTGAGTTTTGGGTTTAGGGTTTAGGCCCATTGCACGTTGCACAATTTGTTGCTGTTTGCTTTTATAAAATATTAACTAGCAATTTGCAGTGTCTGCATTTATACGATAACACAGCATAGGGGCCGGGCAAACAAAACTTGGACCAAAACTTGAAGATGAAGCACACACAGATTGGCAGACAGCAGCAGACAAACACACACAGACAGACGGACAGGCTCAAAAGTAACTCAAACGATTTAATTTGGCTAAACTGCAGAGCTCCTCTCCCTCTTGATGTCTGCTGCACTTTGAAAGGCACTTTAACTATATTAATTGATATACTAGCTTGCAGCGATAATTTGCACAAACTCAAATCAAAATCCTGCCAATTTCAAATAGCTTCATCACAGACATTGACTTGCCGAAAGATTGAAGTTTGGGTTTGCATTTCTCACTCTGCATTTAGGGAGCAGCAGTGATAGCTTGATGGCTTTGGCCCAAGGGCGCGCTCTTTTTTGGCGCAGGGCGGGCAACATGGCGTATACGTAATCAAATGTACATGAAGCATCAGACCGTCGACAATGTCGTTCATTTCTAAGCCAAACATTACGCAAACCAACAGAGCCGCAGTGCGTTTAACATTGCTTCAAACATCAGTTTGTGGGGCCAATGCCAGACAGACAAACAGCGGGGCAAAAAGCGAGTGAGAGAGACGGCGAGAGAGAGAGCACAGGAAAACAATTTACAATGCCACCAAGTTACTGCGGAGAAGTTGCACAAGATTTTGGCACTGTCAAATGGCAATAGATGGCAGATATGCTGTGCTCAGCACCAACTGCAGACAAAGAGGGTCGATTAAAAAAGTGACCAAAAGGTTACTACGCTTTAATGAAACTATTTAAAAGTTTCAATGTACATCATCAAAAACTTATAGAAATATAAATCAAATTCGATAGGCTTATAAAAAAACTTATAGCAAAAATATTTCAAAATTCAAAGTCTTTCTGATGGAAATATTTCAACAAAAATTACAAATTTTTATGCTTTAATACTAATTACTACTTTTAAGCATTATTTAATAGCATTATTGATAATAAATGCGTTTTTTTTTCAACAATTACAAAAAAAACATTTAAAATTGATTATTTTTATACATTGCTTAAGAGGATTATACATTTTTAATAGAATCCTTTGAAAAGCTGCATAAAAATGAACATAATTCGAATTTTATAAATCAAAATTCATATATATAACATATCAATTTTTCATGGATTGAACAAATTATTGCTAATATATTTTTGGCGTTGCATTTCACGAAAAAATTAATTTCATTGGGAGCATTTACTCATGCCATCAGCAAAGATCGATGGCGTGGCGTGCGAAAGCATTCACGTGGTTCTTTCTTTCTCATTTCATTTTCCATCTAATAGTTTCTTGCCTGCCTACACACTCTCACCTGCTCAGGTGCTCTTTCAATCTCTTACCTGCATCTCATATCTCAGAAAAAGAAACCTCCATGAGCTGCTCCTGCTGCTCGGGTTGGAGCCACACGCATATAAATCAAATCTGTCGGACAGCATTTTGAGAACCTTTCTCAAAAACTTCAGCTGTGCTGCACTCTGCACTTAGACGCCGCTTCCCCACACACACACATGACAATACTATAACTCGCCAGTCAACCCACCGATGCAATGTTGCAAGTGGCTAAGAGTTGCCACACATACTTGTAGATAAACTATATATGTATATAGTATATGCTATATATGGATGGATGCTTAGATAGATGGCCAACATTTTGATATTTTGTGAGTAGAGTAACCAACCCTTTTGCTGTACGAATATATGCTTTGGTTCATTTATAAAGCAAAATCTGAACATGTAACGAGGCTGGGCATTAGTGTGGGCGTCAAAAAGGGGTAGAGTAGAGTAGAGTAGAGTAGAGTAGAGGGAGGGATGAGTGCCTGTTTCTGTTGTGGGGGTAATAAGTTTAATGTGTGCTACGAGCATATTTTAAGGCTCTCTCTCTCCTCTCCTCTCTCTCTCTCTCTCTCTCTCTCTCTCTCTGTCTCTCAGTGTGTATCGTGCTTGAGCGTTTCGCTGTTAGCCAGCTGTCAGTTGTTGTTGATGGTTGACTGCCTTCTTCGCCCAGCCCCCCCTTCGCTCCGTTCAAGTCTCTTCTGCTGATGTGCTGCCAGCTTACATTAGCAGCATCCCAAGTCATGGACTTGAGCTTGGGCCTTGATTCCTTTTCGAGTGTAGAGTACTTCAAGTGAACACTGAACACTGAACACTGAACTGTCCCAGCTGACGTTGAATTATCATAAATTGCTAAAGTTTGTTTTTGGCGTAACAAAACTTGGAACTGCCACTGTTGATGATGGGCTGTTTGTTTGCAATATATGTGCAAGTGTGTGTGTGTGTGTGTGTATGTGCGACTGTCTCTCTCCTCTCTGTTTGTCAAAAGTTTTCATCAAGCGAAAATCAGCACAATTAGTCGCATGTTATGATGCCAAAGGGTTCAAGGGAGGCAAACAAGTAGCGAACAAAGGGCTTTCCGTATATTTTCAATATAGATTCTGTTCTTAAGTGCAGTGACAGAGCTTTGCATAAGTTTATTTTGTGCCTCTGTCCCCCCTCCCGCGCAAAACGTCAATGTTGCATAATCCTATTAAATTCTCGTTGCGGGTTTTGCTTTTTCAGTAAGCAACGCAACGCAACACGAAGTAAAGGTGCTTAATTTGCCGCTGCTTTTATTGATTTCCTCTCATCGCACACACACACACACACACAAACACACACACACACACACACTTAGTTTACACTTTTTTTTTGCCTCCTTCACATATTAGCGAGCGGCAGCTAAAAGGCATTAAAGTCTTGACAAGGCTATTAAATGCTTAAGAGGCAGCGACGTTAATGACAACATCGAGCACACAGAAGGCCAAATGAGGACAACCCAAAGGGCCACGAAGGGCAACCAAGAAAGCGTCATTGGCGACGTCATCGTTGTTGTTGTTGCTGTTACTCCTGTTCCTTCTGGCTGTTGCTCAAGCAAAAGTAGTCAAGCCAAAGCTCGACTCGCACAAGGATTACAATTTACGAGTCCTGCGAACCATGAAGGTGTGATAAAATTTCAGCAATTAAAAAAACGTGTGCGTTGACAACGACAACCGCGCGAGAGCAGGACGAACTCGGCAACTCCCAACAGGAACCATTCCCATTCCTCGTTCCCTATTCCTTTCGTCCTTTGCTCCTGCGCCATTTCGCGTCGTTTGCCCTTTTTGCCACAGCCACTCACGACAACGCATTCGTGGCATGCAACTTAAAATGAATGAAAACTTGCCAGCGACTTGTGGACTCAAACAGTTTGTCGAACTTTTAATGCTCTAATTAACAGTTGCAACTATTTGCTTATCAGCACTTTTCCCTCTAACATTATTTGGGTGCAACTACTAAACGTAATTTGGCATTTTCCTAGGCACAATTACTTGAGCAATCAACTTTTTGTTGATTTTATGAGGAAATGTAAGAGGAGCTATTCAATGAAAGTGGGTTAAACAGTTTTAATTGGCCAAAGAGCTGAAAAGTAAAAATACATTCTATATTCTTTTTATTTTATTTTATTTACTTAGATATAAATATGAAATATTAAATCTAAAGTATACATACATCACATTTATAATGTCTTCCGCTAAAAAAAAGTATCAGAAGAAAACAAAACATCTAAAAATTTAACATTTACTAACATGAGAAATAACTAAATCATATATTAAAAAATTTGTTTTTAGAAAGTTATCACCAGATTCTTTAGTTATATGATCAATTAAAAAAATTAATTAAATATTAGTGAGAACTCTCTATTTATGCATTTTAAATTGCAATATTGTAATTCGAACAATATAAATTTTCCTTATTTTATACATAATTCAACTTTACATATTAATTATAGTTTACATTTACTAGAAAATGCAAGTTCTTAGAGATAGCGACAAACACCATGAGCTTGTTGGAGCTACCCTTGGTTGCAAAGGGTTCTCAAGACGACATTGGTGGCATTTGAGCTGCACGCATAAAAAGTTGTGAGCAGTTAAAACGTCGTTGGCATTTGAAACATTTTTCGAGCACAAGAGAGCAGCAGAAAGAAGCAGCAGCAGCAACAGCAACAAGAGCAGTGGCAGCAGCCCGAGAATATTGCAAATTTATGCGCCTTCCTTTTGCATAATTACCCCACAACGAGTCACCCGCAGGCACCTGCCCCCCTCAAAAAGGATGACTCTCTCCCCATCCATATAACAACCTCCACTGGGGGTGCATGCCACGCCCCCACCTCCGCTCTGTGCCCGCCCACGCACACGCAGATTTTGATAACGTCGCTTGGGTGCTTGCAACATTGCAGCGCGTATTTTTAATTTCCGTCACACAGTTTGCTGTACTCACAATTCTCTCGCTCTCGCTCGGCATACGCGACGTATACGCGACTTTTGGCTGCTGTTGCGATAAGCGAGGAACATGTCAAGGTATGTGTTGTGTATGTATGTATGTGTGTGTGTGAAGGTAGATAATGTAAAATTAAAAGGGAAACTGTGCAAAACAGCAACGGGGAACGGAACTGCGCGTTACAGATCTTGAATTATGCGTTTGCAGATTGCGAAACAGTCAGTCGGACAGTCAAACAGTCAGTGGAAGACAGACAGAGAAACAGACAGACAGTTTCCCCAAAAAGTCTATCTTTTGCATAGATGGAGATAGTAAATATGTGTGTGTATAGAAAATGTTGCTGGAATTTATGTTAAATGTTTTGTGCAAACTTTTAATTAGCCAGCTAAATGGCAAATGGCGCAGCGTGTGATATGATTAATGAAATGCTGGCATGTAATTGTGGCCAACATACACACATACACATAGATATATTTAGAGGCAACACGCAACGAGGGATGAGAGTGGAGAACGTTGAGCATGATGATATAAATTGGGGCAAATTAATTGCAACAGCCTCAGGTGTGTGAAAATTTCAGTTGTAATTAGATGATGGAAACACTGCGAGCCGAGAAAAGTTTCACTCCATAATGTTGGGCAATGTGTCAGACGAGGAAGCAGCGAGACGGGGATGAGTGGCAATCTGGGAAACTGGGAAAACTGGGAAACATCGCTGTTTAAGTGCAAAAATAAATGGCTGTCTATGTGTGCGTGTGAGTGTGAGTGTGTGGAAGCTTCAGCCAGTTGAGGATAAAAGATGTCAGAGCATTAAGCAGCATAAATCAAATGTTAACGAATTAAACCAAATTGACCAGCAGCAGCTGCGGTTGAGATTTTCAAAAAAACAACAGCAGCAGCCGCAGCAAGCACGCAATCTAATGGATGATAGCACCTGAAAGATGGCATTTAATATTAATTATCAGCATTAAGCCGCATATAAATTACGAAAAAGTTTAAGAATGAAAGTTATTCAAGTGAAAAGAAGACACTCATTATTAGAAGTTAAGTGTTAACTAAATTGCAATAAAATGTATGCACACATATTTTGGTTTTTACTTTTTAAAGCAATTAAGCAACTAAGCAATTAAAACAGTTCCAACAATGTAATACATTTTCAGCTTTTTTCTATTTAATTCGCTCAACTTGACATTGCCCCAAAAAGTATGCTATGAAAATCATGCCTCTTGAACTTCAGCTGCTTTCGGCCAAAGAATTTTTAACATCCTAACTGCTCACAGGTTTAAAAATATTTACAAATATTTCAAAAGCAAATAGGGGATTATTAGAAGTTAACTTAACTTATATTGGAAGCTAAGTTGCAATAAAATATTTGCTAATTTATTGTCCAACTTGACTTTGCCCCCAAAAAGTTTGCTGTGGAAATTTCCAGTCGTACTTAAAATGCTTTTGACTGAAGAATTTTTGGCATTTTAAAAAATATTAACAGTTGATGCCGTGTCGATTCTGAAAGCCACTTTGTGCAATCAATGAAAATGCAATATAAAGTCACACAGCTCTCGAACTGTATTTACTATATTTTTGCATTTGTGTGTGTAACTGTATTATGAGCTGCCAAAGCGAGGTTCGACATCAGTCAAACGTTGAACGAACTGCAAACGAAAACAAATAATTAAATCAATAAAATTTTGAAATATCTACATAGAAAACTACTCAAAAATGCCATCAGCTTCAATTACTGTTTTGGGCATGGAATGATGATGAGTGGAAGGGGAGACGACTTTTGCAACATCATCAAAAAATAGTTGCCATACCAAAGAGCGCAACACAACAAGTTGTCCTGGCAAAGATGCGAATGGCATGGTATATGGGGTGTGGACAGGGGCATGGTAAACATAACGCCCATTTGCAGTCAACTGCCAATATGCGAAGAAGCAGTCGCCCAACAACAATCACTGAACATGGCCCAACGCCCAACACACACACACACACACACACACACAGCTGCTGAGCAGCAAAGAAGCAACTACCAAATATTTTCGACAGGGGCCAGTAAATATATGTATGTCGGTCGGAATATGCTAGCATGTGTGTGAGAATGTAGTATGTATAAGAATTTACATCACACACACCCACACACATTCATTCATGTGTATGGGAAGTCAGACTCATCTGGCGTCTGTGTTGAGGCCTGGCCAACATGTGCAAAAGAATCGAACAAGTCAAGAGAGAGTAAAAGAAAAAAAAAACGAAAAAGGGGTTTTTCTCGGTGCACAACTTTAACTTTGTAAAGCTGTCAAAACAGCAGAAAAGCAGAGAGAGATGGAGAGAGACAACTTTTGCAAAATTTAAATTATTTTACAAAGAATAAACGAAAAACGTAAGAGAAGAGAGTTATGCGAGAGAGAAGTGCCTGTGGTTGCAGGTGGAGGCTGTTTAATGACATGAAAATACCTCTGGCCAGTGAAACGATAAAAAACAAAGTATGCAGCAAATTAAATATTCAGGTGCATTTTTCATTGCAATTAATAAACGCAAACGCAAATGCTTAACAACGTTCTCATTCTTTTGCCTTTTTCTTCTTCCTTGCAGGATCGACATGTCACACGCAATGGCGACACTGAGCCCCTTGTGGATCCATCGCAGGATTATATGCTGATGCTGGGCTATGAGAATGCCACGCACACGGTGCTGCGATTCCGTCGCAAGTTGGACACATGCGATGCCAGCCATGACATCGCCATAACGGTAAGCACCGTCGACATCTTAATAGATATATTGGCCAAAGTTTCTGCCAAGTGAAATTTATGCACTCTCTTCACTCTATGACTATGTTGGTGTGTGTTTGTGTTCCTCATAATTTATGTTAATAAAAAGTTTCTTATGTCTTGAGTTTTTGGGGGCTGATGATATAAGCGCTGCCATCAAAATACTAAAGTGATTCCAGTGGGGAGTAAACAGCGGCACGTACTTAACTTCCCTTCCTACTTCCACTTCCACTGAGATAGAGGGTTCATTTTTTTCTTTCTTTTTTGTAACCCCCACGATTTGCAAATAACTACAAGACGCAACTAGCATGAGAAGTTGTACAAGTTGGCGCAATATCCTTAAGCAAATATCAACACAAGATGTAACGTCAATGAATATGGCTGAGACAAGGATGTCGCTTCAATGGGGGGTCCTTTAACGTTCACCGTTTACACTGCCGGAAGTATTTGCCAATGGGATATGCTGATAGGAAGCTATTTGATGTCTGCTTACCGATAAAGCGAGCCATAGTGAGACATTTAGGAAACTGTAAATCACACACTATAAATCAGCTATGGTTGACTACGTTTTTTTTTTGTTTAACAAAGGCAAGCGTACAATATGCCAAATAAATCAAAGAGTTCGGATACGTGAAAAAATGTGCATTTAGTTGGAAATAATTTCGAGACTGTAAAATATTCACACCTTTTTCAATATTATATTTAAAAACTGTTAAAATAGAGCACAAAAATAATTAAATTTGCCGAAGAGTTTATTTTGTTTACCGATATATTAAATTAAAAAAATTACGATAAAAATATACTAAATTATCAACCAAAGTTCTTCAGATCCGACAGCTGCAACCGGTTTTGATCTCTTTATACTTTATGAGGTTGGAGATGGGTTTCTTCGATCCAAAGTTATAACATGCTAATATCCTATATCTCGCGGGTCTAAAAAGGCTTACCAAAAATAATAGTTAAGAACTCATTTCTTTATTTGCCAACATATGTTTACTCATTTTGCGGTTCGATTTTGTCCCCTTTGGCGACACCCTTGACATTTTGGCATTGGCCGAAGGCGCTCTACTAAAATCGCATCACTTCTCAGACGCAAAAGCAAAGAAAAAGTCATAGTGATAAAAGTTTTATCACGTAAAACTTAAGCGTAAATCTTAAAGAAAACTTTCTGGTTAACTTAAGCAAACAAGCGGCACCCAGGCGCACACACACACATAAATACAAATACTCAGCAGTTGCAGAGAGAGATAAACTCTCTTGGCGACAAAGACGCGCGACAATCTCTCCTTCTTCCCTGTAACCGCATAAGATATACAACACATATAAGTATATATTGAGACGTGAAGCCAAAAGGGACAAAAACACCCGAAAAATGAGACCAAGCTAAGAAAAATTATGCACACTCGCATTTGTGTGTACGTGAGTGTCAGTGTGTGTGTTTGTCTTGTGGACACATTTGGTTATTGCTTTATCTAAACGGTTTTTCCGACATGTTTTTCTTCTGTTGCGGGGGGTTTGGGGTATTATTTTATTTGTCTGGCGTATTAATTGGGTTTTGTCGCGTCATCAGCGGGCAAAAATCTTTACTACTTAAATCGCCTAGACAAATTAGTTCGCAATGAAGCAGTAGTTCTTCTGGTTGTTGTTGTTGTTCCTGTTCTTGTATTGTTGTAGTTTCGTCTAGTGTTGCTGGTAGTGCACAATGCAAAGTTTTAATGAATTTCGTTGCCTTGGCTTGGCCTTTCAGTTGGCTTAAGTTTGCACAAAAGTTGGCAATTTAGTTGTTACTTTTGTTCCTTTTACTTCGCTTCACTTTGCTTTGCTTTGCTTTGCATTTGTGCTTTATTTCACTTTACCTTAACTCATTTTATTTTACTTACACTGGCGCTTTAGCCCATTTTCATTTTCATTTCCACATCCATTTTGCCATTTGCCATTTTTCCCTTTTCGTTTTCGTTTGCATTTCCGTTTGCGCAATTTTCCAGTCAAGGTATTTTGCATCTTTGCCCATTCGCGCGTTTAATATTTTTGCAAACTGCAAACTACAAAAAACGAAACTTAAAACTAACCAAACTGGACGTTGGCAAGTCGAAAAAGGGAAGGGCGAGTTGTCAAGGGGTCACAACCATTTGGCAAATTAAGCGCCATTTGTTGTGCGTGTTTTGTAGTGCAGCAGCAGAAGCAGCAAATGCAGGAGAAGGAGAGTTGAAGGCAACTTACCTCAGGTAGCTGGGGGTAGTTAAATTAATAATGTATTGTGTGCAGAGCGCGGTTGCAGGTGCAACCCAACGAAATGATGAGCTTCGGTTTGAAGAGGGTTTTCTGTTGTTGTTGTTGTTGCTGTGGATGGGGTCAAGCAGGACCATAATTTGCATAGCACTTAAAAATTTATTAATTGTTTGGATTTTTAACTGCATTTAATGAGAGGCAATTGTGAAAATTAAAACAAACTTAAGCGATTACGAGCGGGTGAGTAAGGGCCCAGTGAAAACAATGCGCAAATCAATCAAGAAATTAAATCTATTTTAATTGATATAGTAATCGAATTGTTCAAGTGTGCAAAGTAATGTTGTTGAGAGGAGTTTTTCAGCATTATTCAATATTGTTTACTTTCCCTCCTCTTTAAAAATTTCAATCAAAGTTTTGGTTCAACCCAAGCCCTAAATCGAAAATAAGCAGAAAGAAAAAAAATTAATATGCTTATCATATTTTCCATGCCACTTCAAAGCGCACTGAAGCCAACCATATGGTTTTAACCTAAGCTGCTCAAGTGGCATAATCAACCCTCGGCCTTGCCTCCTTCTTCCTCTCCCCTACCCTACCACGAAACCCTTCGGTTGTCCAATTTCATATTAGGTAACCAAATTAACCCAAAAAAGAATGCAAAGCAAATAAGTACAACAAGGAGATGGAAAATAGGGAAACAAGAAAAACTAAAAACACAAAAAAAAATACAGTGCCTGCATTTTTAATATACTTACAGGGAAAGGAGCGAAAACAAAATTTCCAGCTGTTTAAGCGCATAATGAAATCCCCATTTAAATAACTCAGAATCGACCAAAAATGTGTATGTGTGTGTTGTTTTTTTCTTCTTCTTTGCTGTCAAATATTTCGTAGGTAGTTCAAAATGCTTCAAAAAGTTTGAAAGGTCATAAAAAATTGTTTTCCAGTGGCTCAGTCAATCAGTCGTTCAGCCTTTCAAGTTGCCAATGTTCAATTAAGCGTGCACAAAGCAGCGTCAATAAATTTTATTTTCTTTCTGTTTTGTTGTTGATGTTGTTGTTGAACAACCCCTCGTTAAGTTAAGTCGAGCTCTCGCTGCCCTTAGCATATGTGACGCATAACCGAAAAGTTCAAAGTTAACGTCTAGAAATTCGCTCTATCACAACGATAGAAGCGCGCGTATAAATAAGTATATATATGATACGTATTATATATATATATACGCTGTGAGTTTATTTTTATAATTAAATGTAGTGTGGGCAACCCTTTTGGCCATATACGTATAAATAAATAAATAAGAGCTGCCAGCAAGCTAAATAAAACGCATTTATTGCACACCGCAAAAACGTCAACCACAAAAAAAAAAACGAAGAGGGGAAAACCGCCAGACGATGTGAAATATCAATCGATGTGGGTTCATTTGTGTGTAATGAACATTAATGAAGCGCAAAGAGCGTGACTAATAACAAAATTACCAATTGGCCAAAAAGAGTAATCGCGTAATGCGCCCGCAATAACTGACGTCAGCTGGTCACCCTCATTTTGATCTGTCTCTTTCTCCTTTCTTTCTCTCTCGAAAAAACGTTGAAATGAAATGGCCAAATTGCAGACTAGAAATCGAAGTCGCAGTGAAGAATAAAATGCGCATAAACCATAAATGCCATTAACTGCGTCATTTCAATTTGATTCTTGTGCTCAGATTTTTTGGCCGCCTTTTGCTAATGTCATCCCGCCCACTTTATGTGTGGCTGGCGATGTGGCAACCGATGGCCGCCAGTTGAATGAGTTTGACTGACGGAAGCACTTTACATAAAAAGAATAGAACAAGAAACGGAAAAGGGTAGATATTTGAAAGTTAAACACAGTTAGAGCAAACGACTGAAAGATAGAGGCGAAGAAAGGAATATTTAATGGTCTCCTTTGTTGCCGAAAGTTTGTCGATTTCAATTTATTTCAATTCTTCTTTATGATATTTTTATGAATTCCTACACCAGTACAAGTAATTGCTCAATTATGCACTTGGAGTATCGTCTAATACAGAGAATAAAATTTAATATTTGCAGAGAGAGTGTATTTACACTGGCTAAGCGATTTATTACGGTTGTGGATTAGACTGATATCTCTTTTAAAGTGCCTATTTTATTTGGCAATAAAACAAAACTCCATGTTTGATGACTCCTCAATTAAATGTTGATAAATGAATTTCAATTTACATCCGTAACAATAGCGTAATTTCCAATGGGATTTAATTAAATCCTTTACCTTTTAATTGCCACCCACAGTTAATCATTAAAAATATCTATATTTAGCCCATCGATGCGTACTCTGGGAAAAACACAAAGCGACAACTTGACGAGCTACATAAAATTGTCATTAAGTGGCTCCAAGAATTTTCATTTATCCCATCTCATTCCAAATACAATCCGCAAAACTTTTTCTGAAGTGCCGCTTTCAATAAATGCCCGAATGTCTTTCAGCATTAAAATTAATGTAAGAGCGAACTCGAAACAAAACTTTGATTTATGCAAATAATTAAGTAATTACGATTTATACATTAAGCGCGGACAGTTCGTCCATGACTTTCATGTCATTATTTGCGTGGACTAAACTCAAATGCGAAACGCAAAAACCCAAATTCCAAATTCAAATTGAAATTGTTGAAATTACAAAATTACCGAATTACCAAATTACAAAAACAACGCCAATAACAATAACGACAATAACAATAACAGCAACAAGAACAACAAAAAAGAATGAAGAACTCATTTTAAATGCAAATTTTGTGCTAAGCATCGCAAATTACAATACACACGTAGTACAACAAACATTCCAGTTGCCGTAAGTGACAATTAACACTAATTGTCATTAGAATAATTTCATATTGTGCTTCACTTGTTGTTGCTGTTGTTTCTGTTTTGTTGTTTAGCCATTCTTTGTTGCTCTTGTACATAGTTGTTTTATTTTGTAGTCCTCATCGTCGTCGTCGTTGTTGTCGTTTTTGTTGTTGTTATTGAAGTAATTGTTTAAACTTGCCACGGCATTTCGCTGTCTGGCAATTTAAAATGCAAAAATTCTGCACAACATTAAAAATAACAGCAACTTGAATTGAGTCACGTTTGATTGACTTGCGGATACTCTAAAAAAAAGATAAACAATTTTTTATACTATATTTTAATAACATTTAGCAGAGTTTTCCGTTAGCTAGCAAATTGCATAGCACTTAGTTTATAATTTTAGCAATTTATGAAAGTCAAAGCCATTTTCTTTGACTATCTACAGGGTATCTGGGAAAAAAACTTTGCCGTGTGAACAAAGAGTCGAAAGTTTGTGGGCTCAGAGGGAAAAATATTGTTTTTAAAATAGTTGATGGAAGTATATGTGTTTGTGTGTGTATGGAGGGCTGTAATGGAATTATGCAGGCTGCTTCCTACTTCTTCTACACATGCTCTTACAATTTTTGCTATGTGTTTATTATTTTAACACGAAACTTGCACTCCTGAGTGGTGTTTTGGTCCTGCGATGGAGCCAAGCTGCCTGCTCCACTTGTAAACAGTAATTTTGCCCATTAATGGGCCTCTGGTCTAGGCGAAAGGGGAACCCATAATAACTTTCAACATATAACATACACAACGTAGTATACTGTAATTGTTATTGTTGTTGTAACAGTTGTTGTAGTTGCTGGCAATGCGCGCGGCGCGGGCAAAACAAAAAGGCAACAAGTCAAGTCGACAGTAATTTTCAACACTTACAAGCAGAGCAGAGCAGAGGCCCCCTATCACAAATGTCAGCTGGCTATAAGGAATGCGCGTTCTCGAAAACGCTTTCGCCTGTTTTTCACCTTCACACACGAAGTGTGTGTGTAATTAAGCAACTGTGCAGCTTATCTATTTAATCATAATTAAAACCTTGAGCCCTGCACTAAACTGGTTATATTCGCATTTAAAAATAAAGCTCTTTTTATTGCCCCAACTTTGAGCTAATGTGATTAAGAGTGCGTGCATAAAATCTCCGCATAAAACTTGATGAAATTTATACGAAATGGATTAGGGGAACACACAGCAGAGTTTTACTCATTTCTTCTGCTTTGACTTTTGTGCAAAATGGTGCCATAAACATATACACCGACGGTGC
Source organism: Drosophila nasuta (assembly GCF_023558535.2). Taxonomy (NCBI): domain Eukaryota; kingdom Metazoa; phylum Arthropoda; class Insecta; order Diptera; family Drosophilidae; genus Drosophila; species Drosophila nasuta. The sequence continues at coordinate 7,883,230 of NC_083457.1, forward strand.
GGGGAGAAACGGGGGTTTCTCTTTGCGAGTCACATATGTGTGCAGTTTGTCACGACATAAGCTCGAAAAACTTGCAGAGCAAGCAGAAGGAGTGAGTGAAGTGAAGTCGAGGAGGAGTGAAGTCAAGTGGAGTGAGAATTAAGGCGGAATTTCGCGTCACAGCAAAACACAAAAACCAAACCAAAGCAGTGACTTTTATAATGAATTATTAGTGGGGAGAACGAGGTGATTGTGTGTGTGTATGTGTGCGGGTTGGAGGGGAAAAGCTGGGAGCCTGATGGCAAGTGGTTGCTTGTGTGGTATTTGTGGGTCTTGTGGTCTCCGCTCGGCACTTAAAAATTTAATAGTTCTGCAACAAATAAAAAACTCCGAGTATAAAGTGCGCCAAAAAGTATGCAACAAAATTTAAATTGATTTAAATTAAGCTTTTAAAGTCAAGTGTGTGCTCACAAAATAAAAACTGTAAAAAGAAAATCCTTTTAGCCAAAAACAAAAAGCCATGAAGAAAAAAAGGGAAAAATTGTGTAAAATCACAAGAGCATAACGAAAATATTGCAGCAGAGAGAAACCCTCTCGAAAGCTTCAAATAAATGGCATTTAGCCGGCCGCAAGCCAGCCAAGTGGAGGTGCAGCCACAACAAAACTGTTCGAGCTTAGCGAAAAGTGTTTTTTGGCCAGCAGTGCTTTAACCCTTTCAAGTCCTTGAAGTCCATTAAAACTGCAGTCATGTGTGTTGTTTGAGCCAGTGTGTGTGTGCTTTGAGCTTTAACTCTTGCTTAAAAGGCAAACTAATTAATCTGGCTCTCAATTTGAAAGTTAATTTCGCATGAGCATTTCAATTCCATTTTACATTTTTTTTGGTCAGCTTGCATATTTAACCAGATATTGTTATTTGCATGCATGCACCTTGTAGACGAACTCCTTGTTGCCTAATTCATATTCATTTATTGTGTTCTGCTGTTGCCTTTCTACTGGTTATTATCCCATCTATTTGCATAGTTCCCTCCAGCTTCTACAGCTCCCTTCCCCCACGCCAAGGAGTTGAAGCAAACTGGCATATCCGTTGCTTTATTACATTTCGTTTAGTTTTGGCCAACTGACCACTTTTTTGTGGTTACTTTGTCTATGCGTATGTCTGTGTGTATGAGTTCCAAATACCTCCGCTTCCAACCCTTTCTCATCTATCTTTGCCGTGTGCATCTGTCTTAGTTGGTCGGGGTTTTGTGGTTTTTACGGTCACTGGCGCGGCATACAAAAAATATGGAACGAGAAAAAAATGTGTATATATAAATACTCGTAGACCAAAAAATTGAATTTACTAAACTAGTTAGTTTTCACAGGGGGCGAGCGAAGAAGTGAAACTAGAATATTGCACCATTTAACCATAAATAATAAAATAAAATAACTACAGGTTGGCAACTATTCGCACACTTTACGAGACTGTTCTGCTCTGCTGTCCAGATTGTGGTCCAATATTTTTATAAACAAATTGTTTTTACAGCTCACAGCTCTCAGCGGTAAGGGGGAGGAAAGAATGTTGCCGTATAGAGTTTGTGGTTTTCCCTATTTATTTTGTTTCCCCCTTTTTTGCTTTTCTTTCTTTTTTTTGCACACTGCAGTCAATGGTTGCCAACGGTTAATTACTTTCGCTCTAAAGATGTGCAGATTTTAGACTCTACACTGCTGTTTCTCTTTTTTTTTCGTTGTTGTTGGCCTGTTGCATTTGACATGACTGTAAAAACGTTGAAAGGAAATCCAGCTGGCAAGCTCAACTCGTTATTTATGGCCTTGGCTACAGCAGCAACAGCAGCAGCAGCAAAAACATACAGAGTAACAGCAGCAGCAACAACAGCGAGTAAAACTGACTGAAAAATGGCCAAAAATCGTTACGAGCACCAACAGCAACAGTAAAAGGGAAGGCAACCACCTTCCACAACAACAAAAAGTGATGCTGGCATTGCCACTGCTGCTGCTGCTGCTGCTCTTGACTCATGGCTGCCTCTCACTCGGTTGCTTTGTTTGTCATTGCATTACTTTGGCTGTTAAATCCCGCACTGAGTTTTCTATTGCAGCCCTTCGCCGTCAGTTTTCCCTTTCCCATTGCGCGCAGTACTCGCTTCTCTCAATATTTGTCGCTTTAGGGCATTAAAACAAACGTTTCTCGTTGCTTTTGCTTTGGTTTCTTTTTTTTTTTTGGCCAACACACGTTTCACATGCACTTCCAGTGCCCGCAACAGCAAAAGCTGCACAACAACAAAAATAACGCCCACACGCACACATAATCAACTACAACAGCAACAGCAACAGAAGCGTGCAAACTTTGAGCGCGAAACACGAAAATCTCTGCCCCAAAATGAAGCGCAACAAGAGGAAATTACAAAAATCCGCGCCAAGTCGTACACACAATGCCCTTAAAAGTAAAAAGCGTTACACTGCAACCCAAATCGAAGGTCATTACTAACGCTTTTCTTTCACTTAAATAATATCCAAAATATTTTATTGAGCAAAATCGTAGCATACTTTTGCGAGTTCGCTGCCAATAACAGCAATAGTTTAGACTGGACTGCAGTCGACTGTTAAGTTAAGTTATTCTGTTAAGTCATTTCTGTTTTTTAACTGAACTGTTAAGTTAACATTTATATTATACAGCTTAGCTGTTTGATCTATTCTTAACAAAATATTGCAACTTATCATTTTAAAACATACATAATAATATTATATATGTTTGAACATATGAGGAACTCCCTTATACCATAAAAAATCAGGTCAAATTCCCCATAGTGCAATGCACTTTTAGGGGGAAAAGTCTTAAAAGCAAAATGTACTACAGTGCAGGCAACTCGAAGGTCAATGCAATAGAAAGTAGTTTTCACTGCAGTCGCAATAAAAAGCTTATATTTTTTATGAACAAAATCGAAGCAGTAGCTTTGTAGCAGCTGCTAAGTTGTACTTAAATCAAGGTTGCTCGCAGCGAACACAAAAAGCATTAGCAATTCATGGGACTCATGGCCAAAAAGGTAACGAATAGTGAAAGCTTTGACCATTTCTATTGCCTGTTACCGTGCAGCTCATGCGAATCTCTGGCAGTTTATACAAGTGGCGCCGCGGCTGCAACTGCTGCTCGCAACTGGCAACTCACAACACACACACAACTCACAACTCACAGCTCGATGTGCAAAAAGGGGACAATGGAGGCTTTAGCTTTAATAAAGCAACTAGGGAGAAACCATTTCCACACACACACACACACACACACACAGAGACACACGATATTCTCGTCATGGACGGGAGGACAGGACATCATAGCCAGTCGAGTCATAGACCCAAACGGCGACCACTTTTTGGGTCCGGTCTACACACACACATGATGCACATGTCTGGCACCGTTCGCCTGTTTTTGGCTGTTTGGCTGTTTTGTTGTTTGGTTGTTTGTTTGGTTGTTTGGTTGTGTACTTGATTTTTGGGCAAAGCGGCAAATAACATTTTTGTTTGGCTTTGACGTTGTTGCAATTGCAACGGTTATTCCATTTGCTTGACAAATATACGTTGCCCAGAAACGTTGGCGATGGGGATGCTATGGCTGATGTTGATGCCGACGATGACGATGACGATGGCAGCAAATGAAACGTTTAGTCTCCTGTCCAGATTCACAAGAGGCTCAGGCCTCACAGTCGAAACTTTTAGCGGGAATTATGCGCATTTTTATTTTTGGCTGCGTTTCTGCGTCGTCGAGTGTGGATCAAATCGCACTGCAATGCCCTGGGTTAATGGCCATGTGAGTGCGGAGTGCGTCGTAGTATGTCTGCTCGTGTGTGAGATTGTTTGAGTTTGGTAGAGGCTTTTAAGCAGCATGCAATATACATTCTCTGAGTTCTCAAACTTCAAAGCTATCAACTTAAAAACATTCCCAAAAAGCGGTCGAAATAAACGCCTTTTGATGGCATATCAATGCATAGCAATGCCTGCCTTATGGCTTAAGAGGAAGAAGAAAAAAATGGAAAATCGTTTTGAATTCTGGCAGCAAGCAACTCACTTAATTGCCTGTCAGGCAGTCGAAGATATTAGCCATTAAATGATGTTTGTTTATCAAAAGCAAGCAACTTGCTTAGAAATTGAACTCCAAAAAGTATGCAGTGTTTTTTGCCGAAAACTTTTGTAATTCAGTAAAAAATTAAGTTTTCTTATTTATTTACAATTTTTAATAAGTATATCTTAATTAAGATTTATTGAAAGCCTAGTTGCCCTGTGTTGCTCGCTAAAATAGGTCACTAAAATATCCATTATTAAATATAAATTGAGATTCACTAAGTAATCGCCATTTCATTTGTGTTCTCAATTTGCATTCGTCTATTTAAGACTTTAATTCAACACATTTTTAAACCCAACAATTAAAATAAACACACATAATGCTGGTTAACACAAAGCTCAAATTGATTTTAAAGCAGAAGTTATTAAGTTATTTATTCATTAAAGCCTGCTAATTTTGATAAATGCATAATTTTGACAGTTTTAACAAATCATAGAGTGGCAGCAGTTGAAACAACACCTGTTCTCGACTTAAGACAATCTAATTAGATTGCTAATTTAAATGGAATTGCGGCAGCTGCAGCCAGAACTTTACTCTAAGTAAAATTCAATTAATGTCAACTACACACAGACAATGCAGAACTCTCGCTCACACGCACACACATCATGCATTAGTTAAAATGACTCAATCTAATGCAACAAAAATCATTAAGCCACTTAAAAGCCCACAACTGAGTTGAGTCTGAACTTGGACACCGACTAAACGATTAGACAGAGTTTTAGAAAACACACACAGAGAGACTGAAAGGCAGACAGCAAGAGAAACACACCTGAGTATGAATGTGCTGCATGCTGGCTGCATATGAAAAGGCTGTCAACAAAACGACAGGATCCTGCCTGCTGCTGACTGCAGATGCAGCTGCTCCAGCACTTCTGTGGCTGGCAATCAGAACGTCTGACACGGCAATTAGAGCACAACAAAAACTTGCCGAATGTGTAGAGAGAGGGTAGCGGACGGGGGTGGGGGCGTGGTATTGTCGATATACCACTTTGCATATTAGTTATTGAAATCAGCTGTCAGAAGGTAACAGGCCACACACGTTGTGTGTTGTGTTGTGCTCTGTTGTGTTATGTTGGAGCTGCAGCTGCAGCAGAAGCAGCGCACGAAAAACCCATTGATGATTGAATTGGCAATGCCCCACAGAGGAATAAAAGCCAAGGCAACACACACACCGCCACACACATGACGAGTCTAAAATGGCCGACGTGACCATGGCAACCTGCTGCTCACTGGAAGGGGAAGAAGAGATGGAGAGGTAAGAGAGAGAGGAGGGAGACATACTGACACACAGACACCTCTTGAAATGCTTCTGGGGAACGGTTGATTTGATTGCAACTTTGCTGCTAAGAGCTGCTTTACCCGTTGCCGAGTTGCAAGCTCAGCTGCTGTTGAAAGTTTAACAAAGCGCCTCGTTGCTTTTATTGTTGTGATCCAAGGCAAGGCACAAGTCGAAAGGTGCTCCCTACGTATGTGTGTATTTTGTTCTATTTATAATTCAATTGTAAATGCATTTCAATTACGTGCACATTAAACAAGCTGCCAACGACGAAGTTTTTGTTGTTGTTTCGACCTCGGCTAAGCACGGGTCTCAACTTGGACCACTTGACCACTGGACGACCGACCACTTGGCCATTAGCAGCATGACCAACTTGTTCTCCTTCGCCTTACCTTTTTGCACCGTGGTCGTTTTCGCTTTTGGGACAATTGGACCATTATTAAAACGCGTTGAGATGGCAAAACGCAAGTGGCAACAACACACACATACACACAACGAAATAAAACAAAACAACTCGAACTCAACTCGACTCGACTCAACTCGACAGTAGTAAAAAGGAATAACAATGCAATAGCAAGAGCAACAACAATACGAACAACCAACCAAGCAGCCAAGCGAAGCCAACACAAACAGTAATGGGCTATAAAGTTTCAAAGCGCCACCAGGTGTGTTTGTCTGCTTAGGTGTGCGTCTATGTGTGTGTGTCCTTGTGTGTGTGGCTGTGTGTGTTTGTGTCCAGGATTAGGATGTGTGTTTGGCAGACTTAAGTAAATACGTTGTATGAACATGGAATGCCAATGGCAGCAACAAACTAAAATGCTAAAAGATATTGATATTACAGATCTCTAAAGGTAACTCTATGATATTGTATTATAATTTAAGATAAATAAAGAAGTTCAATTTTAATGCTGGCAAATGCCTTTTAAATAAGTAAACCAAAATTAAAAAACCATTAAATATTATTATATAAATATTTTTATTTCCTGCCAATAAAAATATTTTAATTTATAACCAAAAGTTAGTAAAGAATCCTATCTGAGAATTGATGTGACAGATCTCTAAAGGCAGCTCCAAGTAATTATAATTTTAAGTAGTATTATATTTTATATTAGGGATTTTATTTATATAAGGGATGTCTACAGAGAATTCTACAGCAAGAAACTAAGTAAACTAAAATATGTCAATGTGTTTAATAACTTCCTATAATTTGTTTAATTCTTTCTTAATTAAAAGATTGCTCAGCCTCTTAACTTATGTACATTAAAATTGCACTCTTCAATACGTTAATGACTCATTGTAAACTCAAAGACTACTTACATATTATAACCATACGAAATTTGTTTGCAGACTTCTATCTCTGACTAATCCAAATGAACCCTTGTGAAACGTTACTTATTAATAACTGCACGTAGAACCATTTTTTTTTTTTCTTAACAAAAAAACAAATTACCCATGACTAGACTATTGTCAAGTTGGCAGCCAAAGTAACGAACGTTTTAAGCCAAAGGTTAAACGACCTTTGAGTGCACTTACTTCGAGTACCCGGTTCCAGTTCCACTTCGAGTGGCAGTTGCAAGAACTTTGCCTCGAATTTGAGGTGCAGCCAAGCGTGGTTCAGGACGTCGGGACGCAACCCTTGGCCAAGTTTTTTGGGCCGTAACCAGGACTCTAATGAGTACTTGTACCGGCGCATTTTACAATTAGCCAAGAGTCACCAAAGTGCAGGACACCTGTACTCCAGTACTATTGCTTTCAGTTCCCACACACACGCACACACGCACACACTCTTGCTCGCACACACACACATACTCACACACACGCCGTCGTCTTTGGCAATTAAGTCCCTGGCCGAGCGTTGACCACACGCCAAATGACCGCAGCCCGTTTGCTTTCATTAATTTTTGGTTGTAATCCTTGCTGAAGCTTTTCATTTCATTTTAGCTGTTGTTGTCCTTGTTACTACTATTGTTGCTATTTTGTTGTTGTCATTGTTGTTGCTGTTGTTGTTGCTGTTTCTGTTGTTGTTGCTCTACGTGCGTGTGCATAGCTCGTCGCAGGCTTTTTCACACTTTGTTCATACGTGCTGATACCCTAAAGGCTCTCGAGTTTATTAGATTTTGCAGTAAGCGATTGCAAAATGAAATCGCAAAAGTATTTTACACTCTGTGAATAACTTTAGAGCACATTTTGCAAAGAACTTAAGTTTATTCCCATTAAGCTCAATGTGGTGCATAAATTCATGTAAGCCATTTGATTTTAAATTAAATTAAATTTCACGAATAGAGAATTGTAGTTGCTTTACTTTAAAATAGAGAAAGAAAATTATTTAGTTGTAAATTTAAATAATGCGCATTGCCAATGTAAAGAATATTTATTTCCCAAATTTAAATCATATTCAAACTTCAACTGCTTCAATATTCAATTTAAATTTTTTACCAATATTAAACTTAATTTTAAAGAGACTAAGAAATTACATTTTTGAACTTTAAGAAAATTTGTTTCTCCCGTCAATATGTTTAAAAATAAGAATAATTTAATTTACAACAATCATATTTCATAAACAGCAAGATATGAAGAAAATAATTTCAAATTTTCTTGGTGTTCCTGATCATCAAGGAAATTTAAATTTATGTGATAAATTTTTTTTTTTAAGGAATGTATTTCATATAAATTTGTTTTAATTTGATCATTTGTTTTATAAGTCAGATCATAACTTTTCTGATATTTTTACTAAGTTTCTTTCATTTTTCAATACTTATATTTAAAAATGCCTTAAAAGAATATTGGTATTTCAATATTTAACAATTATAATTGAAAAATGATTAAATGGATTGCATTTAATAGGGTATGTTTTCGTCGACTGCTTACCACATTGAATGTTTTGTTTTTTGTTGTTCTTGTTGTTGTTTTTACTGAATGACTGTTGAGTTTTTTTCACAGTGGTCATGTTTTTACAACTGGGCCATGTCCAGCAGCGCCGTAGCCACGTTAATGACTTTTGTGCTGCGCCTGTCGCACGGCAAATGTTTTAAAACTGCCTTCCCACCGAAACTCTGCTTGTTGTTGTAGTTGTTGTTGTTGAAGCTGCGGGGTGGGTGTGCGGGACGAAAGGCGGGGGGCAGACTGGCGATTGCCGGCCGGTTAGCGCGTTTGCCTCAACCGCCCGCAGTGTTTGCCAGGACAGCGGGCAACCGACTCATTTGTACAGGTTTTTTGCAGACTTTCGTATGAATAGTGCGGGGGCGGAATATGCTGAGTTTTTGGTAGACCAAAGAGAGGGTTAAAGAGAGTTGAAGAGCAGCGAGCGAAGGGAATTGTTAATTAAAGTATTGTCTCCTCGTTGCTGGCAAAATGAACAAGTAGACAAGGACTCGTCGTTCTCCTTGTCGCTATTGTTGTTCCTCTTGTTGTTGTTGTTCCTGGGCATGGCCCTGGCTGCCCTGGCCGTCAATTGTCGAACATGGTGCTCTACAGTTCCACTTAACAGCTACAATGGGCACTTTGCCACAATGAATTCAAATGGATGCCCTGACCGGGTTGCAGATTTCTTTTTTCTTTTTTTTTAACACACTGCTCGTCTCGCTCTCACTTCTCTCTCTCTCTCTCTCCGTCTCTATGACCCATGTGTGCTACATGTTGTTGCTTTTGTTGTGTCGCTTCACACACACACCAACTCACACACGTGCACATGACATGCACACAATGACAGCTGACTGTTGGCTTCCAAAAGCCCCCGAGGCGTACGAGTCAAGTACAAACAGCGTAAGGAGTGCAGAGTGCAACATGGCAGAGTGGAGTCTAGAGGACTGTGGAGAGAGGGGGAACCGACAGAGACCGCTGCCACTTGCCGCTGGCGGGTGCAATTTACTCGACGCGTTGTCCGTCGTGTTGTGATTCTTTAATGAAAGCTTTAATTTGGGTTTACCAATTAAAACTACGTGGCAAATGAAAAATACATACAAGCCACATGCATAATACAAAAGAAATGGCCTCAACTCTCACTCGAAGCCCAGAAAGGATTACATATCTATGTGTGTAGTTGTAGTATGTCGGAGTGCACTAGACGTATAAATTGAAGTCAAGATGCACGACGAGTGAAACCAATGAAAAATTACGAGTGGAACTGCACAATTTTTAGTCGTACAGTTTCTCCAAATGGGATTACTGAAAATTTGTGTGAAGTTTGGCAACGCTGCACTAATGCATTTAAAAGGCAAAGCAATTAACTTAAGTGAATTTCTATCAGTTGGCTTAAGTTTGTGCCTTAGTTATGGACATCAGCCGACAAACTGCATATTTAATCGGCAACTATGTGCAATGAGCTGCTGAGTTTAACTAAGGAAAATCTACACTAATAAAGCAAAGAATAAAATGTTTTGAACAATTAAATACTTCAGTAAAAACTAGGCCATATATTGAAGAAAAAATAAACAATCGTGATGATGTAGAATAACAAAGCTCAAGAAATTTCAAGAATAGAATGAAACAAATATTTGTTGTATTTTAAGACATGAAATATGTATGTTATTACCAAATTTATTAGTGGAAAAATATGAATTTATGATTTTCATATTATACAAAATTAAAAAGCGAGTCATTGTAGTTACTAATAAACTAAAAAGTGAAACCAATGAAAAATTACGAGTGGAACTGCACAATTTTTAGTCGTACAGTTTCTCCAAATGGGATTACTGAAAATTTGTGTGAAGTTTGGCAACGCTGCACTAATGCATTTAATTTATTTTATACAATTACAAATTAATTTCTGTGAAGTTTGACAACATTGCACCTCTTACCAGGTATTCATTGTGAAGTTTGACAACTCTGCCCCAATTACAAAGTTTATTAGCAGAAACTCATGCTGTGATTACTGTTAAGTTATTCAAAACTTTTCGTAGTTGTCCTTACCTACGATGTTACTAATTAATCCATTGAATTGCGGCAATGTCGGTTGAGCAACTTCTCTCACGCCCCTCATTACAAGTCGAAACAGGTCTGAAAACATGAAACACGGAACACAACACAACACACCATACACAATGCACGAGAGTCCAACATCAACTGCAGCTGACCAAACAACACCTGCTCGACCCCCTTTGTCCCTTCGTCCCGTGTCCCATTGGCAATGGCCGCAAGGCGACTTCCGCTTCCTTCCGCTGCTCAACTCGCGCGCACAATTTTTTATTTTTTACTTAATTTAGCTGTGCTCCAGCTCTGCGTTCTGTGCTCTGCACTCGTCGCCGCCCCCTTTGGCCACGCAGTTGCAGACAGTCCATCCGTGTATACGTCAGCAGCGACATTATTGCTGTTGTTGGACTTTTGGTTTGGTTTGTTTTTATATTTGTTTTTCATTGTGTTTGTTGCTTGCTGGCAACGCCATTATAACGCCATTTTGTGCACACACACACACACACAAAGAGTCGCATACACCTTTGGCTACTAATTTTTTACACATTTTTCAACTCTCCATTATCCTTACCTTTCTTCTCACTATTTTTTCTCTCTTTCTCTTTCTGCTTGTTACAGAACGACACGATGCGCTTACTGTACATGTATCACGCACAGGATCCACCGCACGGCTCGGTGCGTCCCGGCACGTTGCCCGATCCGGCGCGCGCCTTTCGACCATATCGACCCATGGTGTTGATGCAGCGTGCCCAGCTGCAGTTGCCATCGCCGCATGATGAGCGCGTCCGTGTGCTCGAGCTGCGCAACGAGGATGTCGAATTGCCCGACGGCGATACACCGCTCTTCTGGTGCAAAATGTTCAAACTAGAGGATATCAATCGCAAGCATCATCTTATTCGGGTAAGCTAAAGCAGCAGCAGCAAGAACAGCAGCTAAGGAAGAAGCTGCAACGGAAGCAACTCGAATCCATTGCTAAATGTTATTACTTAAATACAATGCATAATTGAGTCGAGAGTGCAGCCCGTTGCATGCAACTTTGTTGTTGTCAGTCTGCCGCGCCGCGGAAGTTGCTCATTGGCCTCCACGCGGCATAACCAAATTGAAATATTAAAAATTTATTTATCTTTGTCTCTTCCTCAAATCTCTTTCTCTTTTTCGTTGTCTCTCTCTCATTCATTACATGGAACCAACAACACACACACACACAGTACGAGCCGATTTATGATTCATCGTCCAGCGTACACTACTTGCAGCATATAACGCTCCACGAGTGCCAGGGCTCCCACTCGGAACTCGAGGAGCTGGCACGCGAACAGGGCAGACAGTGTATGGGCGCCCGTTCCATACCGCTGGCATGCAATGCCATTGTTGCCTCCTGGTCGCGGGGCAGCGAGGTAAGCATCAAATTCAACTGAACTGAACTCTCAACTCAACTCAACTTCACTTCACTCCACACCGATCCACTCCACTCAATTCAACTCAGCTGAAACCATCCTCATTGCTATAGAGCAAACCCAAAAAAAAAAAACAAACGACACACCAATGCCATCAGAAGAGTCCCTTCATCCTGATCCCCATCGCCGTCAGAGCCATAACCATGCAATATTAATTTAACCTTCGCAAATGCTTCCTTTCAACACAAAATATAAGTAAGCGATGGCCGAGACTATGAAAATTGAAATACCCTTCGTGCACTATGATAGCGAGAAGATGCATCCGACATAAGACAAAATGTTGATAATATTGAAGAGTTTAGTATCATACTTAAATGATGAGTTCAGTAAAACATAACATAATATAAATGAAATGGATATCTTAATGTTAGGTACCCATCTCAGTTTCTCAATTCATGTATTATTGTCAGCTTGAACGAAAAATAATTTAAATTATTTGTTAAAATCCCAAAAAATATTTGTAGACAGGATCAAAATTATGAGAGGGCTTTCTCTTACTATTATATTATCAATCATTTAGAAGTAAATTATACTATATAATTCAAAGTGCAAACAGAGTAACTCAGGCCTTCAAGAAATCGAATGAAGGAAGTATTTAGAACAGTTCTTAATTCGTTAACGCTTCACATGACAAAAAGATCTATTTAGACCACAACATAGCTTCGTTAGATAAACACGAATAAAAAAAAGGAAAATAGAATACATTCAACAAAATTTTTTTTCTTTTCTAAGTGATAAATTGAATAATTTTGTTAGTTACAAATATTTGTAGTTTTTAGAAAGGAAAGAAGTAATACTTTACTTTATAAATATACATTTTTTCTCTTTCTCTTATATATACGAGATATTAGAGGGCAAATTAAACTTTTCATTTAAATTAGAAAGTAAGAACTGGTAAACAATCTTAATTGCATATTGATCAAACTCCCTGACATATCCGAAAAGTTTGTTATGCCCGATAAATACGAAGGGCATCTCAATAAAGAAATGGCTTGGCCTTCTGCTCCTTTCGGAACCTTTTTGCCATGCTTTTCATAATTTCATCACAGCAGCGCCATAATGCAGTGCCATGTGCACTTGTTGTTGTTGTTGGCGGTGCTGTTGTTGTAGTTTTGGGCCGCCAGGGGGCGCTGTATACTGCAATGTGCAATGCAATTGCATGGCGACGGTTTGCGTTGCTGCTGCTGTTGCTGATGTTGCTGCTGTGCATTTAAATTGCACATGACCATGGCATCAACTTCCGTCCCCCATTTGCCATAACTCCCCCCCAAAAATACATACGTATAAATACATGTACACTCTTACATACATACAAACACATGCATACCATTGAATATTACGTATACGTATACGTATACGTATGTAAAATACAAACAACACTCGGAAGCAGAGTGTTTTCTGTTGTTGTTGCTGTTGTTTTTGGCTGCTTTTGTTTCATTGGACGACCTTTCTGTTTTGCAGGGCTTTACGTATCCCCATGAAGCTGGCTACCCGATTGAGTCGCGACAGGCCAAATATTATTTAATGGAGACCCATTATAACAATTTGAAGCCGGACTTTGCCCAATTGCATGCCAGACAAATGGCGGATAATTCTGGTTTGAAAATCTACTTTACGCACGTGCTGCGACCAAATGACGCTGGCATATTGTCAATCGGTAAGTTTTTGGGGGCAAATCCGCACATATATAACTCTCTTAGATGTAAAAGTGTGTATGTGGTCTGACTGCAGCTGTGCTGTATGAATATATATATTTAATGCGACGAGATAGCAGAGCAGAGCAGTGGCATACATGCAACTCATGTCATGCAATTTATGAGATTGCCGAGACCAAAAAGCGGCACTGGGAGTTGCTCAAGTGGAGAGAACTGACAACGGACCAGCGGCTGCCGCATTGGTGGCTAGTAAAACAAAAGCTTTCGAGTTTTATGAGTCTGAGTCTGTCTGGCTGTGTGTATGTGTGTGTGTGTACCGGGTAAAGGTGTGTGTGTGTGTGTGTCTGCAACAATGCCAATTGTCTAACCTCATCGCAGACAGTATTCACAATATTGTACAATAGAAGTGCCCACATATATTTTTAATTGCTTATCAAGTGCGTCCGCAATTTATTAAGCGAATTCTTTTTTTTTGCTCTGCCAACAATTATTAATTATGAAACGCTAGCCGATGCACACGCATATAGCAGATTAATAAATAACTGATGGCCAAACCAAAACCCATTGCATGACCAAACGAAAACTTTGAGGTATTCAATTTTCCCATTAATTATTTAATGGGCAATATTCGACGAACAAGAGGGATGGAAATGCGTCAAACTGGACAAATTCAATAACAATACCGAGGGCCACAATATCAAATACTAGAAACAAACAAACTCTATGACGAACCCCTTTGAATTGAGTGATTAATACTTGTGGGGCAGTATTTAGTTAATAGTCTGAAACTATTTCAGTTCTAATTATAATAGTAATATTCTTAGCGGGAATTTTGAGTACTCTGAAGCAGCACTATTAAACGAATAAACATTAATTGGAATTTAGTATTTAATATTCAAGTTAAAATTGATTGCTATACAGATATGTAAAAGAGAATGTATGCTAAACAATCTATTACCAAATAAGTATTAATTTAGGCTTTGGCTGAGAAACTATTAAGTGCTCAGATGACAAGTTAGAAGGTGTTCGGTATTCAATTTAAAGCTAATGCATATAGTCCTAGAATTAATTCTAATACGTATTGTGTATTCAAATTAAAAGCTCCGTGCAAAGCAATTTATTGAGAATAAAGCATATTGTAAATACTTATTTCTGTCTAAGGGAATAAACTAAGGTGATATTCGATATGCAAGTTAGAAGCAATGCTGATTGTTAAATTTCAATAATAATTATTTGGTATTTAGTCCGTATTCAGTATTCAATTTCAAATTGCTTAAACAATCTATTGCGAATATATTATTTCAGTCAAAGGTGGTATTCGATACTCAAGTTACAAATAATGCTGATTACTCATATTACTTTACATTTTTATTTGGTATTGGGTATTCAAGTTAACATTGATTGTTGATGTGTAGAACAAAGCACAGGCAGTGATAAGAATTATTTCAGACTTTAGTCATATGCATAACAGTTAAAAAAAACCAAACCAGTAGAAGAGTATTTGACTTTAAAGAAATATAGCTTAAGATGTACATGCAGAAATTATTACATTAACAATTTCGTAGATATCAAAGTCGTTTCACAGCCTTAAGCTAGCACATTCAATTGTGCTGCATTCTTCAATATTTCTCTTACAACCCACGCTATGTAGAGTCAACCAATAATATTCATGTGCTGAACAGCTTAAGCGCCTTTTGAGCATATATTCCGGCATCCCATTCCTAAGGACAACAATGTTCCTGCCGTGCACCTGCCCTTACTCTATGTTCAGCAACATTTTCAAGTTTTCCTATATACAGTTGGTATATATATGGATGTATATCTATATATTCGTTTGCCTCCGCACAGGATAACTAAAATACTAATTTCACTTTACAATTTGTTTTCTACTTCATTTTTTTTTTTTGTGTTGCGACTCACCTCCCACGGCTACATCTATTTCTTATTGTTATTGTTGGCGTTGCCGTTGCTGTTTTCTGTTGTTATTGCTATTGTTGTACGGTTTTGGTTGCTTCGTTTTGGTTTTTGTGTTTGCTTGTGGCCACCATGCCAGGCCAGGCAGAGGACAGCATAGCACAGCACAGAACAGGCTGGAGCTGTTTTCAAGGGACTGAGGGGCAGCATACTGTGGCCGCTGTGTTGTCGTTGTTGTAATTGTTATTTTACTTTTGTTCATAGTCACGCAAACCAATATAACTTTGTTACAACCGCACAGAGACATGGCCAATACAGTTGGGACTGTGCAGAGAGAGAGAGAGAGAAGTAGAAGAATAAGCCATACAGGAAGAAGGTATCATACCAACCTCAACTTCCCTCACTTCCACATCACTCTCTCTCCAGTTTAGCTCTGCACGTTTTCGTCGATGCTTTTTGAGTAGGTGTTGCCAAAACTTCCGGAGTATTACGGGCAAAAGCAGCAAGCTGTAGCAAAAGTAGAAAGTAGATTAATACATACTGATACTGTGCGATTTCTAAGCGAAATAAAGAAATGAAAATGGAATTTATATTTTGCTTTTTTTCGGCGCTCGATATCGTCATCGTCGTCGTCGTCGCGTCATGCAATGAGCTTACAGCTTAAACTCGTAGCACTGCTATTGAAATATTTAATTGAAATTTAACGCATACCACAAAAAAGGCGCAGCACAGAGTAGTCAATAAATAAAAAATGTTTGCTGTATTTCAATCTATAGATAAAATTAAAAAATAAAATAAGAAGCAAAAGAAAAAATCGAAATAAACGTTTGGCTACATTTTGCTGGCTGGCAACAAATTGAATTACGATTGGGAAGGAGCGTTAAGGATATGCCACACGCGTAAGTAGCTGCGAAATTGCTATGCTTCCTGTGCGACTCCACTCGACTGTCTATCTATCCGTCTATCTGTCTTTCTGTCTGTCTCTGCGGATCTCCTCTGGGTCGCTCTCCATCTCCCCCAGTTGCGTGTGGCAAAATTTAATTTCAATTTAATTGGTTATTGATATAGCGCCCTGGTGTATGCAACGCCACTTTGATTAATGTTGCTGTGGCTTTCGCCAATTTTTATGGCACCTTCGAGAGCGGTTCGAAGGGAAACCGAAGGCAGGCTGAGGCAAATGAGCCTGGGCGCTTGTTAAGTCCAATGGGGATTTATAATCGAACAACTCGCAGCTTATCGAAATGCTACCATTTATTTGCTTCGCAAAAAAGCTAAAACAAAAACCAAGCACAAAAAAAACGTACTAAAATGCTTGCAAAATGTTTTTTAAATTCGACGATCGATTTATTACTTTAATCTAAAAGCGATTACACAAGTCGCAGACTTTTAAGTAAATTTATTAATAATGTCAATAAAATTCACAATTTTTAGGGCGCACATTTAAACGCCTTAACTTGCTGAAATTGGGGGATAAATTGCTTGTAATAAAATTGCTGTGTAAAAGTAAAAGTTTCATCGACACACACACAGTGCATTAGCAAGCAAACAAAATAAACTGCCGGTTTCCTAAGAAGAACCTAAAATAATTGGCATAACATGTTGATTTGAATATTGCACATCTCTTAAATTGTTGGCACATTTTTGTGTATCAAATGAATTTGTCACAAAAGGAGGGGAGAAAAGCATTTTATACCCAAAAATTTGCATTGCATATTTGCCCTCTGAATATTATTTCTATTAATTTTCATTGGCCAGGATTTTCCATGTTGATGGCTTTGCAAATCAATTTTCAATTACATGCACGAATTTTAACTATGCGTTGCGTTGGCTTTAAAACTTTCAAAATAGCTCGTCGCGTTTATCTTTTGTTGGTCATTTTATAAAATGTCATGCAACGAAATCAATCAACAAAGCAACGAGAGGGAGGGAGCGAAGGCTGGCTTATATAAAAAGCATCTAGCAAATATTGGCAAAGCGCGTTCAGTGGGCAAAATCATCAATTTAATTCCAAATTACAATTCATGCGCGTTTATCAAAGTTGGCCAAATTAAAGCGCAAAAACTTTTGTGCTGAACCAGATGCTTATTTTTGTTTTGCCATGGTCATTTCCAAAAACAAATACGCCACAATTTCGAATGAAAAATCATTTACAATATTTACACAATTTCAATTAGCTTGTGTTTGAAGTGCGATTAATCAATGTACATACTATTTGCTGTTAATTCAAAAAACAAATTCTCAAAGTTAGGCTAAACGAAAAAAATGTATCAAAACTTATGTTTAATTAGCACGTGCTCACAAAGCAAGAGAGAGAGAGAGAGAGAGAGATATAGAAATGAAATGAAAACGATATCGATTTCTACAACACTACCGCGCATAAATTACAGTCTCTGTGTATCTCGATTTCGATGCTTTTTGCCAATTTCCATTCATTAAATCAAATTCAATATTGGCCAAAGCGACGCAACGAGTGGGAGTTGATTTAGGGTTCGGGAGGAGGGAGCGAAGGAGGTTTGTTATTGGTTGTGGGGCCAAGTGAGGATAGTGGTTCACTATTTCTATTTGATTTGGCCCAGACGACGACGACATTGCAAATACACACAATTCATAACTGCATATTTTTCAAATCGATATTTAACGCTCACCCAATATTCAAGGTGCCCACAGCAAAAGGCGGGGAGTGGGGCAAGGGAAGGCAGTAGATTGGCATCGTAGTTGCATTTGCCACACGCCACGTTGACAGCAGCCCGAAATGGTTGTTGTTTCTGTTATTGTTGTTGTTGTTGCAACACGGCAATGCCAATGCAAATTGGTGACTGTATCAAAAATGGCGGCAACTTTTCTAATTATTTTAAATGGCAATTTGTATCACGCGCAGCTGCTGCAGAAAATTCAATTTAATTCCATTATTTTTACTTGCTTTTTTGGCTCTATTTTTTTGACAATTTGATTAGCATTTTTGGACAATACCAGAGAGACAGCAACTGTATCTATTGGCTATAGGCCATGCTTTGGTTTTCAACGAAATTTCACACAGCGAAAATCACATTTGACAAAAACCAAAAATCGCCACGACATTTTTAGGCCATTATGTGAAGGCCTATTATGTGTGGCCGAAATGGTAAAATTGGGCAAAATGGCATGGCGTTCCGCAACACATTGTTGTCGTTATCATCTAGGGCGACAGAAATGCGTCTATAAATTGCAACAAATTTTGATTGATATTTGGCGATAGGAAAATTAGCTTTAATTGTGGTATGCGATGGCTTTTGAAAACTATATGAATATTGCGCTAAATTAGGCAACGAACATTTCCGATTTGAAATTACAAATCAATTTCACGGAAATTGGCAATGATCCAATTACGCATATGCTTATTGCATTTCTATTAAGTTTTTCCTTTGATCGCAAAAATATTGTTACAATATACGCATAAATATTGGAGCTGCGCAAATTACAAAATTTATAGCATACTTTTTGGGGTTCCACAAAACGTTTTGACTATTAATTAAATTTCATTTGCCATTCATTTTATTTTAATTTCAATTTGTTAGAAAATTAATATTTTTATATATTAAACCAATTTGTCATGTGCTTGAATTAATGTTTAATATGATATAGTATTGGGTAATCAAATAATTCAGTAATCTGTAAATATGCTTCCTAAAATTTTTAAATATTTCAACTTTTTATAAAAAAGAATTTAACAAATTTACAAGGCTGCAACAAGCTCTCCTTTATATTTTATTTGCACTTACATAAAGCAAATCATTTCTATGCCATTAAAGTTGCATTCCATAAAACTACACCTGCACACCCACCGAATGCGAGTGCGAGTGTTAGAGCAATGCAATCAACTCGTATGTCATTCCCAATGTTTTCTGCAAATGTTGCTAACCGAGCATGACTAAGCCATAAATACAGCACACACACACACATTCACTTGCAATACTTTGTGCCGTAAAAAAGCCTTTTTACAATAAACAAGAAAAAAAGAAAGGAAACCCGAACCGATTTACAATAAAAATCAATTGCCAGCTGGTTCACTCTGAGTAAAAGGGGTTTTTCCAGCCAGCCAGCAATGCCAAGCATTTTCCGCGAGTATTTTGATTGGCATACTCACAACCCTCAACAGACACACACACTCTGGCACAACACCCACGCACAACAATTGAAATGCCAAACAGTGGGAAAAAATATGTAGCACATGAATTTCAAATATTTTTTCAACATGTCAGACGACACGCGGCCCTAATTGCATATGGATGTGATGCGGGGGCGTAGGAGAAGGAGGAGTCTGTGCTTGTGTACAAGGCGGCGTATGAGCAATATTCCACAACATTTAACTAATTGGAGCAAACGTTGGGTTGGGGGTTGATCACATACTAAATTCAGTTAGGGCGCCACACATAATTTGATTGCCCAAAAAAGAAGCGAAATGAAGTAAATGTTAAAAGACAAAAAAGATTTCAAATTGAGATGCCACACGAAAGAGGATGTCAAACTCAGACGCGAGCAGCTGTGGTTATTTCATTTTTTGTCTACGCTGGTCTGCATTGACAAAGTTGTTAACAAACATCAAAAGCAGCAATTAAAATGTAATTACACGTTTTACGCCAAATCGAATTAAAAAATCAACGTTCAAAGCTAGCGCAAGTGAAGTGCCATATG
This sequence comes from Drosophila nasuta, assembly GCF_023558535.2. Lineage (NCBI taxonomy): Eukaryota > Metazoa > Arthropoda > Insecta > Diptera > Drosophilidae > Drosophila > Drosophila nasuta. The sequence goes on from NC_083457.1 coordinate 7,903,195, forward strand.
GTTAGCAAGGAAGCAGGAGATTGGGGAAAAAGAAGAGGGGAAAGCGGGCGGGCAGTAGTGTTAGGTGATTGTGCATGTCGTGCTAACCGACTGGAGCTTTGATGAAGCTCGCGTTCGCGCGCCACTCGAAAGCGTTAATTAAAAGCATTCTCCACAACGGACTCGCTAACTAACTATCTATGTGTGTGTGTGTTACTCTGTGTGTTTCCCTTACAGGCATGGATCCCAATTGGCGCCACATTATACCGCCGGGACAGAAGCGCGTGATATCCGAGGGCCAATGCATTGAGGACTGCACCGGTTACGCCTTTCCAGCGCAGGGCATCAACATTTTTTGCGGTCATGATGCGCACACATCAAATCGGCAAGGAGGTTAAATTGCGTCAGGTAAGAGAGACTCTATAGCTATTTACATAGAACGTAGAGGAGGAGCTGGAGGAGTGTGGAGTGCGGGTTAAAGCCAAATGCTAATGAGCAAACTAACTTTGCAGATACGACAAACCGAGGAGCTTCCGCCAATTGCACACGACAGCAATATAGATGTGGCCTATCAGGACTTTCGACGTTTGCCACAGTCAGTGCATTCCATGCCCGGCGATAGACTCATCGCCGAATGCATTTATGACAGTTCGTCACGAAAGGCAATTACGCTGGGTAAGTGCTACCTACCTACAAACCTACCACCCGACTACTAAAATATGTCTAGAGTAAATAAAAAAGGAAAGGAAGAAAAAAAAAGAATATTGCAAGCTGCCATTGTCGTGCGCAAAAGTGCAAAAATTTCAATGGTTGTGCACAGGCGAGTTGTTGTCGTTATGACACATTTAAATCAGCCCAAACGATATGCGACAGGCGGCAGTCAGCAGTCAGCAGTCCGTAGTCGTAAAGGGACCAAGTGCAGAGTCAGAGCAGCGCAGCACGAAAGGAGCTGCAGTCGCTGACGACCTCATTGTAAAATACATAAACCAAGACATTGAAACATTTCACTTAGCACGAAAACGTCCAGGTGTTAAGAGAGTTTTGGGGAGGAGCAAAAGGCAGCAAGCAGCATTCATTGTACCTTGGGTAATGGGTGAGTTGAAAAGCGGACCAGATATCTCAACTGACAGCTGTGCAGAAAGTACTTCCACCCATCCTCGGTTGTAAACTGTAAAGTGGACAATGTGACAGCGAGATGAGAGCATAAGAACAAGCATATTGATGCTGTTAAAAGCTTGCTAGAGAATGGGAAGACATGGAGTACTACCTTGCGACTACCGACTACGTAGAGCATGCACACAGAGAGAGAACCGATGACAAAAGAAGACTTGATCACAGTAATTGCAGAATGTATTCCATTCACTTGTTAGTTAAAATTAAAAGAAACAGGATACCAACAAATAGGTATGCACTTAAGCAAAAAACGGCAGCTTAATGTGTGATGATGAATCATCAAAAAAAGAGGGAAATGGGAATAGAAAAGAAGCGAAAAAATTCAGCTAAGAGTTGAAAAGAAATTTTAATGAAAACGAATGTTCCAAAATGAAGACTATGCAAAAAAAGAAAGTATCGAAAAAAGGTATTCAACGAATAACCCAAAAAGTCATTAGTAATTCAATGAAAAAGCCTTAAGTTCAGAATACGAAAAAAAAAATTGATTATATACACAAGATTAAAATATTTTAAAAGCAAAAAAGCAGAAACAAATACGCAATGAATGAATTGAATTGGGGGAAAACAATGTAAAATTCTTGAAGGAATTTATTATAAAAAAATGTGTGAAAAAAATATCCTCAAATTCTTGTCAAAGAATTCGAATACAACGAAAAGAAATATTACAAAATATTTTATTTAATTATCAAGATAGGAAAAAATAAGATGCTAGAAAAATATTTTCATACAACAAATATAAATAAAAAAAAAATATCGAGGATCGGCATAGAAACGTTAAAATGCTCCAGCAATAACTGACAAAATATTTGCTAAAACCAACATCGATACCCTGCAAAATTCGTTAGCCATTTTGCAGCTGGGGTCAGAAATTTCAAGCGAGCAATCTTCATAGTACCGAACAGAGCAGAGAACAGTAAGAAAGCAACAATAAAAGAGAACAAAGCAGGCAGACAAAAAGTGACGAGGAAGAGAAGACAGCTAAGGTAAATTTGACTTTCTTGCTTGCTGCACAAATTTAACACACACAATCTGCAATCTAGACTAAGTGAATGAACGGCAACAGCAGCGGCAACAATTGAGTGCAACTCTATGGAGACACAGTCGTAATAGACAAATCTAACGACGTTGCACTAAAGGGAGACACAGCTACAGAAACAAATATAGATGCAAGCAGATAGACAGTTATGGGAGTAGACATACAGAAGAGAGAAGAGAGTAGAGAGATGAGAGCTAAGAGCAGTAAAACAGGCAGTCAGGCGTATGCGTCGAAAACATAAAGCTTCCCAGCTCAAATAAAGCAACGACGATGACGATGATGAGGTTGAGGATGTTGATAGGACGATGGCGATGCTCAATGCTCAATGGTTTGCCTGCGCCCTACATCCTTCAACCTGCTTGCTGCCATCAATGTCGTCTTGCGGAATATTATTATGATGGCGCCTGCTGCTTTACTGCCAACTGCCAACGGCCGCTTAATTTTGTCTTTTGTTCATAGCCAGTGAGGCGTCGACTCATTTGAGGTGAAGACGGGGAGGGAAACGAACAACGAGCAGAAACAGAACCAGAAACAGACCAGACAAGACTTACCTGGCCAGGCAGCCAGGAAATTGTCCTGATGGTGACGCTAACGCTGCTGACTGTGTTTGCCTCAGATCCATGGAGTATTTTTTTCTGCATTTTGTGTGTGTGTTGTCAGCCGTGCAATATTTTTTCTTTTATTTCAATTCTTTTTTCCCGTTCCCCCTTTTTTCTTATTTGTTTATTTTGGAGTTTCTTGTTTCCGTTGCAATTTCTTATGCATTTCGTTTGCTCGCGTTTTTCCACTCTTCTTTTTCACAGGTGGCCTCACAATGAAGGAAGAAAGCTGCACCGTGCTGACACTTTACTATCCACGCCAAAAGAAACTGACAACGTGTCATTCACTACCCAGCCTGCCCACAGTGTTGCATTCTCTTGGTATCGAACAACTTGCAACGTAAGTATTATACAAATTTCATATATATATATATATCCTACGTACATACATACTCATGCAAACATTTATTGTGTGCAAGTGTGTGTGTGTGCTGAAATTTACATTAAGTCCGCCATACAGCCGAAAGCTTTTGCAATGGCTGCCATTTTGCACAATGGGAGAGCGACAAGCGAAGGACGCACAAAATGAAAATTGACATTTAACTATGGAAAAGAAAAAGCAACATTTCAATATACGTATATACGAAGCTTAACGAGCAGCAGCAGCAGATAGTTCTGATAAAAGAAATATTATTAAATATATGCATACGGTTTCCTCTAAAAAAGAAAAGGTATAAAAATTGCTTATCGATTTCGGTTGCCAATCAGAGCTGCTGCCATTTGTATTAAAATCCCTCCGGTTTTTGTTGTGCACAATAATTTGCGTAAGTGTTCCACAGTGCTGCTTCGCAGTATGCACCCACTGCTAACGCCACTCGACATTCGGTCTTGTGTATAAGGAAATTTGGTTCATTCCTCTGTTGACTAAAGTAATTGGTGATTTAATGATGTTGTTGCATAACCAAATCACCTAACGAAGTCGCAGTCACAACTCAAGTGGTGGACGGGGGAGGCAATATTATTCATTGGGTATTCTCGGTTTGAAGTATTTGCCCAACAAACAATTGAGGAAAATGAACTGCTCCTGCAGAATGCGTTCATTCGTTCAACGTTCGCTCGTTCTAATTGTGAATTGTGGAAAAATAAATTACGAGACATGGAGTGCACAGCAGCAGCAGCAATCGGTGCGAAGGCTAACCAAAAGCCACAACCTCAGTGCGAATGATTTTATTTAGAAAATATTGATTTCTATTAACGCCCAAGTGTTAAGCAAATAGAGACAGCAGCAAAGTTAAGTTCCATTCATGTTTCTATAGCATCCACACACAGCTCTTGACCCCTGAATAGAGAGCCAGCGAGCGAGAGCTTTGTGTCGACCTCTGACTCGACTCGACCAATTCAAATGCGGTCGGGCATAATCACCTCGGGGAGCGCATAAATATTGTATTAAAGCGTTCGCTGAAAATTAGTCGAAATTAAACCTGAATAAACCAGTGACGGGACGGGGATTCATTTTGAATTGATGTCCCATCAAAAGGTATTCTCTCCGCTTCGTAGTATATATTTGAGGGTTTCGCCCTCTGTCTGTACTCGGAGGCACGCTCTATTAATCACTTCCTATTGACACAAGAGCGTCGGTCAAGTCAAAATCAAAGATAATTTTCTATGCTAAAGCTCTCTGCCTCTACTCCATCCTGATTCAGCTGCTTCTTCATCTTCCGTTGCGCAAATCAAAGTAAACGGCATAAATAGATTAAGGCAGCCAGAGAGTTGGGCAAGAGGGAAGGCAAAGCAGAGAGCATTGAACGGAAACATTGCCTACTAAATGAGTTATGAACGAGGGCAGAAATGTGCAGAAACAGCCTAAGAACCAGAGAGCAAATAATTTTGCTTAACATTTGAGATTTGATTGGTTTCGCCCCAAAAACCTATTGGCTTGAATGTTAATGTTAAATAAATGAAGCTCCTCTTTGCTTAAGCAACAAAATGAGTAATTGCCCGTTTATTTGGGGTTAAAAGACGCAGAGATTAGAGTTCAGCAAAAGTAATTAAAGGGCGAGAGAGAGGAATGAATGTTAAACACCTTTCTCGTAATATTTGCCCACATTAAAATCCTTTACACTTGCACTATAATTACTGCAACTTACTACAAACAAAATGCATTAGTTTCAGTGCACTTTACATTGTCTGCAAATCTCTATTGAAACTACGACTAAGCTTTAAGCTTCTCTGCGCATTTTGTGCAGTGTATAATGGCCTGCCACTTGACCACAAGATCTTTTCATGGGCTCTTAAGTGCTTCCACATTAGATGATCTTATATAGTGGGCGGCTCCCATCGATATATATCTCTCGGTTACATTTCAGCGGTTTTCCTCTTCATTTCCCCCCCGTGCACACAGCAACATCATCGCCTTCATTGCACTCTCATCCTTTATTGTTGTCGTTGTCATTGTTTGTCATGTTGTTGTTGGTGCTGTTGTAAGTGATTGTGAGGCCCCGGCATATACTCTGGCTTTTTGTCCTGACACGGTCATACAATGTACACTTGACTCGTCCACAGTCACAACCCCACCACCCCAACACAACTCCCACTCACACACAAGTTGAACTGAGTGTACCGAAAATCGACATGAATTGATAAAGTCATTTGCAATTGTCTGTCGTTATGGCTCGGTCTGCAAGTTGTTGTTGTTGTTTCTGTTGTTGTTGCTGTTGTTGTTTCACGCGTTTGTTGTTGTTTGCTTTATACAATGGCTTGCAGCGTTGTGTTGCTATTGTAGTCATCGTTGTTGGTCAGTTATTATGGCTACTGCAATTTTGTAGCGCTTAATGGTTCGGGGTTCGGTTCGATTCCGAGAGGCGAACGACGAGCGGCGAGCGGGTGTCAGAGTCAGCCTCTGGGTCAGTTCGAGCCTGAACCGTAAGTGCGAATGCGATATGAGGATTAAAATTCATAATGAAAACCCAACAGCAGCAGCAGCAACAACAACAACGACTACAACAATGGTAATAATGAAATTGCCATAGTTGTTTTGCAACTACAACACAATACGAAAGGTACCTAGGTTCCGATGAGAGGGGAAGCGGGTCTTGCATTTTTGGGTACGATTCTCTGGCATTAGATCGACCACAAAACCGCTTGTGCGCTTCAAGTTTAATTAAACAATGACAAAAACTAGACAACACCACAATAGACTGAGTCCAATGCGAGGATTACAATTAGATTTTTGAATTTTCAATGCAAAACTGTTGAACGGCAATTGATTGCCAGACAATTTAGTAAATAAATAAATACAGTACTTTAAGGTGAGGAAATTATGACAATTTGACGGTAAAATCAGTTTTCAAGATAAATGACAAGCATTGCAAACTGTTGGAAAAAATAAAATAATTAACAAATGAGAAATACTATTAAGTACCGTTTAAGGTTACCATATACATATACTGCAAATATACTAAAATGTTCCGATCCATATATACAAATATACTATTATATACTATTATTAGTGCAAAAGCACACAAAATATATCAAATAAACAATTTCCATGCAAAATAACGAATAATATAAAATTTTGTACGCCATTAACAAAATTAATAATATTCGCTATGATGTCTTCGAATCGAATTATAATTCAAGCAATTTGATGCACATTTACCAGCCCTTAGAATAACCCATGCCAAAAATGACTTACTGTTTCCTTTATGTGCAATTTGACCAACGCTTGACCGTGTCCTGAATGATAAGCTAATGATGCAAAGGTGGATCAAATGCGGTGCGCTACTAATGTAATTATAAGCTACTTGCCATGACAACCTTTTGGTCGTCGTCGTTGAACTTGATTATTATGGCTAGAGATTCAATTTAATTTGATACGCACGGATTTTGCGACTAGCCCAAAATGCAACAATGACGCAGCAGTCGAGTCTCGATTGAGATTACGGATTGCGGATTGAGCAGGCAATAGTCTCGTGTCTCGTCGCCCCGTCCCCAAAAATTGTTTGCAGTTCAACTGTGGCTCAATTGACCAGCTCCTCACACACACACACACACCGACACACACTCAGACAGAGTAACGAGGGTAACAGCCAGCTCAAATGGACGAGTTATGGGGTAGCTGCAAGGCAGGAAGGTAAAAGGAGCACAGGATAGGACAGTGCCCAGGACATGGCATGCAACGGAGGACAGGCAATGTTGTGCTCATCGTCAACGTCGTCATCGTCATGCAAAACTCATTGAAGTCGTTAGCGTGCGTCCTGCACACAGCCCCAAACACAGCGAAAGCCCAAACCCAAGCCCAAGCCGAGGCCCAAGGACATAAAGCACAATGCAGGCGGCTCACAGGAGCCTCTTGTTGTCCGGCTGTTCGCATGGCGAACACCGAACTGACCAGCTACTGGTTGGGCTTCATTGATCATACGCCCCATGCAATCACCCCGTTACACACACACACTCACACGCACACGGACAGGCGACCCAACTGTTATTGGCTTAATTTACGTTTTACGTTTGGGGTTTTGTTGCCTGATTTTGTGCCGTGCGGCTTCATTTTTTTCCACGCTCCAAATAATGTGATAGTGGTTTTTACAATTTACGCACTTGCCATCGCACCGAAAATTAATTTTAATTGTACGCTCATGTGTGTGTGAGAAATGCGTGCGTTTTTCATTTGTTGAAAATACGCAACAACAAAAAAAACGTAAAAAACGACGGAGCATTAAAATCAAAGTAATTATTCAAGTTGTGTGCTTCATTTTGCCTCTTTCTCCCACTCTTTCTCCCACTCTTTCTCTCTCCCTCTTTCTCACTCTCTCCTTTGCACTCTTTATCACTCGGTTCTCGCTGCTGCTGTTACGCAAATTGACCTCATTATATAGTTGTTGTTCTTGTTGTTTGTTAATTGTTTAAGGCCCTTAACTGATAAAGATATCGTTCTTTATGTGCCGTATTTTTCGTTGTCCTCCTTCTCGTTCCCGCTACAACGTTTACCTACTCTATAGCATACTAAAGGAGCTCATTAAGGCGTCGATATCCTGCTTGATATCCTTTATTACTTTATGACTTCTTGTTTTACATTTTCTTTCGTTCATTATACAACCAACTTTCATCATCGATTGATGCGTTTTTCTTTCCCTTCCACGTTTCGCTTCCTTTTCTTTTTGTTTTTTATCTGTAAATGGCAAAGGATATCAAATTGCTTGACAGCACGTGGTTGGAATTTTTAGTCTGCTGGTCATTTATCCCATTCCAGCACAGAGAATGAGGCAATTATACTTAATGAATTTTTTTTTGTTTCAAAAATAGCTTAAAGTGAGCGCCAGTTCAATTAAATTACAGCATATCTTATGAGCAGGAAAAACAAAAACAAAAGCAAAATAATCAACTTATAAACGAGTCTTTTCAGGCTGTTAAATTTGTTTTTTAATTAAGGACAATTGTCGAAAGAGTGTGAAAAGTATTAAAATAAATTTCTTCGAATTCATTTGAATGAACTTGCACATTTAATATGCTAAATATTAAAAGTACATACAAACAATAAATTATTGTCCGCATTTGAGTTCATCTTAATTTAACTAAAGTGTGATTCAGTGATTCGAGACCATTATTTGTCTCAGTGCGTTTTCGCATCTAATCAGTTTATCGAAATGCAATTTGAGCGAATGGCAAAGATAAATCATCGATGTCGTTCTGAATGCAGCCAGTCTTAGGCGTAGTTTTCAATTATTACCGCATTATCATTCATGGCCGTTGTCTTAACTGCTTTTAACCGTTGTGCACTCGAAAATGCATGAGTGAAAGAGAGAGAGCGAGAGCATTTATATCCATTTCGTAGTTCGTAGTTCGGCCAATGGCAGTTGGCTATTTGTGCAATTTTAGTTTTCATTTGTCATCAACATGGCCATTTGCTTTTAGCCATTGCTGGCGCTGTTTCTGCCAATTGCAATTGCAATGCCAGTTCAAAATTGAATTTCACTCCAAGCACACACACACACACACACACTCACACGAAACATAACTGTGCACAGTAGGAAAATCGCAGCCGTCATAACGCTACATAAATAAACCCCATTGCAAAGCGCATTGCAGTTGCAGTTGCAGGTTGCCAGTTGCCAGTTGCAGTTGCAGTTGGAAGTTGCCAATGCCCATTGCCCATTGCTATTACCCGTTGTCCTGGCACCCTTTTGCGCTGGTTGCTGTTTCTGTTGCAGGCTTAGACCCTATTTGCCCTGCAGGCACTTGCCCTTGCCCCTTGCGCTGCCAAAAATGAAATTCTGTGCGCATTTCAGAGGTTGGATGTTGTGCATTGTGACGTGTGCGGCAGCCATTGGATTTTATAATCAACAATGCCAAACCAAAGTAGACTCACAACAGCAACAGCAGCAGTGGCTCATAATTTTAATTATACTGAGTGCCAATGAAGTCAACAGCGATAAGACTAAAGCGTCGTGGTGGCAGCAGCAGCCGCAGCAGCAGCAGCAGCAGCATCGAGATTGCGATTGATGATGCGGGAGGAGGATCAGTATAATCTATGTTGTTGCTCTGCTGTGCTCTGTTTGTGCCTTTTAACATTAGCAACAGCTGTGTGCGTTTCCACTGCATTTATATTTATTATGGCAGTGTAGAAGGGGGGCGTGGTTTGGGGTTCCGCTTATGGTTACGGTCACGCGGTGCCCGGATATATTAGCAACGCGTCGAGCTCGATGGTACGCTCAATAAACCGCAAACAGCAGCAGCGAACAGTGAACATCGACCGGGGGTAGATGCATGTCAAAGATACAAGTATGCAAGTCACAGGAAGCGCGACACGGTACACAGGACACACACACGAACACACACACAAGTTCGGACATATGGAATGAATGCAATATTTTATTTTATATATTATTATTATTACACTGCGGTGTATACATAGTATTGTGCACAATGGACCACACACAATCCCTGGGACATGGCATTCGTACAAGTGGCCAGTTTTTAGTTTTGTGGGTGGTTTTGTTCGGGGGTGGTTGCAATCAATCCGCAGACATTAATATTTTTCGTGTTGCCAACCGCAAATTGTTGCGGCGCTGCAGCAGCAGCAACATCGACAGCAGCCACTTACCCCCAACCGAACCCAACTCGCATCCAAGAGCGAACACGCTGTGATATCAGACAACCCTCGATGCGGATTGAGTGGAATCATAAATTAATTAAAAGAGATTTGTTTGCGGCTTGCAAAGGATTCGGACGCACACACACACAAACACACAGAGCGAGAAAGTCAAAACAGGAAACAGGAACAACAAAGAAAATGTGCGTTTGCCAGAATGTTTTACTGTTGCGGCTCCGTCTGTGTGTTGGTGTATTGGTGTATTGGTGTGTCCGTGTGTGTGGGTGTGTGGGTGTGCTAGAAAATTAAAGCAACATTTTTCGTAATGCCGGGCAAAGAACAAAATTAATTAGCCTAATTGTAAGGGCGGCAAAGATGTCTATAGCTTGAAATGTGGAATGAGAAGAGTGCAGTGCTTTTTTTTGGTGGGAGGGAAAGCAGGAAGGCAATCATAGAGCAGCGCGCTAACGAAATGAAACGAGGCGCAATGAATGAATGGTCGGAATGAATGAATGAATGAATGAATGAATGAAATGAATGTATAAGGAATTTATATTGCGCGAATGCTGCAGAGGCGTAGCGGTCAACTATTTGGCTATTTTATAGCGGGGAAATCAAAATTGTTCTGGGGTATAGTAACAAACAATTTTATCGGCAAATAAGCTAGATGAAATTATAGGCAATTTAAAGCAAGCACATATTGAGAAAACTAAAAACAAGGAACTTCAGCATTAAATTAATGTGGAAAATATCGTAACTAGTACAACAAAACGTAACAAGTGAATAGAAATACTTTGCTAAATTCAGCTTTTCTATAGGAAATTAAGAATGCTAGGGTATAGACAGTATGTTTTTAAAAACGAATAAAGTAGAGGAAATTATCTCCACTTAAGCTTTGCGAAGTGGAAGAAAAATTTATACAAATTACGGAAATTAAAAACCAACAACTTCCATAATAAATTAATGTTGAATTCTTTAAATACTTTGACTAAATTCGGCAATTTTATGACAGGAAATCGAACGCGAATAAGCTAAAGAAAATGATTAACATTTAAAACGCTTATAAGTAAAATATGCACTAATTAACTACTGTAATTTAAAACAAGCAGCTTCCATAATAAATTAATGTTGAAAATATCATAGCTCAATGAAAAATTTATGTTGAACAGAAAAAGTTCAATAAGTGAAGAGTAATTTAAATACCACATTAAGAATTTATTGAATGCGGAAAGCAATGACACTATAATTGATTCAAACAAATAAATATTTATAGTAGCAGTTAACAAGTTTGCGAAATTAAATTAAAACAAAGGAAAAGCGGCATTTCATTTAAATAAAAAGCAAAATAATGAAACTACAGATAAGGAATGAAGATGTTAAAAATTCAATAATCATGTCCCCAACAAGAAAGCCAAGAGTTGCAGCAGCAACAGCAGAAAGCAAGCTGACAATGCAAATGAAAAACATCTAAAGACTCGCATAAGCATGATAAATGCAAGAATTAAACAAGATGAATTATAAATTAATCAAAAACGAAGCACACAAAAATAGGGATAAACAAATAATATAAGCTCACACTCGCTTACATTTTATTTAGAGGGTTGTTACAGTTGCATAACAAAATACAACATAATTCCCTCCACACACACACACACATACAGAGAGAAAAAGAGGAAAATGATTTGCTAAGTCAACTCATTAGTCATAGCACCTTCTGCAAACATTTGTGGTTACTTTTGGTTGGTCGTCGTCGTCGTCGCCCCTTTTTAAAGTTATTCCCACAACGCCACTGATTGCCACAGTCAGCCAACTGCTTTGAGGTTTTACACTTTTGGCCCATTTGTTGGGTTTTTGCCTGCTGCTGTTCCTGGTTGCTGCTGCTTTGTCTGCTTCCTTCTTTGCTTTATTCGTGTGCGAAGTGCGATGTGCGGTGCGCGGTGTGGTTTTTATTTCGTTTGGCCGCCGTCACCCTTGGCATACCAAAAAGTAACGTATTTGACGCGTCACAAATGAAAATCTAAAAGATTAATTAGCTCAAGTTTTTCGTCGACCGTCTCTGTCTCTGTCTCTGTCGCCTGTTTTTGTCTCCCGTCTCCTTCCAGTCTCTATCGAAATCCCGGCGCAAATCTGCAAGCGACTTACCAACTTACTGAAAAACCCCCTCCGCCTACACTTTTCCTCCCTCTTTTGCCACCCTTGGGCGGCGCAAAAGAACTTGAAAATCTGCTGGCAAAGCGCCTTTTGGGGCTGTAATAAATTTTAAGTCCTAATCAAAGTTGACAATAATAATAAAGTTAATAATGTTATTTTGACTCTCTTTTCACTTCTGTCTTCTTCTTTTTGTTCTTGCTCTTTGCAGCGACTCAAATCCCGTGCTGATTTCATCACCGCCCGAATTGGCTGGCATGACTCTGGAGGCACGTCTGATATCCTACGATTGGGAAAATCAATTTGGCGAATTTCAAGAGGCAACACGCAAAGGCAGCTTTAAGCCCATCTGCTGGGGAGCCAAGAACCATGTGGTGCCGGTGAGTAAGCAACTTCGATTTATGCTCACGATAACTCTACTCTCCTGCCCAAGTGAAAGTCAAAAAATAACACACGACAGAGTGAGAGCAAAAAAAACGATAGACCGTTAGAATGTAAAAGGGCAGAGCATAAAGCATTCCAGGTACTTGTGAGTGAGTCCAGATTTTCGAAGAACGAAGCCCAGTTGCTCTCTAAGCAAAGGCGATTAAGTTGATGTGAATAGCTGCTAGACTATGTACCACCGAAGTCTAACAAATTACAACAACTTTATTTTCAGTTGATATTGTTTCAAGTAAAAGAATATGTAAAATATTTATCTCAGGATAGTTCAATTTGAATTCAGACAAAATTCAATTGTATTCAAACGAATAATAAATAAGTCAAGAGAAAATTCCCCTCTATTCAATTTTCAGAAATTAATTTTTGACATAAAAGTATTTACATCGTTTCTTATATTTATTACGGAATATTTTTCTGATATTGAATTCAGAATAAATTCCATTGTAATTAATTCACTATTTACTCTTTATCAATAATGACTTCTTATGAATGCATTTGCTGTTGTAAAAAATCATTTAAAAAGTATTTGTTAAAGATTGAAAAATATTGCAAATATTGACAACACTTCAATGAAAATCTTTTAAAATGCGATTGGTAAAAATGTAAAATGCATTATACGAATAGTATTAAATAAATCTATGCAAAATATGCTTCTTAAAAATGGCAAATATATTGCAAAAATAACATTTTAATGTGACACCTACTTCACACATAAATCTAAGTCCTTCAACTAAGTGTTGGAAGAAACTAAGCTCTCTAATCCACTTTCGTTGCTCGACAACGTAGCAAGCTTTATGCCAGATTTGGCATAGCCAGAAAAAGAGCAAGTGAAAGACAGGTTCAACAACTGTAGCTAAACGGGTTGACCAACGCAAGCTGCTGTCACAGTTGAAATCGCATTAACCCTTTTCTTGTCGTCTCTATTTTATCTAGTCTCTAATCGCTGGCAACATTTCGTTGCCTGCGCTTCTTGCGCTGCTTTACATCCATCAGCTTAATCAGCTAAATTGCTAGACAATATCTGGGATAATTTTTCTTGCTGCCATTTTGGTTTGGGAGTCGCCCACACGCCGGAGTAAACGACATCATGCCATCAGGCGGCCATCATGCTCCACACACACACAGACACACATACACACACTCACCAAACCCAGATAGATAGATGTGAAGTTACAAGGAGAGAATGAATGCGAGTGAGAGAGAGAGTGAGTGGGAGAGAGATCCTAGACAAGTGCTCATTTATTCATTGTGAAGAGTACGGGGGGCAAAAGACATTAGGGGCATCCCAAGCCCAGCAGTTATCGAGCTTCCCTCTTCACTCTTTCACTCTCACTCACTCCGCTCTGAGAGCGCCCGGATAATGTGGCTGCAGCAAAGCGGGTAATGTCTACCGGAAACCGCACGTTATAAAGTGCAATCAATTGCAGTTGGTGGCCGACTCGCTCGCTCTCGTTCTCGTTCTCTTGCTACTTTACAGGCTCAAGCCTTGTAGCCGCAACTGGAAAAGGGAACCCAGAGCCATTCGGGTCACATATATCAGTCGGAGCACGTACAACTTCGACAACGATCATTCTAATGGGTCACACACTAAAACCAAGTCACTGCCCAGCTGCCCCAGCTGCCTTGGCTGGCTCCACACTAATTCACGTCGAATGGTTTAAAGTTTAACTGGCCAACTATGTTAGCTGACTAACTGACTCGACTGACTGACTGACTCACTGAATGAATGCTCCCATATGAGCATGCTTCTAGTCGCTGGAAAATTGTAGGAAATTGCTTAAGTTGGAAATTGTTGCCATTTTTATGCCAATGCCTCACCGACTGGTGGCAAGTAAAATTATCAACGCTTGAATTGTCATCGATTTTCCGTGCTGTTGCGTTAAATGTTGTTGGCCATTTCACTTCAGTTCCGTCCACCCCCCAAAGTCGTCTATATATTCTTTTTTTTTTTGTGCCGTTTCGTCTTCTTTTTCTCATCCGCCGAGTCAATAATTCATTGAGGTTTCGCCCCAAGGCATCTGATGGCCTCCCTCTTCCTCTCTCTCTGTGACAGGCCCATTGAATTTATAAACCCTCGCAGTGGCGTCCAAATTAGCAGCCAAACAATGCATAAAATAAAAAACCTACGAATCGTTAAGCCATGCGACAAAAAAAATAGTTTCTCAGCCAAATGATGAGTAAACATGTGAAGCAGATTGAAAGGTAAATGCCGTTCAATCTACTGTAAAAAATAACATACAAGGCACCTTTACAGGAAAAAGGGAAAAAAAAAACTTGGCCCATTTAACCAAAACTGACAAAAGCCAGGAAAAACTAAAATAAATCTGTCTCTCACACACAACAAAAAAAAAAAGAGGAAGTTGAAACGCAAAAGAGCTGCCAAAGAAGTTGCTGATTAGTTTAATGCAGGGATTTTGTTGAAGCCGTTGGGCTGGAAGGCCTAGTTCCTGACTTTCCGGAGTGCATGCACGAAGCAACAAAAAAGAGGATGTGATATGAATAGAAATTAAATGCAGTCTTTTTATTTTGTGTGTTGGGCTATCAATCAATGAACTGGGTGCTCAAAACTAAATCCAATTATCCTACTTTAAGCCTACCGATTAATTTTGTAGATTATATTTCAACCTTTATTAAGCTCACACACAAGCATAGTAACTCAAATTCAATTCGAAAACAAAATCCATTACTAATCCCTAAAAGGAATCTACACATACACATGATGAATCTGCATATTTTAACCAGAAAACCCCATTTCAAAGTTGCACCTGCTCGAAAAAGAAATATAAAGCGAAACATTTTGTCATTGCCAGGCAACACTAATTAGCATAAAACAGGGACAACAACAGCAACAAAAAAAGGTGTAGCATACTTATCAAAAAGCCAGCTAGCTGCTGGCAAATGCGCAGTCCCCCCAAAAAAGAAATCAACGCCCAGCAACAGCAACAGCTAATTAGCATAGTCAGGAACCCAAAAGGAATCTATAGGATATATGTATGCGAGGGAGATATGCGTGGCTTAAAGCACAGTTTTGCCAATTAAGGCTTTAAATTTATGTACAAAATGCAAAATTTTATAACACACTCATCGTACATTCCTTTTCAATTAGAGGACAACAACCTCAACTTATATAAACTGTCCAAACACCACCTGCAAATGTCTGTCAAGCATTTGCGCAACATTTTTTTGTTCGGAATAGGAATGAGAGTGGCATAACAGGACGAAGAAGGTGACGCAAAACGCTTACAAAATGCCTTTTGAAAAATTCAACAGCAACAACAACAGCAAGAACAACAACGTTAACGGTAACGGCAAACAAACGAACCGCTCGTTGCCTGATTCCTGATTTCAATGTTGGCCCCCGTCGCACGATTTGCATAATATTATTAGTAAACACTCGTTATGAAGTCGCTCTCGAAAACCTCCCCCGCACACCGACCGACCGACTGACTGCAACGCCCCCAAAAACACACAAATGCAGACATTCAGACTAGATTTAGATTTTTTGGACTGCCATAAAATATTTGACCGCAGCCCGGAAAGATGGCAAAAACCGAACCCAAACCCCACTCAAAGCGGGGAGCAGGCAGCAAGTCCCATTGCCCAAAGCGAGCGAACGAGCGGGCGAGCCATTGCCTATTTATAAACACAAATTTATGCAGCGTAATTAAAACGCAAAATTTTCCCGAGAGCTGAAGCGGCAAACGGCAACACGACGAGGAATCTGATGGCTTCATTGTTTAGTTATTGTACTCGGTATTTCTCTGTAGGTGTTGTGGATTTGCGCCTTGCCAAACAGTTCGTGGTGGGGGGCGTTGGAAATAGGTAGATGAGAGATCCTAGACTAGACAGCATAAAGTATGTTTAATCATGGCAATCGTATACCGCAATACAGCAATGTGTTGCTGCTGCATCTATGTTATCTATCTATCTTGGGCATAATTTAGTTTGAAATCGACCGTGTTTTAATTGAATATTCTCATTAGAAGGAGGATCATAAATAAGTCGCAATGGCGTAGAATTTGGCGAAAATTTGTGGTCCAGCTCATCGCTTTATTAGACTAAAATTGAAACAGCTGCAATTATCCAAAATTTATGGAAATCTAGCATTTACATTTGTGTCTTTAACACATTTTAATGAATTTTGACAGTTGAAGAGTTAAGTAAATGATATACGTTTGTTTTTATTTATATACATATTTAAAAATAATGTTAAAAACCAAGTAAAATATATGACTTAGCTGCCTCTGATATCATCGCGTCAATTAGCTTAATGCGAATTAAAATTATTTAGCTCATTTTTAATGAGTTTGCCAAGGCCAAAGCCAAAGAGAGAGAGACTTGCTGCCAAGGAAATTGCATTTCTCAGAGTGCTTGCAATAATATAACTAGCGGGAACATACATAAGAGAAAAGTTTTGCGTCTCTACTTAGTGGGTTCTATTACAATATCAAAGACATAAATAAGCTTTTTAATTTCCTCTCTCTCTCTCTAGCTTACTTGCGTTTGTTTTTTCTACGTTGTGTGCTGTATTTTTGTATTTAATTAACGTTGTAATTTATTAGAAGCCACCGTAACGCTAATGTTTATCCATTTCCTTCTCTTGCAGGGCTCGGAGTTTCTCGAAGGCTACAGCATAAATGTAACCAAAACGTATAAGAAACACAAACGCTGCAAGCCCAAGCGTCTCTATGCGCCCATCACGGAACGCACCTCGCCATCGGCGGATCTCAGCGAGTTGCCGGTGCTTCATGAGCTGGACAACAACAACATCATCGAGGGTGCGGCGCGGAGTAGTCGCAGCTCGGCGACCGACGGCCATGGTGGACTAAGTGGTGCCACCAAGAATAATTGTGGACAGCTCTCCAGTTGTCTGCTGTGGCTGGGAGCCTCCTCATGGTGGCTGCTCCTAATGCTCAGGACGTGAGGAGCGCGACCGGCACAGGGAAGCAGCGGCAGCAGCAGCAGCAACACAGGCACAAGCACCACCGTCTAACTACACTATATACATACTACATTACATTACATATATATAAAAAAAAAAAAACAGTAAAAAGGCAACTACAACTCTTTAACTATAAATGGCAGCTCTTAATCCTACTACAATACAAAAAACAAAAAAAAATAGACAGACAACAAAACAAAACTAAACAAAAAAATGAAAGCAGTACAGAAAATGTAATGACAAAAAAACACAAAAAAAAAACACTATGAAAATACTATTAATTATTCATAATAAGCTAGAAGGAACCCGCAACAGACCCTCAGTCCTATATCCTGCTGTTTCTCCCTGTTTTTTTATGCCAAGTTTCGCGCACATTTTGTTGTTTTTGTTCTAGTATTTAGTAAATTATTAATGATTTTTTTCTAACGTATTTTAAGTAAGAAACAAGCAAACATAACACACAAAAAAAAAGCCAGAAAAAAATAAAAAAAATAATCGCGTACCGCATTTTAAAACCGAAAAGCAATAATTAGTTGTTGTTGTCGTTATATGATATACAAAACAAAATAAAAAACTAAGAGGAAAAAGCAAAAAAAAGAATGCAAAAATATATATATACGAGTACATATTAAATAGACAACTACGAGTATATAGTATATATATAAAACTAAATACTAGTACAGTCATTCCTTCTACATAATAGTTTTATTATAGTCTATAGCATATACATATAATATATATTATCTATATATAGGGTTGGACTCATGTAAAGCTTGAACGTCTGATGATTTTTGTTGGGCATTGCAAGACACAATCGTAATTGAAGAAATTCAGTAAATCACTTGAGCAAAATGAGCAAGGAAGAGACGAGTTAGTTGAAGAACAGGAAGATGGCATATAAAAACTAAACCACATAAACATAAACATACTTACATACATCATAAAATGCATACACATAGCATATATAGATCATAAAGAAAACACCTAAAGCATGAAAACATACTCGAATCCCAGTTAAGTTTAGTCACTTGTAGTGCGTGCAAACTAAAAGGAACTAAGTTCGGAGCGTAAAAAGAGGAAGAACTACATAAATTACAGCATATAAAAAAATTATATACGTCCATATATAAAAGAAAAGAAAACAAAAAGAGCAAACAAGCAACTAAGTAACACATTTATTTAGTTAATGTTTGGAAAGACTTGCGACCTTTACTTTGTTTCTTTGATTCGGAAATGGCAAACTCCTACAAGACTACCCGACTCTTTAGCGAGTGTGATGATGATGATGATGATGATGATGATAATGATATACGATTGATAATTATCGATAGTTTTCAATTGAGTTAAAGGCCAGATAAGAACTTCGGCAAGAGATTGCCATACTGTATAGATTTCCGTTAAAAAATACTATTAATTATGTTTGCTAGGGATGGGCGGCTAATAGATATATCGATAAATGTAAACTATATTTTCTAGAGTTGTGACAGATTTACTATCGAAACTATCAAAAAACGCAGTTTAGTTAGTATTTCATTGCAAATTGCCTACACCTAGCTCAAAACTGTATATTTTTGTTGATTTATCACTATAAATACTCGCTTTAACTTCCTATTATTTACTACTAGGTTTATATGTGTTCAGTTACTATTCAAAACTCGACTCGATATAATGCTCTCTGCACTCAAAGTGTTGCCTTTCTCTATCTCATTTCATTCACTATACTCTTATGTATTTATATCGTTAAACTAACTCTCTATTACTATTTCTGTCTCTTTTTACTATTTATCTTCTAACTATGGATCTGTAGCCATAACTAAATGTATGCTAGCAAACTAAGGTGTAAATACTTTCTACTTGATAAGGCAATCGATAAGGCAAAACGACGACGATGACGATGCGTTAATTGCAGGCGAAATAATTTCGCGTGCTAGAGAGGAGCTAAGCATTATACAGGGTGTGTGATTAGGTATTTGGAAT
The DNA here is from genome assembly GCF_023558535.2 of Drosophila nasuta. NCBI lineage: Eukaryota > Metazoa > Arthropoda > Insecta > Diptera > Drosophilidae > Drosophila > Drosophila nasuta. The sequence goes on from NC_083457.1 coordinate 7,922,520, forward strand.
GGGCATAGGTATAATAGGTATATATAGATCGTATATAAACATATATATAGAGAGATCACAACTACTATATATATGTTAGGTATGTACACACAGATATGACTCCTAGCCAGACGAGAGAGTTGAGGGCCGTCAAGTTCTGCTCGAGAGTAGTAAAATATACCATATATACATGCATAAATACGATTACGATATACATACAACATAAAACATACATATAAATAAATAAATATATATATATATACATACATAACTATTACTATAAAGTCTATATATACAATACAATACATCTATAAGTAGTTACGTGGTTCGTAGTTGTAAATGTGAATGTGAGTATTTTATACAATGGCAAAACAAAAACTAATATTAATAAAAATACAAATACAAATAAAAGCAAAAGTAAATAAAGCAAAGCGTAAAGCGATTAAATGAAACCCCCTCAAAAAAGCAAAAAAAAAACTAAAGTTACAATTTTTATACCAAAATGGCATCAGATAAGAGCGATTGCTGCATGCGTATAGAATATATAAGATATATATATATATATATATATCTATACAAAAATCATATATAGTATATATTTTTAGGATAACTGCTGTTAACTGGCATTAACTATGGATTAGTGACAAGTTGGCAAATGCAAAGTTGAAACAATCAAAAAATTCCCCATATTTAACGTAACGTGCAAAAAAAATAATGAGAAAAAATTTGCGCAAACTGTTAGAAAGTTTGCCACAAATTAAAAACTATTTGCGCAAACCAACACACACACTCACCCAAGCACACACACACATATACACAAATAGTATATAGATACAAAACACCTACAAAAAAAGAAGAACTTTAGCCCTGTTAGAAATTAAACACAGAAAAAATAAACGCAAAAGGAAAGTTTGTTGTGCAGAGAAGAGGGAAGAGAGCTCGAGGAGTATGCCTTGGGGGCGTGACTGTTAAATATGGGCCAACGTGTTTGAGGTTTATACTGCTGACTTTAGTTTTTTTCTCTTGTTTTTGCATCAGGCCACTTGACGAGCAACTTTTTAATGGGCGTCGAGTAAGGCACTTTGTGACGCCACCCACCTTTTGCCCTCCCCCCGATCCTTATTCCCTTTCTAGCTGCAATCCTGCCTCCACTTTCAAAGCTTTGACCCAGTAAAGGAAAACAGAGCGCCAATGACGACAACAATGAGTGTGTCTAATTAGGAAAAACCCAAAAAAAAGAAAAAATGATGGAAATAATGAAAATGAAAGCGGGAAAGCGAGCAACAAGCAAAGGTTTTCATAGTTTGGCCTATACTCTTTATATTTTCGTTTTCCCTTTCATTCTTCAGTTTTTTTTTGGGAGGCCTTATCATAGCAACCTGCCATTTTTTTGCGCTTGTTGCTGTTGTTGCTGGTTTTTGTCTGGCATTTTAATTAAACTTCTGGCCAACAAGAAAGAAAAGAAATCGAATACAATATGGATCGAACATAATTAAAGTCACTCAAAAAGCGGCAACTCTTCAGCATTTTCGATTAAATATTTGATTTTTTCCCCACATACACAGACTCACGAGCAAGTAACAATGGAGAACAACAACAAGAAGAACAACATTCTGCACAACAACTGAAAACATCTACACTATACAAGAACGAAAAACAAAAGATATAAAGTAAAAGTATTATACTATATAATTTAATTAAATGCAAACAAAAACGGTTTTGGAAAATGTACTTGCGATAGCTACGACAAAAAGTCAGAAAATAGTTTAAAAAACTACATAAACATAAAAAACGAAACGAAAAAAAATACAAGCGAAACTAACATACCAACAACAACAACATGACGAAGAACAAAAAAGTATAAACTCAAGCTAAACAAAAAGTAAAAGGAAACTATATACTACATTTAAAATGCAACAAGCAACACACACATACACACACACGAATACACATTCTAGCAAACATTTAGCGAACATTTTAGCGTTTGTGCTATGGGAATGAAAAGAAGATTTACTGGCGGATTTGTAGAGAATGCGATGCTAAACAAAAATAGTGAAAAGACAGGGCAAGCAGCCAAGAAGTAGAGAGAGTGTGAGTGAAAAATGTCAGAAGTTTTCAATGAAGTTATGCTAAGCGAGCGGCTTTTCTGAAGCCTTTCAGCAACAGCTACTCGACTTTCAGAGCCAACACAACTGCTTCTCCTAAACAGAGGTGTGAAATGCTGAAGAAAAGCTATGAGAAACAATTGTGCTGGAGCTGCTGAATTGCTTAGGCTACTTATTTACATATATTAACATTAAATATGTTTCAAATGTATCTTAAAGTGTTTAGTGTATTTGCTCACTTTTCTTTAATTTCGCTATACCTTGAAGCCATTCAAAAGTATATAAGTCTTTACTTCTCTCTCTTAGAAGCCACATCAATCTATCAATTAGATCACTCTAAATATTAAACAAAAATAAATCAGTTAACTTTAATTACCAAAAATTTCTTGATGACCATTTGAAGCAATGTTAAATGGTGGAGAAAAGCTACGAGAAACAACTAAATTGTTTAGAGCAGAATCTATTTACTTTTACTCAATTTAAATATGTTTCAAATGTATCTACAAAAATGTTAAGAGTATTTTCTAGCTTCTTTTTTAATATTTTTAAAAGCACATCAATCTATCAATTAGATCTCTGTAATTATCAAAAAAAAAAAAGCAATTCAGTTAGCTACAACTGCTGAAAAGTTTCAAGCCATTGGCTCATCAATTCAATATTTATATTCATTTGGATCAATTAAAAGTTTTGCTTCAATTATAAATTTCATCTTTCATTGCAAAATAGCAAAAAGTTGTTATGCGCTTTAAAGAGCAACAAAAGCTTAAGCCATTTTATATTACTTGTTCAAGTTTTCATTGTCTTTTGATTAAACACATAATAAAATGGCATTGCCTTTGTAATTTATTCCCATCCTTTTAGCTGTGGCACTTGTACCCTGCTTAGTATAAGCATGTTGCTTTTTCTCCTCTAGCATTTCTTTGTCAGTTTTAACGCATTGTTCTGAGCCAACTAATAAGATATTTTTTTACGCAAGAGAAAAAAAACTGACCCAATTAGCTCGCTTACTGCAACTTCAAACTGGCGCTGGAAGCTTCTTAATATCCTTATACTGCCGCAATGCCAACAAGAAGTCTTTTGTCTATAGCTCAAAGCTACTCTTAAAACAAGCATCTCTACTTGTACTTGTCTTACGACCAGGTAAAGTCTATCAAAGTAGCACAAAAGGCAAACACACACACACACAGACATAGACAAACCAAACACAGACACAGAACATAAGAACGTAGCATGTTAGTAGGATACTAAGCCATTAAGGTCCCTTTATTGAAAATTTCCATTTTATTTTTTGAATGAAGAAACTATAAAGCACAACCTAAAATGAATGAAAAGTAAAAAGTATAAGAAAAAATCACAGAACCTACCTAAAAGAAAGAGAGAACGGAAAACCTAAACTATTTTTAGTGTGTACCTTAATTTTTTCAAAAAGAAGAAACGTAACGAAACCCTGAGAAAAGCGCAACAAAAAAAATAGGAATCTCCCAAATATGAAATAAAAAAAGCAAAAGCCTATAAAGAACTAAACATACATATATATGGAATGAAACATAACATAAACGTAAAAGTAAAAGCAATAAAAAGCAAATGCATAGCTATCAAAATAAAAACGAGAGCATAATGAAATAGGTTAAAGAATAAAAACAATATAGTACTATAGCAAATAGTTTTGCGATTGAGTGAAAAGTGTAGCATACTTTTTTGGTTGGGTTGAGCCTATTGGCTCACGGTGCGTATGCGGAATGTGACAAAATGAATGGCATATGATAAAAGCAAATACAAGAAAAATAAAAAATATAAAAAAAACTATTTTAATGTAGAGCAGTTGCAAATATTTAAATGTGTCGTTAGTAGAAGATGAAAAAAAAACAAATGGAAAAAACAAAAAAAGTGAATGAAACCAAAATAGTAGTAGCATTGTCGTTAGCCATAGTAGCAAAAGGAAAATAAATAGGTGGATTAACTGGCGAGCAGAGGAGAAAAGAAGAGAAGAACATACATACCACAACACATCAATCAATCAAACAAATAAGCAAAAGCAAAACTACATACATACATACATCATAGCATTAAAAAATGAAGCATCAATGTTTGTGTATAACTCCTGCATGAAATGTAATACAAAATACATACAGCATACTCATACATAGGTATAGCATACATATATATACAATATATATATATATAAATAAATATAGAGATGTGAACATGTCCCCCAGAAGCAAAATAAATCCACAGCCCATAAACTAATGCCGAATCAAAGCAGACCGAAAAGAAAAAACCAACCCAAAAAAATAAGAAAAAAAACATGAAATATTAAGCAACCTAGATGACAGCCACATTAAAGTAACTAAAAAGTAAAAAGCGTAAACTAAAGTAAAGCATAATAGATAATACCGTTTAAGGCATTCGATCATAAGATACCCACATACACACAAGATAGACCTAGCAAATGGTATCGAAATGCCAAGCTGGCTAAAGCAAACCAACAACTGACACCTCCAATACCTTAACCTAACCGCTGCCGAAAACTTCACCGAGTTTAACCGCAGTTTAAAATGAATGCTATAACCTCACTTTTAACATAATCATTCCTGATGCAGGCAGACCTCAACTTGAGCCAAGTTTAAACCCAAGAATTCCTAAACTTTCTTCCCTTCAACCTCAAACTGTCAAAGCAAGCAAGTGTTTAAGCATTTAGCCAGTTTCAAGCATTTCGGACCATTAAGACATCATCAACGTAATAACATGACAGGCATTTTTTGATACCAAACGAAAAGTGAAAGAAAGCATTGTTTGATTGTGAGCTAAGTTCCGACACTCAACACTTGAAACAAGTTTAAGTTACGACTAAATCATTTTGTAATATACTATATAAAACCGCAAAGCTAAGCAAAACTATTCTTACGACTCGACTACAACTACAACTGTAACTGTACCCTATATGAACGATATATGAAAGCCATGACATGCATAAGTACTTAATTGTAAATCTTGTTTGTTCAATCTATTGTACAACCAAACCAAACAATTTGTAGTTAAGTTCAATTGAAATGCAACCCAAAACATCTCCCACTACTGCCCCCTCAAAGTATGCAATACTTTTTGTCATACAACTCTCACAAAACACGCCCACAGACACACACAGACACACACTGAATATGCATACAAATCAGCTAGGTGCATGGCACTTCTTTTATAGTGTGTGTTTAGCAGCAGCAGCAGCATTTACGATTAAATGCATTGTGTATTTATTTATGCAAATTTAGTTAAATGCAAATTAATTACATAACTGCTAACTGCCAATGAAAATCTGAAAAGCGTTGCCAACAAACGCCGCAAAATGAAAATGTTTACAAACAACAATAAGAAAGGCAGCAACAGGAACAATAACAACAACAACTCCGGCTACTTTTCCAGGCAGCGAACAAACAAATAAACACATACAACAACAACAACAAAAAACGGGGGCAAAGCCTCCAAGCAAAAATTATTTTTGCATCATTAATTTACATTTATATTCAATTAAAGCGCAAACACATGGCGCATTAAACAAAAAGCAAAAAAAGCGAAACCAAAAACAACATAAAAATTGAAAGAATGGAGGGCGCGTGCCAAGTGGGCGCTGCACTGCGCGTGTGGGCGTGTCCTGGCACACAAACAATGCCAAAAGTTGTAAGCAAACAATATGAGAAAAAAAACGAGGAAAAAAAACAAAAGTTCAGTGCCAACAAAAATGAGGGAGAAACAACCGAAGTGAACAGCAACGAAATTGACCTATTTTTTATGCGTATAGATAGAATGTAATACCATAAGGCAGATTAACAGATTTACAACTTTAAAGATATGTAAATGAAAGCGCACACAAAAAGAAGGCAAAAAAAAACAATGTACAAAAAGTTTTCTGACTTTTGGCAAGTTTTGCAAATGCATAAATTTCTTAATTCCTTAATATTTCTATCAACAATTTTTTGATGTTTCCTAAAATGCAACAAGCTTCAAAAAATTTCCGTGTGCAGTTCATTTTCTGCCACTGAAAGCAACTTGACGTAGAGTTCACATTATGAGATCCATTTAAAACATAATTAATCACATGATACACTCCATTGGGATGGAGGAGGAAGAACTCACACACACTCAGAATTTGAACAAGCATTTAGTTTGGGGAATTTTCATTTGAAAGAAGTTTCCGGTGTGTGAAAGTTGCAAAATTATGCAGTGGCAAGTTTTAAAACAATTTATATTAATTAACTATTTAAAATGCGCTTTCACATTTGGCCTCATGGCCACTTAAACAAAGTCAACACGTTTAAACAATATGCATAACTATGCTCGCCCTGATGATGATGAGGAGAGTTTGTCAACTTTTCGGCGAGGCTATTTAAACAATTTTCACAGAGTGCATAAAATATATAGTAGTACTCGTATACATACATATGTACAGTAGAACTCAGATGTGAAATTGTTTTATTTGCTTGTTTGTTTGTCTGTTTGTGCGTTTGATTGTTTGTTCATTTTAATGCGGCTCTTGTTGTTGCTGCGGTTGTTTTGCTGCCAGCCGCTGTTTAAAATCAGTTTAAGTTTTGTGCAGTTGTCAGTTATGGAAAATTACTTTACAAGTGATGCATTTATAATAATTTGCATATTAAATTATTTTCAATGGCAGTCCAATGATTTTTACAACAACAAATACAACACACAAACACCATTACACGAACACTCACACACCACAATAAATGCAACAACAACAACAACAACATGAAAGTATATATATAAATTAAAAAACCAAAAAAAAAATCCCTCAAACAAAATGTGAAAAAAGAAGAAAGCAAAAAAAACCCAGCAAAGATGGAAAAAAACAAATTTGCAAAAATAAAAAGCATGAGAAAAAATTATGAAAAAATACATTAATATTAAAAAGCGTTTAATTTGCCAACATAATGGTTGGCAAGCGGTTGGGGGATCAATCGGGGGGCGGTAATGTGATATATTTGCCAGGCTTTGCACACGCTGCAAGTTTTGGATTTGTGTCTGCACTTCTTTCTCTCTCTCTCTTCTGCTCGGTGATCATTAAGCAATTTTTAAATTGGCATTCAATTGCAAAATTTTTAAAATTAAATTATGTGGACAAAACCACATGAGGAATGTCCACGGCAATTTGCCAACGCTGCGTATGCTTAATGAGCTGAGCAGATAGAATGGCCACAATGAATGAGCAACTCTCGCTCTCTCTTTCTATCATTAATGCACCTTCTCCCTCTTCGATGCATTGAATAGATGCTCTGGCGATATAAAATTCAATTGTTAAATCAGAATATGGCAATCATTCAGCTATAACATAAGTCAATATAAGCGAGCATAAATGGGGGAAAAAACGACGACCATCAAAAGGAAATTACAATGAAAATTGCTATGGAATTGCAAATGCTGCAAAATTGATTGATAAGAGCAGTTTGATCAGCGAGAATGAGAAAAGCAAAAGCAGTAAAGTCAATTGGATAGTCAAAAAGACAGCTAGAAAAATTTGCATTTTATGAACAAATGCTTTTCTCTTTGAGGAAGAAAAAAACTTAAAGTTGCCGATTGATTTTAATTTCAATTTCGAATTATTGTCATTTAGTGCAGCTTTCAACTAAATGTGAGATGTGCTTTGAGTATCAATTTTCTGTTAAGCCCGAATTAATTCCATACTCCACAAACTTTGAATCTACTTTCGATTGATTCAGTGTCTGGTAATAAGAGATGCATTCTAAAAGTCCTTTTTGTCACTTGACTCTCCAGGCAAGAGAGCAAAGCATTTAAGCTCAAAACTCTTTTTTCCTCACAACTCATTTGCCTAAGTGTTACGCATACGCATACGTATGTGTGATGAAGTTAGCTGAGGAAATGGCAATGCGAATGACAATGAGAAGTGGAATGCGAATGCGAATACGAATGTGATATCCAATTCAACTTCAGCAATCGAAACTCACTCAGCCACTTGGCATAATTTGAGCCTAAAAGCGTGCTATGAAAACTAACACACGGCAAAAAAGGGGAAAAAAGCAAATACTACGAAGGTTAGGGAAATTATACAATACAATAAAAATAAAAAATAAAACGCTGTCACATCAAATTCGAGTGGCAATTTCATCAAACTACGCCACAGCTATTAATTTTCAGCACGCACCCTCAAAACAGGAATACGAATGAATGTAAGAATGAAGGCAAATAACACCTAAAAGTATTTCAATAATTTCCTGGGGGTGGTGAAACGTAAAAAGAAGGCGAGAGAAAAAAAAATGGTAATAGCTGCTGACAAGTTTCGAATTTCGATGGCCATTAACCCTTTTATGGCCTCGATACCTGGCCCCAAAAAAAGAAAATCGAAAAAAGATGTTGGCATATTTCAACAGTTTATAACGCAAATAATGCTGAATTGTGCATTTCTAATAGACGGCAATACGATGGCTGGCAAACTGTCTAGTTGCAAAGCCAATTCCAGCACTTACTGCCATTTTTTGCCTGGCGACTGCCTGTGACTTGCCATTCAAGTCATAAAAATCTAAATTTCAAAGCAGCAGAAGCAGCAGCAGCATCTGAACATGTGGGAGAAGATTGCGAGATGATGCTGGCAAAACACTATGAATGACAGAAATTTTCGACACAAGACATGTGCGGCATTTAAGTGCTGCAGCTGCAACAAGAGAGCTGAAAGCAGCCGCAGCACCCACAGAGTCTCATTCTCAGAAGGAGAAGGAGCAGCAGCTGTCCATTGAGGACAGACAGTGTGACAGGCAAGGCATGCAAAAATCTAAGCCTGCTCTGCTGATGAGTCGCATATGCACACAACATATAAACGTTAAATGTATGTGTATGTATGTGTGTGTAGCCAGCAGCAATCACCTGAAACTTGCAACGATGACTAGCCGATGAGGCAACAAGGACAGCCAAGCTGCAACAGCTACAGCAAAGGAAGCGAAGCAAAAGGGAATGAGGCTGGCTGCTGCTCGGGGGCAACTGCTGGTCGTAAAGTGCAATAATGCCTGAATTTATGCAACTCGAGTGTAATAAAAATATGCATAATTCTGCAATAAATGATTTTAAGTAACACACACATACACCCACACATACACACACTGACGCACGCACATGCAGTTATTGCAGCTCAAGTTGCATGGCTTAAGTGACAGGCGACAAGCGTGTCAGTTTCATTATTGATAACATGCTCACAAGCATTGAGTGAAGGGCTCATTGTTTGCACTTGACACTTGATTGGATAACAGCAAGAGTTCATTAAATATAACATGAAGTCATTTTCAAAATTACATATTCATATTGATGACATTTCAAAATGATATTTACATAGTTTTTATGGTTTAACTAAGTTTTTCCTTTAATGGCATTTGAACTATTTAAACACCATTGATCGTAGTGGCGCGGAATTCTCAAACATTTTTCAATATTTTAATTTAAATAAAGTAAATTTATATCTTAACAGTACATAATTCTACCTATGTTATAGTTAAGTTAATGTAATATAGCGATCCTTGCCATACTTTTATGGCTATAACAATATAAAAATTAAATCCTTACCTCTTTCAATTAAGATTTATTATTATTATTATTATGAGATTTAATAGTTTTATTTGATAATTTATAATACCCAAATTTAAAAAGTAAATTTAAGGCTTTACTTAAAACATTCAAATATTCTACTTTCTCAATTTAAAACTTGATTGAAAATGATAGTATAGATTGAAAGCGAAACATTTTAAAAAAAAGGGTTGTAATGGCCACATAATAATAATAATATAAGTTTTCTAAGCTGCGTATTCCCTTCTTAATTTTCCCCAATTATGATTGTGCTTTGTCGGCTGCACCTAACTGGCAGTTTTCTCAGTGTTGCTTAAGTGTTATGCACTTACTGCAAACACATGCACTCGCATAAAGGCAAAATCTTTTGGATTACAACGTCAGGGCAAATATGCTACCTGAACTACTGTATGGGAATGGAGTGAAAAGGGGGTAGAGAGGTGGAGAAGCGACACTGTTATGGCCGCTATTGCCATAACTGTTTTTGCAGCTTGGCAAAAACTTAAGCAGTTTGCAGGTGTTGCAGCGAAATTGCAGTTTATCTAACCGTGCTGGCGATTCCTGTCTTTTCCTTTCATTTCTTTTAGTTATTTTTGTTCTAACTGAGGAACTTAATGATCTGTGGCATATGTTGCGGGTCATGAGCAAAGGTGGCGCAGTGGCAAGCAGGAAATTAAGTTTTTGGCTTGTTGTATTGCGTAAATGGGTTTTTAGTTCCTCGCTTTGCGCGGAAGTGAATTGCATAAATTGCAAAGCGCGTGTAAAAGCCATGAAATCGAATTCGAAACTAGTAGCCACTGACCTCCTGCCACTGCCACTGCCACTGCTTCGAAATGATTGACGAAAAAGCATGCGGAAGCAGCTGGCCCACAAAGCAAGAAATCGTAACTGAAGCCAGCACATAAATCTTCATTGAATGCTTTTGGGGGTCGGCCAAAAAGCCGTCGAGTCATGGACGGTGGCTCTCTACAGCGCTCCTCATCAAAATGTGAAGAACACACTCTCGTTGGAACCGGTCGCAATCCCGGCCACGTTTTTGTACCGCCCATTTTGGCCGCATTGTTTTTGGTGTGCAACGAAACGTAAGCAAGCAGGCAGCAGCAACTCAGAGGAACGAACGTTGGGTCCGCCTCCGTTGAGGCGTAGAACAAAGGGCCATTATTTACAGGTGCTGCGCGCCAAAAGTGCCAAAACAAAGCAGACGCACTCGCTCACATTCCACTTCCCCCACACCACATCCATAACCAGATATTCAACACACTCACGCACACATACACGCACACAAGCAGGCAGGAACACGAGCACACGCACACGTACACACACATTTACAGGCGCAGACACATTGATTAATGAATTAATGAGGTAAACTTTGCACCTCAATGACAGAAAAAAGCATCGCAGGTGGAGCTGCCTGCGTGTAATTCCCTTCTGTTACGTTCCCTGTTACGTTACGTTATTTGCACCCACACTCCTCGTGCTCCCTTCCCCGCTCGCCTTCCTCTCATTCACGCAACGACTTGTCTCCGGGCTTCGGTTTCTGTCTCTGATTTTGGTTTGCTAATGTATCGGTTCAAGAGGTCAGTCAGCAGCTGACAGGCACAGAAAACTTTCAGCGCATAAAAGTAGGCAATGAAAAGCTTTGCCAATCACTGCAGCCAAAACACCTAAGCAACTAGTGATGGCATCGTGAGCGTGAGCATTCAAAAGCACGCTAAACACAAGCTAAACATCGTTAGCAATGAGCACAGTGAAATGCAAAACGTTTTACGAATAATTAAAAAAGCTTTTAATTATTGCTTAGCAAATTAATAAAACGTTGTGTGTAAAAGCGATATGTATAAAAAAGTTAAAACATTTATATAATGACTTTTTTTATTATATTTAGAAATAGATAATTATTGGATTATTATATCAGTTTCTCAATGTTTTAAGCTTAACAAATTTCTATTATTCGTTATTGTTTATTATAAAAATCGTCCTATTGAATTACAAGAGGTTTTATGATGAATTACAAATAAGTTTAATGTTATAACCAAACTTTAATATTTATATTTTCTTGATAAAATGAATAAATTTGTTGATTAAGAACCATAAAAAAGTAAAATCCCACTTGGAAAAAGGTTTTTTTTTTAAATTTTGTATGATGCAATATGCAATGATGGTATAAAATAATAAACCAAAAATTGGCAGAATGAATATATTTTAAAACTAAAGACATCAAACTAAATCGAAGGTAAAGCCATTGTAATTGTAAAATAAATTTCGGGAAGATTCAAACATTGGAAAACCCTAAAATTTCAACTTCTATTGCAATTGAAAACAGCCAACTAGCACTTTTTGTATTACTTTAAAACTCCATTTAGCGACTTTAACGCCCAGTCACGCACCCATCTCTGGCATTGACTGCAAGAGGGGGCGTGTCGCAAAGGACTCAAAGCTGGATGCTGGATGCTGTTGCTGACACGTGATAAAACGCTGCCAACGACGCCGCATGCTGTTGCTGTTGCTGTTGTTCTCTCTGCTGATTTTGCTGTTGCTGTTGGTGCTGCTGCTGATCTGGTTTGGGGTTGCAGCTGAATGGAACATGTAAGGGGCTTGGGGTGAGCTAAAGGTGCAGAGGGCACAGGCATTAACATTTACATGACACTCGGTCGCTCACAAGTGTGGTGTAAGGAGTGCGAGAAACAACAACTTTGCCGGCACACACGCTCACATATGTTGCCCCAAAAAACTTGGACGATTCTTTTGTGATTGGTACCCAGGTGGTCTGCTCTACTCTGCTCTGGTCTGGTCTGCTTTGGTCGAGGCATGTTTCGCCAACGCCTCAAGGCAAACGGAAACTGTGTAACTGACGCCCCGATCCACAGACACAGAGAAAAAGTAGGAAAGAGAGAGAGAGAGCGACAGACATGCCCATTTCTGAAGCTGGGTGCCATTAACGTTTCTATTGTGAGCTCTTGGCCTTAGCGAAATAAATAAAATTCGACAGCTGGGGCTGCAGAGAATGGCCTGACCCCCAAAGTGAAGCTCGAGCCTGGCCAGACAGCTTTGCGGTTTTCCAAATTTCACACAGACAAGCAGCGACACCAACACCTACAACTACAACAACTAACTACTACTATTACTACTACAGCAGCAGCAGCAGCAGCAGTAGCTGAAGCTCAGCGTATTTATCTATTCATGCTCACAAAAAGCAATTCAGGAGGAGGCAAAACTTCAATGCAGCTAACGATGTAGGGACAACAGTGGCAGTGGCAGTGGCAACTCTGGCTGGCAGCAGCCAGCAACCAGGCAATGGACTCTCGGTGGCAAGTTGATTCCGTGATTTTTGGGCAAAACTTTTCCATGGCGCTGTATTTTTCGGGGTCGTGTCGGGGTTGCTACGCCTGCATTTTGAGCTTTTATTATGGTTGTGCTGCTCTCTCACATCGTTTTTTTTATATATATTTTTTTCTTGTTGTATTTGAATCGAGCTGCCCTCGCTTCGTGTTGGTTCAAAGTTGAAGTTGCAGCAAAGTTGCAAATAAAAGCGCCAAAACGAAAAAAACAAAAACTGCCGAGTTTTCAGTGTTTTACACAAAAGCGTCGACATAGACATGAATGAGCCCGGGGCTATAGAGAGATGGCTATAGAGATGGAGATGGCGACGACGATGGCTACTGGACGAATGGTTAGACGCTTCGCTGGCTACAAACAAATAGACAGATAGTTAGGAGTGGAGAGCGTCCAGAGTTCGGCAAATGCAACATGCATTAGATTGGCAGTTGGGGATTTACTTGTAAAATGCAAATGCAATGAATGTACAATTTAGAAATTTTTACACTAAAAATGCAGACGACTGTCAGAGGAGCGAAGGCCAAAGGGAAGCGAAGGGTTGCAGGACTTCCAAGATAGGGGAACAACAACTGTTAGTTTGGGAAGCATTGAGCTGCACTTCAAATTGCTCGCTGAGTTGGGTGGCGAAGGGGAGGGAGGTTGGAGCACAGGGGCAGCTGTAACATGCGCTTTTGGTTCATTTGAAATGCAAGTCGTTGTTTTGTCTGAACGACTCTCGTAATCTATGCTAATGAAATTGTTTTTGGTTTTTAAATCAAATTCTAACAAACAGAAACAGCAACAGCAGCAAACAGAAACAGCAGCGACTTGTTCAACTTTTTGGCATGTCAGACAACTTTTTCGGGGCAAATGGTAAATTAGAATTTGGGCAAGTAAATTATGCTGCATAGACTTACCGATCTTGCCAACCAAATTTGGTGCAATATGCTAAATAATGTCATTTATTTGCACAATTAGAAAATCTCACTTCACTTCACTTCACTTTAGTTTTCAGATGCGCAATACTAACAAGAGGCGGGAAATTACTCGATGCCTTAAAAGCTAATATGGGTATCGATATTACCAATTGATAGTACACATCGACATGGTATTCAAGTAGTTATCGAGCTAACAAACATAAGTTTGCCTAATATGAATTAAATTTTTGAATATAAAGTGCACAATTAAATCACCATTTATTATAGAAACTCAAAAAAATGTAAAGCTTCTCAAACAATTTGCCCCATAAATGGCTTATGGTATTTGGTATGCAGAATTTATCGAAGTTATAAAGTATATTTTGCAATTGAGCTTTGCGGTCACACTGAAACTAACTGCTAAACGAAGATCATCAAGGCGCCGCAATTCCATTTTATATGGCAGTTAGTTGTGCACAAAACTCCCTGTCGGACTTTTATTGCAACCACAACAAGTTGAAATGCCATTCATATAGTACAACATACACTCTATTCGTACTATAAGTATTTGCGTTACACAATATGGAGATAGTTGTGTAGTCCCAGCTGCAATATTGCTCAGGCTAAGCTTTGTGTAAAATATTCACATGCATACATACATTGTATGTGTGTATCTGTGGGTGTGTATGTGTGTGGCATGGTATATTGAAGGCATTCATCAAAATCACCAAGGCAACTCGAAATTCATCAGACGCCGCAGTGCTCAGATATTTTCGGGCAAACTTGTTACAACTACACCTACACATTGCAGTGGCTAACAACAACAACTACTACAAGAACGGCAACAACATGCTGCTTAACCCTTGAGTGGCAAACCAGGCACTTGGCTGCTGCTTTTCTGGGCGACGGCCGTCGCATGTGGTGTTGTTGATTACATTGTAATGTTGTTATTGTTGTTGCTGCCACTGCTGCTGTTGTCGGTGGTTTTGTTGTCTGCGGCATCCTGTTGTAGTTGCTATTATTACAGTTGTTATTGTTGGTGCTGCTACTCCTGTTGCCCGCAATATAAAGAATTTGTAAAAGTTTTTTTAACAATTTCTGCAGACCGCGCACTTGACGGCGACGACTTCCGTTGCAATGTGCCTTGTGCCTGCTGTTGATGCTTTCATTTCATATGTAAGAATGTGTGTGTGTATCGAGTACGTATCAGGCAGACATCGTTGCTGCTTTCTATAACTTTGGCTGAAGCGTCAATAGTTATTTTACAACACTGGCAACAACAACAAGCAGCGCAAGCAGTGAACAGTGCTGTCAGCTACTGGTCTTAAGTTCCAGTTAAAGCTAGACTCTCAGTTAAGTTGGCTTCAAAAAAAGTTTAAATTTTGTAAAAAAAATAGTAAAATTACATATTACCGATTAACCCAGAGTATATCACAACATTTTTTTATTTAAGACGAGTTTCAATAAGAAGGTTGTTAGTAAAATCTTAATATAAAAATAGCTATATTGCCAACACTGCAGTGCGAGCACCAACGTTAACAACAAGATGGAAGTCGGCGTGAGAAGTTGTCTGTTGTTGTCGGCGGCGACAACGGATGCGAAATACACGAATTTCTGCGCTATTCACTTTACAAACTTACAAATACACATGTACTGTACGCAAGTGTGTGTTCGTGTGTATGCATATATTGTGCCCCGGGGACTTTGACGTTTGAGAGCGCAGCTGAAAAGTTCTATGACGTTGGAAGGAGCGATGCTTGCTGCTCGTTACCGTCCCTGTCGCAGTCTCCATCACCGTCTCTGTCTAGTCGTAACATTCACAGTGATTACGTTTTGTAAGCACTTACGTTTACGATTTTATTGTAAGCTGCCGCTTCTGCTGCGTTGCAGCCGTCGAACTTTGCAACTGTGCGAAGAATTGCACACTGAAAACTTGCCAGCGTGCAAAATGTATAGCGACAATAAGAGCAACAAACAGACACCACGTCAAGAGTAACCTGTGCGGTATGTGTGTGTGTGCATTGCGAATACGTCGAAGTCATCGCCAAATCAAGCAGCGCACGTAATGAATCAGTCACAGTGATTAACTTTTACAACTGCGACGAGTTACGGGCCAAAAGTATCCAGCAAAGTCACATGTGGCCAATTGACAGTTGTGGAAATGTGAGCGTCTGTTTGTATGTGTGTAGAAGTTACACTTTGTGTGCATCGCCGATAAAATGGAATGAGAACTACTTTTCAGTTACCATTGAAGAGACAAGCAGTTCAATTATGGTGATGACTGTGCAAGCAGTACGCTTGGATTTATAAGCAAACGGGTGAACAGCAAGCAGTTACAATACCACTTTTGGCTGTAAACAGTTCAGCAAGATCGCCACAAACAGAAAATGGGAAAGATATAAAAATGTAATAACTACCGGAGTTTTGTTAATTGAATTCATAAGAAATCTATTGAAATGTTGAGCTCCTATGTACACCAAAAACAAAATTCAATTAAAATAGAATATCCGCCCGTTGTTACAATTTAACTGTTCTCAGTAAGTAGTTCTTCAAGTAAGCAGTGCAGGTAATCAAATAAAACGACCACAATTTATGTTAAATTATCCAATTGCTTTTTATTCATAAAAATATATGTTTGTTTTTGTTTGTTTGTATAATTTAAGTGTAGATGGTTTTGTAAATTTTTAATTAACAAATATTGCAGCAAATTTCAACTATTAAGTTATGAATTACATTTACGTATAATTAATACAAGTATTTACCTTCGAGAATCGAAGTTTTCGTTGTGTAGCTCTGTGTGTGTGTGTTTTTTTAGGTTAGTGTGTGTGTGTGTGTGAATGTTTGGCTTACAATTAACACAGTTTGCAACAATTACGCATACAACAAACCAACGAACAAATAAAAACATTGCGCGCACAACACACAAAATCTACAATTTATAAATATGTATTGTATGTTTATGTATATGTTTATTACGTATACGTTACGTTTCGTTACGTTGCGTATACGTTACATTGCGTATACGTAGACGCGCTGAGTATGTGAATTCCGCCTGTCTGTCTGTCCGCCCGTTTGAGTGTCGATCGTTTGACGGTCGTTTGTCTTTTTTCTGTTTTTCGGTTTTTCCCTAGAAATCCTTTTTCTATCTTTTGGTTGGAGTTTTCTGTAAGCTATTCTCTTCTCCGTCTGTATCAAAATCTTGCTTTCTACCTGTTCGTATGTATTTTATATGTGTCTTTATCCGTCTGTCTATAAGTCTACCTAATTATTTGGCTGTCTGTTCGTCTACAGTGACGCCTCTCTTGGCTGAACATTTCACTTCATGAAAAGTCTGCTTGGAAAACTGTTATCAAATGTCATAGAAAAATAAGCTTCCACATAGAGAGTTTTTACTGTATTTCTTCGCGTTCGTCTGACTATCATCTGTCTGTCCTTTCGTATATTCTTCTTCCCTTACATAACCTGGCAGCCATCGCGTCCCGTCTCGTGACTGCTGCGCCTCTGCAGCTGCTGCGTGGGCGTTGACTGCGTGGAAGAGGGATTTCCCTGCTGCCCACTCGACTTGGTCTTCGATTTGGACTCGAGACTGGCGTGTCGCGTGAGCAGCCGCTGCTCTCCAACACGGGCAACTCCGTTGGGCAGCTGTTGTCCTTTGGCCACGCTGTCCAAGACATCGCTCTCCAGCGCAGACTTGGCATCCGCACTCAGCTCGCTCTCATCCGCCGCGTTGTCCAGCGACGTCGTTTCGCCCAGCGATTGAATGTACTGTTCCAGCAAATAGATATGTGGCTGTAGCGTCATCACAAATCCTCTATAGAGTGAGCCGCCATTGTCGAAAGTGCATTGACTAAGCTGCTTTAAAGCAGCCTCGATGCGACGACAAGCGCCGACAGATTCGCTGCGTATGACGACGTTGACGATGCGGGAAATGGACGCAGCATCCTGCAGCAGAATGGACAACATTAGAGCGTAGTCCGTGCAATTGGCCTCGATGAAAAGTTGCAGCATGTAGCGCAGTTTAATGGCCAATTTATCGTTTAAATAACTGGCCACAACATCGCTGTTGTCATCCTCCGAAGCGGGCAGCGAATACAGCCGACGATAACGAAAGTTATCGAAGGATAACTGCGAATTCGAGCGATGCTTGAGCATGGGCAGCGAACTGAGCTGCAGTTCCTCCTCCTCCTTGATGCAGGGCTGCAGCTGCGGCGACTCCATTTGTGCCGCTATACTAAAATAGCCCGACTCCGAAGTCTGCGAGGAAGTTGCGTTGCCCGTCTGACGACGCAACTGAGCAAAATCATCGCGTCCCGCAGGCGGAAAAGGACTCGGTAACTGCAGCTCTGTGTGCAACGTTTGCAACGCTGCTGGAATGTTGTCCAGCTTGGCAGCGCCGCCTGCTTCCTGTGTTAGCCAGCTGACCAGATGAAAGTCCAGATACGCACACATGTATCCCAAGTCAAGCAGCTTGTGTTGCTGCAGCAACTGCCGCGCATGGCGCTGCAGTATCAGATCAATGCAAAAGATCTCGCGCTGCTGTCTCTCCTTGGTGGACTTGCGACGCACCACCGCAGCGCCAACAGCACCTGGCCCTGAGCTGCTGCCACTTACGCTGTGCCCCGTTTCGCTGCGTTCCATCGAAGTCGTTTGCTGCGGCTGTTTGTTGCTGTCCTTGGGCAGATTAGTCGTCACCGTGGTGGAATAGCTGCGTTCCCTGGTGGCTATTGGTCCCAACACCAGATTGAAGACATCAGCATTCTGATTCACTTGCGTCTGCGTTTGTGGCTGCGGCGGTGCAATCTTCACATTCATGACCATCGAACAGCGCGGCGAATCAATCTCATTGGGATCGATGGCCTTGAGGAAACGTATCAGATCCTTGGCCAGCTCCCATTTGCGTTGATTCAGCGCAATGTCCAGCAGCATGTTCGCATGCTGTTTGCTCACCGACGACGGCTCAAGATTCTGTATGATAATCAAATAGCTGGCGGCGGTTTCCAGCTGCTCGGCCTGCAGACACAGCTGAAAGAGTTCCTTCGGCTTGCCAGCCATGCTGAAGAGATAGGGCCACAGCGCAATCTCTGTTTTGCGTGCACACTGCACAATCGTCTGCAGATAGACGGGAAATTCTCTGATGAAATCGAGTATGCTGGGCAGCTGAGCATCTGGTATGGGTTGCTTAGAGCTCGCCTCCTCTTCGAGTACTTCGTGCAGCAGTAGTTCCAAGGCATGCGGGAAATACGGCAAACTACGACAGCTTTGCGCTATCTCCCAGGCGGAGTAACCGAGATTGCGTTTGATCAGCTGGCGCAGCACTTTATGCAAATAAACCTGCGACTTGCGCTCCATCAGCGCAAAGGGCAGCGCAAAGTGCGAGTTGCTTTCATTCGTATATAACGTGCTCTCGTTCTCCACGCCAAGCACAATGACATTGTCAAAGAGTATGACGAGTGGATAGAGTTTCAAGGGGAAGCTCAGCATAATCCGCTTGGACATGAAACTGTGTAAACGCTGTGCGCCGCTTTGTTCCGCACGTTGCTGGAGTATGGGCAGCCAGACACGCATGCCATGTGCTCCAGAGTAGAGCCACAAGCAATCTCTCATTGCACAGTGCTCCAGATTGTGTGACAACCAAAAGCATTCCACGCAGCTCGCGAGGCAAGTGGCTAGCAGTGTATTTGGCACCTGTTGCGCTGCCTCCTCGCGCTGTATCATCAGGATGCGTCCGCAGACATTCACCACAATCGTCTCCGCCTCCGTTTGATGTTGCTGCGGCTTCAGCTCGTTGCGCAGATTCGTCACCGTCAAGCTAACAATGCACGCCGGATGTATGCAAATACTCTTCACGTCCAGCTCGTAGGCGCACTCAATGTTGATGATGTAAGCCGACTGTCTTTGCATGTGAAACAGGCTCACGATGCCATCGGCTGTGAGCACAATTAGCTGATCGCGAAAGCAGTTCAAGCTGATGACCGGAGCACGCACCTGCAGCTTGTGGCCGTACTGGTTGTCCAGCTTGCATTCGGCGGGATAGCAACGCAGCTCATCGGTGCGATCGAGCAGCGAATAGCAGCCCATCACAATGAACCCCTGCCACCAGAGCAGGCCACCCGAGACCACGAAATCCTTCTCCTGCGACTCGTTGCCAAACAGCTTCCAACGTTTGCTGAGCATCGCATAGTGCGCCAATCCCGTGCGTCCTGCGACAGCCACATGAAGTCCTGCCGCATCGATGGCTGCATAGCGTATGGGCCAATTGGTAGCCGCATAATTGAGTGGAAGCTGCAGCAGTGTCCAGTATTTGCTTTCGGTGAGTATGCTGCCCATGTTGGGCGTCTGCTTGAGCTCCAAACAATCCTCGCTGCTCGTTGCTGCGCTGCTGGGAAATTGGCACTTAACATTGCCATAAGTCTGCTCCAGATTGTCACCCTGATTGATGTACAAACAATCGTCACCTTGGAGCAGTATGTGAGAATGTGTGCTCTGGCAGGGATTCATGCTCAGTGCGCTTTTCACAAACTGCAGCTGGAGCACATTATTGTCGCCCTGGCGACTTGTCATAAACAGTTGATATCCCTCCGTGGACCATTCGAGACGTCGCAGCTGCAGCGGATTGCGCTTCAGCAGATCCACATGTAGTCCAAAGTCCCAGCTGAGCGTGGACATGAGCAACGCACCAAAAGTGCTCCACAACGAGAGTCCGCCGTTTTCCCAGCTCACGGCAAGTACACAACCATCGGGACTCCATTTGAGTTCATTGACAGCGCCCAGGCTGCCCGGAAGCACGTGCTCAGTGAGCATCAAGCGATGTGAGTACTCCAAGCCAGCGGTAGCATCATCAATAGCATAAACAGCAACTGCAGAACTCTGTTGTCCATAAGCCAGCAACCGAAACTTGTGATTGACGCTGCAGACGCTGGCATCAGCGACATCTGGCACCCAGCAGCCATGCATATGTGCGGTCTCGAATCGCAGATGATCGGCGATAAGGAAGGCAGCACGTTGATCGCTAAACACCGCAGCACAGCCGCCAATGAAGGGTGAGTATTCCAAGGAGGCTACAAAGCAATTGTTGCCCACGGCGGGCAAATACTTGGCCGGCTGCTGTTGTTGCTGCTGCTGTTGCACGTAGAAGGGAATGTCGCGCAGCTTGATCACGGCCAGCGGAGTAAGTTGCTCCTCCGTTGCATTCTCCAGTTGTGTCCACTGCACGCGCAACAACTCACAAGTCTCTGTGGCCAAGAGCAACTCACTTAGACTAATGCAGCAGACTGTGGAGATGACGGTGTCCAAGGTGAAGCAGCAAACTTCACGCAGACTCAAGCGCGGTATGTTCTCCTTGATGAACAGCTCAGCTGAGTCCCGTTTTAAGCTCACAGCGGGCGGATCCACTTGCATCAAGATGCCATTGCCATTGGCATCAAAGTCCAGCTGATAAAGCAGCAACGAACCTGCTTCGGTAAGCACAGCCAGCTGACGAGAGTCGGGCTTCCATATAATTAACTGATTGCCACCAAATTGCTCCAGAGATTCGGCGCTACGTCGATAATACGCAATGGGCAGCAATGGATTCGCATACCAAATGCCCAGGAAGTCGGCGCCAATGGCGGCCACCAATATTTTGACGGCATCACAGGAGATGTGACGTATATGTGAGGATTCGCCAGGAAGCGCCAGACTGACGCGCTTTGGCCAGCCCAAAGGAAAATACATCCTTTTGTTTCTCTTATTTTCACTTCGCTGAGCTAAAATTGCTGTGCAATAAAAACAACATTAATTTGCAACTATTTCGCACTCGTTTATTGTGTTGAGTACTCACACTTGTTTTCTTATTGAATTACACCACAAAATTTACATGTCTAACATTTTAATTAGCACTTGAACACAACATTTCTTTAATTTAATAAAAAAAAGAAAACAACAAAAAATCTCTGCGATTTACGCGTATACAAATACTAGTGTTGCACACCGTTGCGCAAATCACAGTCAGTCAGCTGTGAAAAGCAGTACGTGTTTCACAGCACTTTTTAAATGTTGCTCCACAGTGCACACAACTTTATCATTATGCTTTAGTTTACTATTTATGTATGAAATGTGTAATTAAACTTACATAAATTAATTATTTAAAAAATACTTTATAATTCTCTATTACTCACTTTACTGAAAATTTACTAAATCTGAAATTGTTATGACTATATTGTCAAAACAAAATGAGACCAGCGTACTACGCTGAAATGAGTACAAGGACGTCAGTTAAAAAGTACTCAGCGAGTAATTATTGGGAAATATTTGTAGCCGGCTGTAAGCAAAACTCGCAATAAATAAATTAGTTTTAAGCGAATTTAGCGACCAACGAGAGAAATGACTGCATTCGAAGGTAAGTAATAAACAAATCAATTACTGAATACATTAATAAAATTATCCAATTAATGCAGAGTTTGGCGTGCTGCCCGAACTGGGCAAAGCAACCGACGAATTGGACTGGACGTGAGTAGACAAGAAAAATGAATAATTAATTTGCTTTTGTGAATAAACTGTTGCTCGCAGATTGCCCACGGATGTGCAGGCGGAGGCCATTCCACTAATTCTGGGTGGTGGTGATGTTCTCATGGCGGCCGAAACCGGTTCGGGTAAAACTGGAGCATTTTGTTTGCCCATTCTGCAGATTGTTTGGGAAACATTGCGTGATCTGAAGGAAGGCAAAACGGGCAGGGGCGGCACAGGTGGCGCAGCTGGTGGTGCTACTCCCTGGACCATGTCCTTCTTCGATCGCAATAATGCGCTGGCCGTGACCCCGGATGGTTTGCGCTGCCAATCTCGGGAGTTCAAGGAATGGCACGGATGCCGCGGTACCACTGGCGTCTTTGGCAGGGCTAAGTTCTACTACGAGGCCACGGTCACCGATGAGGGACTCTGCCGCATTGGATGGTCCACACAATTGGCCAGCTTGGATCTGGGCACTTGTCGCTTTGGGTTCGGTTTTGGCGGCACTGGCAAGAAATCCAATAATCGACAGTTTGATGACTATGGCGAAGCCTTTGGCAAAGCAGATGTTATTGGCTGCCTGCTCAATCTGCAGGCCTTGGAGGTCAGTTTCACCAAGAACGGCGTGCCATTGGGTGTGGCCTTCAAGATACCCGATAGTATGCGCAACGAAACCTTCTATCCTGCTGTTGTGTTAAAGAATGCCGAAATGTTGTTCAACTTTGGCAAGACTGACTTTAAGTATCCACCTGGCAATGGCTTTGCGGCTGCCTGCAAAGCGGATGCGGACCACAGCAAGGCCAATCCTCTGGCTAGTCCTACAGCCAATGCGGCTGCCTTGAAACCAGCACCCAATGCACCCCAGGCCATCATCATTGAGCCGAGTCGCGAGTTGGCAGAACAAACCTACAATCAGCTGGAGAAATTCAAGCTGCATCTGGGCAATCCCGAGGTGCGTTCCCTGCTGCTTATTGGTGGCGTGCGTGTCGAGGAACAAAAAGCCCAGTTGCAGCAGGGCATACACATTGTAGTCGGCACCCCGGGACGTCTCGAGGAGCTGATCAACAGCGGCTTTGTGCAGCTAACGCATTGTCGCTTCTTTGTGCTGGATGAAGCGGATGCACTGCTAAAGCAAGGCTACACGGAACTGATTGATCGACTGCATAAGCAGATACCCAAGATCACCAGCGATGGCTGTCGCCTGCAGATGATCGTCTGCTCGGCCACGTTGCACGCTTTTGAGGTAAAGAAAATGGCCGAACGACTGATGCACTTTCCCACCTGGGTGGATCTCAAGGGTGAAGACGCTGTGCCCGAGACAGTCCATCATGTGGTCTGCATGGTGGATCCCCACACGGACTACAGTTGGAAGAATCTACGCCAACCTGTGCCTACCGATGGGGTGCATGCCCAGGACAATTTGCATCCTTCGAATACTTCGCCAGAAACTTTTTCGGAGGCTGTAAAGCTGCTGAAGGGCGAGTACTGCATCAAAGCCATCGAACAGCATAAAATGGATCGAGCCATTATCTTTTGTCGCACCAAGCAAGATTGCGACAATCTGGAGATGCATCTGCGGCGTCAGGGTGGAGATCGTTACTCGTGTGTCTGCTTGCATGGTGATCGCAAGCCGCAGGAGCGTAAACAAAATCTGGAGATGTTCAAGCGGCAGCAGGTGAAGTTTTTGATCTGCACAGATGTCGCGGCACGCGGTCTGGACATCACAGGATTACCATTCAGTAAGTGAGAGGTTACCAATGACTATATTCTTTGTCTTGACTGAACTAACAGCTTACGGTACAAACGGACTAATAGACTGCTATCTAATAACGAGGATGCTCCGGGGATTTTTAATTTTGATATATCACAAAACATGTTCTTAATTGATTAATTCATTATCAATGAAGGGACGTTTTTTGACAATTTCATTATTAATATGTTTTATTTGAAAGCAATTTCTCGATAACATAAACAAAACAAACTACACATTTAAAAACATGCTCAGCAAATTATAAATATTTTTAACCTTATTTTTGTCTAATCTACTCTTTCTCAATTTTTCCAGTGATCAACATTACGCTCCCAGATGACAAGTCCAACTATGTGCATCGCATTGGTCGCGTGGGACGTGCCGAACGTATGGGATTGGCTATCAGTCTGGTGTCCAAGGTGCCGGAGAAGGTGTGGTATCATGGTGAATGGTGCAAGACTCGTGGGCGCAATTGTCACAACACCAATTTAACCGATGTGCGCGGCTGTTGCATCTGGTACAACGAACCCAACTTGCTGGCCGAGGTGGAGGATCATCTTAACATCACCATACAGCAGGTGGCCAAGTCCATGGAGGTGCCTGTCAATGATTTCGATGGCAAAGTTGTCTACGGCCAGAAGAATCTCAATATGGGCACTGGATATGAGGATCATGTGGAGCAATTGGGACCGACGGTGCGCAAATTGACTGACTTGGAACTGCAATCACAATCTTTATTTTTGAAACGCTTAAAAGTCTAAAAAGTTGCGAAATACTTTCATGGTTACACGATGATGATGATTATGATGATGATTGTAATGGTTACATTAAAAAATACATAGTACATATATAAATACAAACTAACATTAAAAATCGTTTGTGTGTGTGTTTAATGAGTACAGCCTCAGGTTGAAGTTGTTTATTGGGGGATTCCCCCATATTCAGTTTAGTCCTCCTCCTCTTCTTCCTCGTCCTCTTCGTGGAATTCGGTGCGCATCTGTTGCAGCTGACGCAGTTGTTGGCAGAGTTGATTCCCAAACGACTCCACATAACGTGGACTAATCTTGTCCAGCAGTGCATATGGTGTCTCAAATATCTCCTCCTCGTCCTCCTCTTGCTTTTCATCGCCATTATTTAGTGAACGGAAGGCCTTGTCCTCATCAATGGTGTCGTATTGGGAAGACACAATTTTAAATCCTCGACTCGACACCTGAACACAGCAGGTGGCGCTCTCTATGGTTCGTATGTTGAGATAGATTTGCGTGGCACTGCTGGCCAGCTTGGAAGAAACGACGATTTCGGCCACATGCGCCTTCACATCATTGATGATGGCCTGCGCCTCGTCAATGCAGTTGAACTCTTGCTCGTCGCTCTCTTCCATTGCGCTGTCAATGTTTTAAGCTAGGTTTTAATTGAATTCTTTAGAATTTTTCTCCGTTCGATTTTACAAGCGCAACATGTTTTTCTTTGCCGTATGCTTCAGAACAGCTGCTAAGCACTCAATCGCTGTCAAAAGAATTTCGATAGCACTCGATTTTCAAACAGCTGGAAAGTCAACAATCGAAGTCGCAATAAGAGCGATTATAATTTAAATATTTGAATGAAAAATATTTAAAAACAAGCTCTAATTACATTTAAATTTTTGTATTTATGATTAGAGGCTAAGAATTTAAATAACTTAACCATTTATCCTCTTCTTTAAACATATGTTATTTATCGATACTTTTGGAATATCGATGCAGTCACACATGGAATTGACATGGCTCAAACTCAAATTGCAGCGGGTGTAGAGTTGCTGCTCCAGGAGGCCAAAGACTTAGGCATTGGCGGCCACATCGCCGAGCTAGAAGCGTTGCCTAGTGCGGTAGAATTCGCACGAGAATTCTATGCCAAGAACGCACCCGTTGTCGTACGTCAAGCTGTTGCCCACTGGCCGGCTGTCAAGAAGTGGACACCAGAATATCTCAAGGAGACTCTGAATAACAAGATCGTCGATGTGGCTGTCACACCCAATGGATATGCCGATGGACTGGCCACACAGAATGGTGAGGAGTTCTTTGTATTACCACTGGAAACAAAAATGCCGTTATCAGAGCTCCTTGAGCGCTTTGATGATCCCATGGGCGCTGTGCATTATATACAAAAGCAAAATTCCAATTTTACCGAGGATTTTCCCGAATTGGCCAACGATATTGTACTCAGGGATTTGAGTTTCGCTCAGGAATGCTTTAATAAACCATCGGATGCAGTTAACTTTTGGCTGGGTGATGAACGCGCCATCACTTCGATGCACAAGGATCCCTACGAAAATTTGTATTGTGTCATAGCGGGCTACAAGGATTTCATTCTACTGCCACCACATCAATTGCCCTGCGTGCCTCGTCGCACTTATCCCACTGGAATATATAAGCGCAAACCTTGCGGTCAGTTCTACATTGACCCATTGATGGATGAGGATACGCAGCAGCTGACGGAATGGATTAGCATCGATCCCTTGGCACCCGATCTGGCCAAATATCCGCAATATGCCCAGGCACGTCCATTACGCGTTCGTGTACATGCTGGTGATGTGCTCTACCTGCCCAATTATTGGTTTCATCATGTACAGCAAAGTCACAAGTGTATTGCTGTAAACTTCTGGTATGACATGGAGTACGATAGTCGCTACTGTTATTATCGCATGCTGGAGCACCTAACTACGTCAAGCGGCAATCAAAAGTCCTGATTGTTAATTCCCTGTGATCCCTTCGTAACAAAAGTTTCCTATACTCAGTGGGTCATTAAATAAAATTTGTTATCGCATCACTTACAAGTGATCAATGTCATATAAATTGTTTACGTATGAAAAGAAATAAAATATTACGTATTTTACAATACAATTCCTTCAGACTATTAGCAATGCTTTCTAAAATTCTCAAGATTTTGGATCCTTCCGTTTTTACGGTGGTGTTTAGATTGGTCCTCAATTCAGTAAAAAAGTACATATTAAAATGTCTAAAACAACATTCTCTCAGCCTCATCCTACCGTTTGTATAGTCAGACAGCATAAAGAGAGTATAGTTGTATATAGTAAGTGTATAATTTAATACAAATTACATAGAAGCCAAAACAAAAATTTAAATAAAACGGACCGCCTAGTGCAGTTAGTAACTAAATGTTGTCAATTTTGAGTATAATGTCACATGGTATTGTATATAGATGCGTGTGATTATGGTTAGGAATGTGGTTCCGGGTTAAGTCATATAACTATCTACTTGTTGTCTAAACTTGACTCGGCTGCAGCTGCGCTGGCCTCCTCTTCGGGATTCTCGTTATTTTCGCACTCATGATCGTTGCCATTTAGTGACACCTTTTTTTGATCCGCTTCGGCCAAGTCGGCGTCATTGTTCGAGTCCTGTGAATGTGATTGAGCGCGTACACGTTTATTGCTCTGCTTCTTAGAAGCGCCTCTCTCCTCCTTAGTCTTAGACTTGGTTGTGCAGCCATTATGCGGTTGCTCCACCACAAACAATTGCTCCAGATATGTGCGATACCAGAGCAAGAACTCGTCGCGCTGTCGCGGCAGTTCCATCTTTTTAATCTTGGCATAAATGCGCTTGGGCGAGATGAGTGGCGATGTTGTATTTGGTGCCCAGCTGGCAGCAGAGTTTTGTGCAGCATTAGCGGTCAGCTTGGACACCTCGGCGAGGAGTGAATCATTGATTACCGTGTTATTGTGCGTCTGATTGCGTATGCGTTTGATAATGTAGTCGATTAGTTCATGATCGGGAGCCAGTTCAATGCTGGCTACAGGAGAAGCAGGGCGCTCGATGACAACTTCAATGATTTGCTAAAAAAAAATAAGATGAAATGAGCGATTGTTATGGATATTATATTATTACGATTGTTATGGATATTATATTATTATATTATTATAGCAGCATAAGATTGACATTTCTATCACTAACAGCTGCTAAGAAATAAGGTTTCAAATGGACGGAACTAGATTTCATGGGATCCCGATTTTTAAGTGTCTATAAACTACTTACATCTTCGTTATCTACGACAGGAATTGCAGCTGCTGTCTCGCAGTGCTCTGGCTGTGAAATTAACGCTGTTGCTGTTGCTGCTGCTGCAACAACGTCTGCTACTGCCGGCAAGCTTTCCTCATCCTCTGGTCTGTCGTTAACCGATTGCGACTGCGGTGGCGTTTCGCTGCCACTTTCTGTGGCCTCCGTGGTGCCATTCAGTCGTAACTCCTCAACGGGTGGTACACTGTTTGCCTGCCCCTGATTGATTGTCTTGCGTAGACTGTGCACATCATTGTAAACCTGTTGCTCGCTTGGTTGCTGCTCCTGTGGCAATTGCTGTTGCGGGACTTGCTGTTGTTGCTTCTGCTGTTGTTGCTGCTCCTGTTGTTGTTGCTGTTGCTGCTGTTGTTGCTGCTGCTGCTGTTGCTCGAAGAGTGTTTCCAATCGGCGGTAAACATCCTCTTTAATCGACTCGTAAAACTTTGTGGTGAATTTATCATTTTTCAATGCGTTGACCAGCAAATTGCGATTGAGCTCTTCGGATGCCGTGTCCTCAGTCTGCTCTAACGTTGCATTTGATTCATCTGCTGCAGTAGCAGACTCTTGTCCCGTCACATTATACAAGGGAGCAGCTGGTATTGCTTGTATATCAGGCAAGTCATAGTCCATGTACTGTGTGGTGGGCACGGAGAAGTCGAAGCGCAGATGACGCTGTTGCACGGGCGTCAGAGACACCGCCGAAGTGGTCGGTTTGGCTGGCAATTTGTTGCGCTGATACAGCGGACTGTTCACATTCATGTTGAGCAAATTGGATGAACCAGTGGGCAGCTGCGGCACGACGCCATCATCGTCCCGCTGCGTGGGCAGCTGCTGGCGGCGACGATTGCGTCGTCTGGCAGTTGAGCCACTGCCAACACCAAAGATTGTTGCATCATTATTGTCTTCCTCCTCAACATCATCGTCATCGTTGCGTGCATCTTCGCGCCAATCGCGACTGCTTGAGCTGTTATTCAAATTGTTGCTGTTGCTGCTGTTGTGTAGTTGCTGCGGTGCCGTGGACTCGTAAAAGTGCCGATGCTGCTGTTGCTGCTGTTGTGGTTGCTGCTGTTGCAGCATCATGCTGCTGCTGCTGCTGCGAGCGGAATGTGCTGGCGGATGCGGCTGAAAGTAACTGGGGCGTTGGCGTTGTCGCTGTATTTGGCGATACTGATGCTCCACATTGAGTTCCTCGTTGCTTTTGTTAGAGAGCAAATTCTGACGCGTATAGCTGCAAAGCGCATAAATATTAATGGGTTAATTTAAGCGAGCGGCAATTAAAATAACTTAATAAAAATTATAAAATAATCAACTAATGTTTTAGTATTAAAAAAGCAATCAAAACGTCTGTTCATTTGGTTTTTAGGGTTATTTTAAAACTGCAAACAGGATGAAATTAGTTGCAACAAAAACATTAAATGTCAAACATAAATGAAATCACCAATTTATAAACAATAAGTTAATCCCTGTCTACTTACTCAATTACAATATGTACATAAATTAAAAAGTAAATTGATTGCATTTTGATCGGAAATTCGCGTTAAATATATATATATATAATTTTGTTTATTACTTTTGCATGATTTTTTAATGAACAGCTCTTTGGTTGCCTAAATCTCCAAATAATAATACAAACACCATGAGAGTACAATAACTTTGGCGCTGTTTACCTTCGGAAATTATCCCAATAGTTATTGGCCCGATTGCCCGGCGGCACCTGATTGTTCAGCGTGGGCGGCAACACTCCAGTCTCGGGCAACGAATGCAAATTATTCGCATGCTGATTCTGTGTACGCAAATTGGCATTGTTCTGGTGGATGGTATTGTTGTGATGATTCATAAATATCGGACCAGGACTGGCACGATATGAGCCCGGCGACAATGGCGTCTCATTGTTGTAATGCGTTGCTTGCGGAGCTGTTGGTGCCTGAGGTGGTGGCGGCGGTGGTGCAGCATTGTTCAAATAGGTCTGTTGTTGATGAGGATCGTTGCTGCTGTATATGTTGTTGCGATGACTGCTGCGATGATAGTTGCTAAACGCACTCTGATGGCTCGAACCAAAGCCATATAGCTGCTCGGATTGGGCGCGATTGCTGCCGCCCAGACACAAGTTGTTGGGTGCCAAGCCACCAGTGAGTGGCAGATTTGCCGGCGGTACAGACTCTGAGCGCAAGCTGTAAGCATGATCCTGACAGGTGGCGGCATTCAAGCGGTCTTGCAACTAAGAAGTAAGTAAGATAGAATACATCACAGATAAATTAGTTATATAATTACAACTTTCGAAGGCAACAACTAAAATCGTACGTTTACAAATCACTAAGGTATATGCTTAAAGCCAGTATTCGATTGATATTAAGCGGTTTGATTTAAAAATATTTAATCTATCAAGAATATAATTTACTTATACGAATTTTATTCAATATTTGCAAAGCTTTATAAAATAACAAATTTATGTTTATTTTTTTTTTGCATTGTAACTATTGAACACAGCTCATATAAAGTACTACAAACTAAGTTAAAAACTAGTCTACCAGCTTTTTGCTTTACCCATCAATTAATTTAATTCTACTCACCACATGAATTTGATTGTTTAGATTGTCGATCTCGCGCTGCTGATGCCACAACGTCTGATTGCACTGGCAGACCGAATTAATGAGCATCTGCTGTGTTTGCATGAATTGTTGCAGCAACACAGCATCCGATGTAGGATTGCTGCTGGAAGCATTCGATGATGTTGGCGGAGCCAGTGGGGCAGCTGGCACATTGCTGCTCGTGGCTGGCACATAAGATGGCTGCGAGTGCCAACCGTTGGTGGTATTGTGCGAGTCTGTGTCAGAGTAGAACGTTTAATTAGTTAAGATTGCAGATAATTGGAGAGGACGGAGAACTTACTCCACATGCCATGCACTGAAGCGGGAAGCGGGGGCAACATATATTGCGATCTGGCGCTACCCGATTGAATGCTGTCATTGCCCATCGACAGACTATCAATCGTCATGTTCAACTCCTCCTCGTTATTGGAAATTGAACGTGCAGCGGGCGCTGGTGGCTGCGATTGCGGCAACTGTTGTTGTGGTTGCTGTTGTTGTTGCTGCTGCTGTTGTTGATTGCGTCGCTGTTGCTGCTGCTGTTGATATTGCTGCTGCTGTTGATATTGCTGCTTCTCCACTACAGTGCTAGCCGATGGCGCACGCTTTAATGTTGTTGAAGATGAATTGCACACATGTCCAAAGTATCTATCGCTATCGGTTTCATCATTGCCCTCATCATCCGCTTCCGAGGTGGTGTTTGTGTTCGTATTGTTACTGTTGTTGTTGCTGCTGCTAATGTTGTTCGCATACAATGCCGCATACTCGCGCTTGGTGCGTTCAAACTCCTCGCGCAGTTGATCGCATTCGGCGCGCAATTCACTATTCGAGGGCAGCTTAAACTGTTGTTTTTCCTGCAGTTCCTGCTGCTCTTCTTGCTCCACCTCACGTTGCCTGCTTGGTGTCGGTGTTGGCGTCAAACTGACGCGTTGCAAAGCATCCTCGCCGAGTTGCACTGCTGCAGCTGCCTGCTGCTTGCGACGTTCAATCTCTGCCTTCAATTCGATAATGCGTTCGCGTTCCTTTTGCAACAAAGCCGCTTCGGCACGCAACTCTGTGGTCACATCGTCCAGATCATGCACACGCTGCTCAATAGGCAACTGACCGCGCTCGGCGCTCAGACGCTCTAAGGTTGTGCCTACGCTGGGCGTGCTCTGGTCAATCTGATTGACCGTATTTAGCATGCCTTTAAGCTTGGCCATTTGTGCCTTGAGCGCATCAATGTCCGCCGTCTTTTGATTGATCATGGCCTGAGCGTGGAGAGCACGCTGTGCTGCATCGGCGGCTTCCTGGCGCAAAACTGGCGCTGTGCGTTGATACTCGATGGGCACCACACGCTCATTGCTGGGCTTAGCCACAACTGGTTTTGGTGGCGATGCCTCTTTCCTTGCTTGCCGCTGAGCTGCAGCAGCATTACGTGCGCTCTGCCTAGCCGTCATATTGATGCTGTTTAACTCGTTGACCAATTCACGCATGTCTTCGCGTTGCGTACGCAACGATTCTAGTTTCTCTTGCAGCGCCTGCTGCTCGGCCAAAATCTCAGGACCATCATCGCCCAGCACGCTGCTCAGTTCGTTTTGATTGTGTATGAAAGCCGTGAGATTCTTCATGCGACCTACTAGCGAGGCCATGTCATCCTGCACCTGCTGCACCGATTCGTAGTTGGGAGCATCGCCATCGCCACTGTGCGGCAAGCGAGCAGCCTGTTGACGCAGCTGCTCCATTTCATTCAGATGTGTTTTGGCCATGTTTTGTATTTGCAGCAGCTTCTGTTGCTCCTCCTGCAAGTTCTGCATATTGCGATTGGAGGCATCCAAGCGTTGCTGCAGCTCATCGAAGCTGGGTGCTGTATCCGGTGTCGGAGTCTCCATTACACTGTGCAGCGATTGTATGGACTGGGCACGATTGTCGCTCATCTGTTGGTTTATAAATATATATTGAAACGATATATGTATTTAGAATTGTATTTGTTCTGCACATACCTCACTTAATGCAACATCCTCGAGGCTAGTTGAATTCACAATGCCCTCGTCCTGGTTAGCAGAATGCGGATTGATTTCATGCACCATTTTGTTCAATTGCTGGCAATAATAATACAATTTTAGTTAACTGTCAGTAAAAGAAATGAAATAGAAACTTACTTCTTCTAATGAGCCTGCTGTGAGTTCTCGACTATTCCAATTGACATCCAAGCCAAGCAAAGTGCGCAAGAATTCGAGCTGTGCCCGCGTTGGGTTATTACTCGGTGTGCCGAAAGTACGGCGTATCAAATTCTGCAACACAGTGTGCGGCAGCTGCGGAAGATTGTTATTGTTATTGCTGCTGCTGCTAGTGATCGATTGTTGCTCCTCGTTGCCGTTGTTTGTGTGGGGTGTGACGACACCTACGGTGGCAGCAGCGGGAGTGGTTGCTGTTGTGGGACGCAAACGCTGCAAAGTTGCGGCTGCTGCTGTTGTTGTTGCCGTTGTCGTCGACGGTTGTTGCTGATGCTGTACACGTTGCACTGGACGTACGGGAAAGCAATAACGTTGCTGTTGATCTGTAAAATACAAAGAGAAATTTAAATATCTATAGGAATTTTTGTCGGTGCAATGACGCAGCCACAAAACTGAACTGGCCAACTGCCCAACACAGTGCTCGTTGTTTGGCCCTCTCCGTGGGCGCTTATTTTTATGTGTGCTGTTTTATTTTTAGCTCATGAACTAGCGCACATTTCATGTAGGCAGTAAAAACACTGAAACGCAGGTGCGTATAAAGTAAGATCGAAATAAATGCTATAAGGTGTTTCAAAACTACAAAATGGTGTGTTTCTGCGTTAAGCACAGGTTGAAATACGAGCTAAGGTTGCTGTCTTAGCTTATTTTAATGAAGATATGCATAATGTAAGTTCTGTACGAGTTGAAATTTGAAGAAACGATGAAATGTTAAGCAACATTTTTAGCCTCTTAGCTTCTACCGCTCATTAGTTTAGTGAAGACAACCAATTATATATACATTTAAATAAATTATACAATGTATCTTACCTGTTGAGTCGTAACTTTGCTCGGCAACCAGTTGACGCAGTGCCTCGCGATGTTGTTGATGCTGAGCCTGAATTTGCAGCGCTATCTGTGACTTTCTCACTGTGGCACGTTCCAGGAGATCCTTGAAGCAACAGCAAGACAAGATTAGCAATAGAACGAGTAAAAGTAACGCGGCAATTTTGCAATTTTGTGGTATGGAAAATTAGAATTCAACTGCGCGAAACAGTCGAAAGCAGCAATGTGGAGGAGGTCGGATGTATAACTAAAAAGAATTCTCGAAAGTTTTTGGGTGAGTGTAAAGTGTATTTTTAAATGCAAAGAGCACAAAGTTTTCTCAGAGAGATAAAGAGTGCAAGAGAGCGGGAGCGAGAGGATATTAGAGACGTTGCAGCAGCTAATAAATGGGCGTCATGGCAACGCTTTAGTTAATAAAGAGTGTTCGGTCAATATAAACAAATATATGTAAGAATGTCTATGCTGCCGGGTATGATAATGTCTACTATAATTAATTAATGAAAGAAATGACACTGAACTACATGAATATGAGATGATTAATACAAATTTTTCACTTACATTTAGGGCCTTGAAAGGTGCAGGGGGCAAGGGCGGTGGCAGCTGCTCCTGTTCCCGTTGTTCTTGTTGCTTCTTGATTAGCGCTGCATTACGAGCTCGATTGGTGGCCGAACGGCTTGTGGCCGATGAAGATGAAGTATTTGTGCTTACCGGCGATGTTGTTGAATTTGTTGTTGTTGCTGGCGGTGTTGTTGTTGTCGCTGCTGTTGCTTGTTTTGGCACTGCACCGGTACTGCGACTTGAATCGCTGTCGTTTTTCATTATTAACTTTACGGGCGGAGTCGGCGCCATCAGTAAAGTATTATATATTTACAAAATATATCTATATGTAAATTATGTATACAACTAGCACAATTATTGTATAGCAACTGACACTAAAAACTTTTATAGCACCCACTTTTCCCTACTAGATGAAGTGATGTGTATCACTCACTATTTACTGTTTACTTAATTAAATGAGCTAAACTAGAATTTCGAAGCCAAGCAAACTTTTATTTCAGCACCAAACAACAGCTGCGTCCTTAAAACTAGAATTTAGCGCAGTGTGACCGCAGTTTGGCTCTTCAAATATACCGAGCGGTTCGTAGAGCATACAAAAATCTACCACAAACGCAATCGATATCAACAAAAGTTGTGCGACTTGTCGATATCGATTGGTTGTGCTAACGGAGCTCATA
This sequence comes from Drosophila nasuta, assembly GCF_023558535.2. NCBI lineage: Eukaryota > Metazoa > Arthropoda > Insecta > Diptera > Drosophilidae > Drosophila > Drosophila nasuta. Next base: position 7,957,549 of record NC_083457.1, read on the forward strand.
TTCAAAAAATGAAAACTGCCTATGAGGAGAATTATGGTTTAATCAATAATAATTACAAATGGTTACATATTTATTTTGTATATGTGTAAAGTAATCAGCAAACGGGACGATTAATCACTCGAACAGGTATTATTCTTTGCTTTGCTTGCGCTGAATAATTTCTTCCTTCAACGACTTGATGCGCAGACGTTCCGCCCTCAAGCTTTCCTCTTGACCACGCAAATCGCTTGTGAAATCCGTTACCATATTAATCATGGCATTCAACAGTTCCGCATTGTCAGGAGTAGCACGTGCTTCCGATGTGGCCGAAGTGGCAGATGTGGCTGCCTCCAAGGATTGAGCACTTCTGCTGGTGCTGCTCGTGCTGCTGCTAGATTGAATGGATTCCATGGTCTTGGTTTGTTTGCTCTTCATCACAGTTGACGATGATTGTGACTCCACGGAGGACAAGTGCTGCTCGATCAGTTTTGTAGAGTCCGTAATGTTCTGTACACGCTTGAATTGCGCCTTCAGATTGGCAATCTCCGCCAGCTTTTCCTGCAGATAATTGGCGGTCTCTTCATTGTCCTCCTCCTCTCCGACGGCGGAGGCAGCATCTGTTTGCTGCACTGCAGCCGCTTCATCTGTAGCAGAAAGTGACTCTGAGGCGATTTGTGACCCAGATGAACTGACCACCGTCGATGTCGATGAGGAAGTGACCTGTGAATGATGTTCTCGGGTCGCTTGTCTTAATTGCTGGCGCTGCACACTGAGACGAGACAATTCCTCTTGCAGCTGGCGATGTTCTTCTTGCATTTCCTGCAGCTGACGGTTGGAGGCCGCCAAAAGCTATGAAATATTAATAGAAAGACAGCTCATTTGTGCTATATTGTTCCCATTGTTCACATTATGTGTACTATATACACGATAAAAAAAAATACATACCTCGCTCAATGCGGAATTATCTTGAGGTTTATTCAACTCGTTGACCATTTCGGCAAACGTTCCCTGAAAATATAAAATTTTTTTCTGATGACTTTTGTATATGAAGCGTAGCGTGTTTAGCTAGCCATTAAATGATGTTTTCAAAACACACAATACAAAAACCTCACACACAGTATATGCTACATAGAGTACTAAAGAATTGTCTATTAATAACATTTCTCGTTACGAACCGACTTCGCGGCAATATTGGTGTCAATCATTTTGACGTTTTTGAAACAAATTGAAAAATTGAAAAGCATTGAACACACAAATTAAAAAAAAAGACTAGCACTTAATTTGAGTTATATAAAAACATACAGAAAGAAATGTGCAGGCGGTGCACTAAAACAAATACAAGTATAATCACAAAATAATTATGTTAAATTAGTTGTGTATATTTTAACAATTTTAACAATTGCCGCTGCTGATCTCTGTGCTCTAGGGGATGCCAATATTCCTACTAAATGTCTGTGCCGAAAATGAAAATATTTTATACGATAATTTATAATGTGTGCGTTCTCAAAACATAGAGTTTCTTTCTCAGCACTCGCACCAGGCGACAAATGTTTCAACAACAATATCGTTGCGCTCTCAGTCTCTCATGAAGACCCAGCATTCGATTTGTGACTCACTGAACTTATGCTGAACCCAATGGCAATTAAAATAATGAACATGTTGATGAGGGGCCTGTTCTCACCCGGATTGATAAGAGAAAAGTATCCATTAATAAAATTGATAGCTGAAAGCATATATAAATGAAGTTTTCGAAGAATGGAGACTTCAGTCAACCTGGAAGAAGACGAGCAAAAGTGAGTGAGTACAGTGATATAAAGAATTTCATAGAAAAATTATTTTATTCTTTTTTTGAAAGTGAACTTACGGATATTTCGCGGGATCTTAGTGATCTTTGTGGCTGTTCAAATGAAGAAAGCCAGAAGTGAAGAATATGATACGAGTAAAATTTTTACGAACAACTTGTCCCTTTGCGATGGGGTGGCCGATAAAGTATTTCTACCCTATATAGGAGATTGTAAAAAGTATTATCTATGCTGGGGTAAGCAAAAGAAAATGCAAAAATTTCTATAATTTGTACAAAAATTAATTCTACTGGCAGATGGAAAAGATTATGAAAAGAAATGTGACGATGGATATTATTTCAATGCGTATAATCAGAGTTGCAGCCGCAAATCTGACAATTGTCCACCCAAATGTGAACTTAATAAATTAACAACATTTAGCTATAGTCGAACGTGCAATAAATATGTGCTCTGTTATTATGAAATCCCGGTGCTGAGAACATGCCACGATAATTTGCAGTACAATCCGAAGACGGATCGCTGTGATTTCGCCCAATATGTGGACTGTGTGGATAACGAATGCTCGAGATTCGATGAAGCCAATGAACTGAGCTATTTGCCCAGCAAAGCATCCTGTGACAAATATTACTTGTGTGCCAAGGGCGTACCCGTAAGCTACACTTGCACGGCAGGATTACATTTCAGCACAAAATGCAATTGTTGTGACTACCCGGAAAAATCGAATTGCCAAGTTGGTTTCTATTTTGAATATTATTATTTTTGACAATAGTTCATTTTTCCCCCTATATAGATTACTGCAATTAATCGCAATATTCAGCCCTTTTCTCGCACACCATTGAAGAAGGTCGACAGCTTGTGTCCAGCTAGTGGAGTTCATTTCTTGGCCCACAATCAGCGTCGGGATGCCTACAACTATTGCGTAGATGGTCATGGTATTACCCTGGATTGCACACCGGGATTGTGGTATGATGCAAAGGTTCAAGAGTGCCGAGAACCCAAATATATTGAGGAGTAATTCATTAAATGATAAACTGAACAGACCCTTAAATACTGAATTTTACTTGAGTCTCTTAAATAATTCGCTTACATTCAGCTGCAATTGGTAAAAAAAGAATATTCCTTATATGTTGTATAGAGAAAACAGTATTTGCTGTTCGTAATACTTTTATTGTTTATACAAAGAAAGCAGAAAATACTTTATTTGTTGACTTGTAGCTGAGTTGCTTGAAAAATTTGCTTAATTTAGGTGACTTTGGGAAAACAACATTTTCTTTGTTTGTTTACTATAAAGAAAACCGAATTTGATTAATGTATTGCTATTGAAATAATTAGTTTACCTTTAATTATAGATAGCTAAACACACTTATTTATTACTGAACAAATAATTTACTTTCTTTTCTAATAGACTTTTATCTAAGCGGTTGAATTAATTCTGTTAATTTTATTTGTTGCCCTATCTGAAATACAAATCACACTCTACGCGAAAGTTTTGTTGTTGCTTTGTCGCCTGGCGGCTGCTGGCAGAGAGCACAGCATTTGTTTAACAGCTAAAATTAGCCCGCGTGAGCAGGGGGAAAGTCTGAGCATTCAGAACACAAATGAAATGCGAACACATTCGTTGAACTTTCAAATTGGTTTTATTTGCTTCGACACCCGAAACGCGACACATCCCTTAGGCACCCACAACAAATTGGGGTTCGCGGCATTCCTCCAGCTTGGCATCGTACACCAGACCAGGAGTGCAATCCAGAGTGACACCGCGACCATTCAAGCAGTAATAGTAAGCCTCCTTGCGGGTCTTGTGGGCAAAGAAATGTGCGCCCTCGTTGGGGCAACGAATGTCAGCGGAGCGTGGTGGCACCTTCGAGTAGGGTTGAATGTTGCGTTGCAGTGTCTCCACCTAACCGAAAAATAAAGTAGATCACAAATAGGCACTGGCAGTTGTGAGAATAGAAAATTACGCATACGCACCGTGCAATTGACGCGTGAGGGAAAGTCGCAGCTTTGAGCCTCGGGATTGTATTGCAGGCCACTGGCACAGGTTTGATTGATGGGCTGGCCGTCGAGACAGACAAAGTACTTATTACAGCGTGCTTTGCTGGCAATATAGACAATCGCATTGGCATTGTTGTTGCGCACACAAAGATTATCCACACAGTCGACATATTGGGGATAATCACAACGATCGATCTGCGCATTGTACTGCAGACCATCGCTACATTGACGTATCACCGGTGTGCCGCCAAAGCACATCACATACTTGGTACAGGTGCGATCATAGCCGAATGTGCTCAAGCCTTGAGCCGGACATTTGGGCAGGCAACGCACCTCGGAGACATCCGCACACTGCTGATCACGAGCATCGAAATAAGTATTATTTGAACAGTTGCGAGAAATGGCTGTCTGGCCTACAAAAAAAAAGCAGAGCGTGTTTGGAATGATTGATTAACAAGGAATTTCCTTGAACTTACCAATGCACAAATAGTATTCGGAGCAGCTGTTCACACTCGGCAGGAAGAGATTGTCGGTGACATTGGAGCAAATGTTGACGGCAGCGAAACCATGACCAAAAAGCGTGGCAAAGCACAGCACAGCAAACAGTTGGAAAGCCACTAGAAGAAAAGCAAAAGGTTATATATTTTTGAAGAGGTTCTGTTTGGTACTCACTTCTGTATGTTACTCGTATTGCAACTGTCTGTTCGCTGCGAAAGAAACTTCCATTTATACGCAAATTTCGCTCTTATTCATTCCTGTTTTATTTTATAGCAATCATCAGCTACCAAAATTTGCGTTGTCTTCGGTAAAAAACTGAAATTATCTGATTGGAGTTTTCTGGATGACAAGCGCAGAGTCAGCTTGCAAATTGGAAAGATAAAAGGTAATATGAGAAGAACATATTTGAACTCATATTCATAATACTAAGAGAACACACTCTTAACTTATCTAGCTCTCATATGGAAGCACACGATTTGCTGTCATCATTTTATCAGCTATTAATGTGCATGTGTTAATTTAACTTACAACATGTCCACTCAACATTACGCAGACAATTGAATGCCAATGTCGAGGCAGTGAATCATATTTCAATAGCCGCTATCTTTATGCTACGAAATTGATAATTTGCAGGGCAATTTATAATTAAATCGGTAGTCTATTGAGAATCATAATTTATGAGTTATTATAAAATTTACAAGTAAGAAAGATATAGTCTTGTGTTCTCGACAGTGAGATACCCGCTGCCCATTTTGAATTAAACCAAAACAATGCGCTTAGTTTCTTAAAATATACCAAATAATATACCTCAAAATACTAAAATATACCAAAGACAATATTCGGTACATCGAAGAAGAGGCAATATAGAAGTATTTCTTAAATAACTTTCACAATTTTCATCTGATCGCATTCAAATTCTCAGGAATCATACATTCTATAGTAATTAACATATATGTGTATATCTTATAGTCTCTGAGATCTGGGTGTCAATACAGACAGGCGGACAGACGGCGGACAGAAAACGTCTCGGCTGTTGACTCTGATCAAGAATATACACACTTTATAGGGTCCGACCGCCTTCTTCTGCCTGTTACATATATTTTCTGGAGGCACAAAGTTATAATACACTTTTACCCTATGGGTAGCGAGTATAAAAACAAATATACCAATTAAAATAATATAAACAATACAAAAGTATTAAAAATATATGTAAAATATTGAAAGAATCTGGAAATCTAATTCCCTCTATCTGTCTGTCTGGAATTTCGACTTTATGCACACCATATTTCTAAGTTTCAAATTAATTTGTTGAAACACGAGGCCTCATTCTTAGCGTATAAATTTAAAATCTCATGATTATGATCACCATATATTCATATATTTTATATATTTTAAATTTCACAAAACTTTTTTGACCTTCGGTGACAAAAGTTTCGTACACTTAAAATTAATAATATCATATTTGTGGCCCAAAATGTAGTTTGAGAATATAAGCAATAATAATAAAAGCATTTATAATTTTTATTAACATAATCTATTCTCATAATTATATACTACTCCTTATTTTTATGAAGCCGCAAGAAAGCACATTTTTTTTTCAAAATCATTGGAAAAAGATTTAAAAGAAAAAATGATACAAAACAAAAGAAGAATGTAAATCAAAATGTCTATACGCCATTTGCTAAATTAAAATGTAGTTTTCCTTTGGGAGTCTCGATACGCGTGCCGAAATTTGATAACGTTACTTCCCTAGAACTCATTAAGGTACTCGAGGAATTGATAGTTACACATGTCTGGATGTCTCAAAATAGAAGAAAAAAAGTAAGAAAATAAAAAAAGAAAAGAAAATCAATCTATCATATAAATTCAGCATTCACCGAGTACAAACAGATAGTTGAGTTCTGGAAGTGACACTACCAAGAAGTCAGTATACAAAACTTTTGCACATCAAAGTCGATTCTGATTGTTATTTAGTATTTTTTTTCTTTAAATAGTGAAGTTATTGTTGCCCCTTTATGGATTGCTCCTATGCGGTTTGGTCCAGTGTTCAGTGGGCCAAACAGTTGCAGCATCAACAACAAAATCACCACCGGATTTGGTGGCACCAATAGAGGAAGATGAAGAGGAGATTGCGGATGAATTAGCTGCAGAAGTTGCAAAATATGGTGTAGTTTTGAATGGCGTCGATTTGTGCGGAAATATTGCAACCAAAACTTTTCTACCATTTGTCGGCAATAAACACTATTATATTAATTGCAAAAGTAAGTAATAATAATATTACCTGAAATAGTATTGAAGAATATAAGTATTATTGTCATGCAGATCAGAAAATTTCTTCTGTTGGCAATTGTAATATCGCGTCAATAAGGGAGGAACATTGCGAGGGTATAACAGATTGCTCAATCGTATTCGATTACAAGTTGCAAATATGCACCACAAATGATACTGTGGATAAGATGACATTTATGAAAGAATGCGAACCAAAAGTATTGTCAAGTTTTTGCTATGATCGCACCTGCACAAAATACGTTCTATGTTTTTACAACACGCCAGTGTTGAGGGAATGCCAGGATGGCTTACAGTACAATTCGAAGACAGACCGTTGTGATTTTCCCGAATTTGTGGACTGTGTGGAAAACAAATGCTCGCAAGAAGAAACCCCTTATAATATTACATATGTGGCCAGCAAGGCTAGCTGTGAGAAATACTTCATTTGTGCTAATGGCCAGGCCAATGAACAAGAATGCTCAAGTGGATTGTACTTCGATGATACTTGCCCGTGTTGCAAGGTCAAGGATCAAGTTGACTGCACGGTAAATCAAATGCTTGCCTTGCTCGATGTCATACAAATCTGATTTACTTATTTTATTTATATTTACACTTTTAGTTGCAATCTGCCCAACAACGGAACATAAAGCCCTTCTCTCGATCGCCGCCACAACGTGCCGATATTATTTGTCCGCCGCAAGGAGTTCACTTTTATGCTCACAAGAGACGCCGCGATGCCTATTACTATTGCGTACAAGGTAATGGTATTACATTGGATTGCACGCCAGGTCTGCTGTACGACGTCAAGACTCGCGAATGCCGTGAACCCAAATACATTGCCTAACTTACCGAGCACTCTAACTTAATAAAAACATTTAGTTTGCATTCTTTCTTTTACTCACATTTGGTCAGCTTATCATAATGCATTATATTATGATTACAATTTACTTTTAGGATTTTTTAAATTTTATTCTCATTCAGAAAGCGTTGAAAAACATTCATTAAATTGTAGTTTCAAAAAAAAAACAACACTTTTCAATCTATAAGAATTCATTTCACTCTACTTCGATCAACTTTTTGACTACATTTCAAACTTCAATTGCATTAAAAAATAATCGTTATTAAACATTTTATAAAATGTAATATTTTTTTTAAATATTGTGAATTTGCATCAGTGAGATGAAATGTAAAAAATGTATATTAAAAAATAACTTAACGTAATAATATGCTGCTCCACAACTGCAACTAAAATCTTATTAAAAATTAAGTATACGATCAAAAATGTTGCTCCACATTTTCAACTAAAAAGCGAACGAATTGAATTAACTACTAATTTAAATTGGTGTTATTTGCAAATAGCTTTATTCAAAATCAAGCTAATATTTTTCTTTGCGCGGGTTGCGAGCTTTTTTAAATCCGTTTCCGAATCATTCACAATGGTGAGCATTCCATTTGGTATTGCGCATGTGTTGTGCAGCTGCCGTGGCTGCTATTGAGAGCGAACTGAGACCCCATTCATGCATGGGGCCACCCACTCACACACACATGCACACACTCACACACACACACATATGTATACACGACTCGTAACCAATACCGAAAACAAAAACAAATGTTGGCAGTCTCTGAATTGACTTTGCAAAGCAATTCACACACACGCACACAAAACGAAGAAATAATCTTGAATCTGAACTCATGAAAAGTGAAAATGTTTTGCTAGCTGCATTCAGAAATTCAGTTGGCGTTGTCAGTTCGCTGCGGGTCCTTGCGCAGGAGGTAGCACACATTGGCATAAAGGAGGCATTCGCAGTAAAATGAATACATAAAAGCGCGCAGTGTGTTCATACAAATTGTTTTGTCATATATATATAGAACCCGATCTATGCATTCCTTTTCCGTTCAACGAAAGCAAAAGAAAACCAAACACATTTAAATCAATTCTTAAAAATATTTCGATAGATATGATTTACAGTAAATGTGGCGAAACGTTTGTCGCGTGTTTCTAATTCAAGGCTGGCAAAAGGATTCGTTATTGCCAGTTGTGTGTATCGTGCCAGGTCAGTTGAGCGTTCAAGGACTTTTTCGTGCAATAACAACAATAACAATATGCGTGCAATAAAAAAAACAACAACATCAACAACAAAAAATGTGATTCAAATGTGCAAATAAAACACTAGACTTTATAATAAAATAACATACTTGCTTAATAAATACGAATTGAGTATATTGAGTAAAAGGGCGCAGGTAAAAATTACTAACAATTGACATGCAAATTGGCCTGCACTTGAAAATAAACCACACACATACACACGCACACCCACACGTACGCAGTTGCATACACCAACACATTAACACAGGGCTCGCATTGAAATTGCATTGAAATTGCTCACATTGCTCATATGTCGCATGTGCCATTAAGTGGGCAGCAGCAACGCAATCTGTCTGCTTGTCGCATTGACAGCCGAACAAACCAACAAACCAACAGACAGACAGAAAGGGAGACAGACAGATAGTTAGTCGTGGGCATTATATCCACCTACCTTTTGACCTAAGCTGATTTCATAGCAAACTCGTATCCAACGCATTCTCGCTTTTCGCATTTTGCGTTTGCAAAGAAATTCAACAACAAATTCACTTCCCGCCAAGGCGAAATAACAAACAGGGCCCCCAAAAGGTTGACGGCAAAAGCAAACCATGAAATACAACAACAACAACGATAACAAACAAAAAAGAGGAAGGCTGTGAAGCCCAGTTAACAAAGTGAGAGTGAAAGGGTTTGTGGGGTTCGACATCGGCGCGTGCTTTTTCACTTTACAATTTTTGTTTTGTTTGGCATATTTTCACTCGACTCAGGCTGTGTCTCCAACAAAAAAAAATCAACTAAAGATAAGGAAATCTACGAGTACTCATGGAAGCAGAAAGAAAAATGTTTGGCATGCAGTCACAAATGTCTAGACTCTAGACAAAGACATGCCTTGAAAATGTTTAGCATTTTGCATACTCTTTGATTAAAAGTGAAATCACAATAGAGCAAAGTTTCTTTTTATGAGTTAACAATCAAAGTAAATTGCAGTTTTCTTTTGTAATCTTTGAGGGTATCATTGTTTCCCTTTTTTATATTCATTTTATTGGTAATGAGTATTAATGCTCTTCCTTTTGTAAGTCATGCTTATTTAATAAGTAAAGAAGCTGTTGCTCACTTCAAAAATATAATATTTTTAACTTTTACGGCTCATGAATTTCTTAATATTATTTCCTAATAATTATTTTTGTATTTAATAATAATATATTTTTGAATTGTTAATGGCAGATCTTGAAAGAATCGATATTCGTTAGGCTACTTCAAGATTTCAAAATCAGTCAGTTGAAAATATTTAACAACATATACTTAAAAAAAAATTATTTTCATCAAAAAATTAAAAAATTACTTTCATCAAAAAAATAGAAAAATTATTTTCATCAAAATAATAAAAAATTTGGTTCATCTGTTTCCGCCCGGGATCGAACCGGGGGCCTTCTGCGTGTTAGGCAGATGTGATAACCGCTACACCACGGAAACAGTTGGACGCATGTGAGTCAAATAAAGCATTTATAGTTGGAGTCATCAACATGAGTTGGGCAATTTGCCAACCGGTACGTCGCGGCACGGCAAACAAGTTCAAACAACAATGACAATAAAAAAGCGAAAGGCAATGGCACTCTAAAATTAAAGCTAAAAGCAAGGGCAGTGGACAAAGAGATTATGTATAAATGTGCCTATATACTGTATGCATATGAAAGTGTGCGCATTTAATTTTATGTATGAATATGAACAGAAACTTGTTTAGAGCTTTAAATTGTAATAAATTTACGGCACTAAAATGAAAATGAATAGATCACAAACAGAATGGAGTGAATTAAAAGAATGCTTGAATTAGATAAGATTAGTTTTTTCTTTAAAAATCTTATTTTATAAATTGATTAGATAGGTTATAACTAGTTGAAAATCGAGCTGATAATTTAAATAAATTTTTCTGTATATTTTATATAACTTTAAGTTATTTAAAGCATTCTACAGTTAAATAATTTGACTCCAAGCAAAATTCATTGTAAATGTGAACTGAAAGTTAAAAGTAGTATGTAGTTTCTTAAAAAAAATGCTTTCAATTTTTAAAAAAAGTAATCGTCTGTTTCCGCCCGGGATCGAACCGGGGGCCTTCTGCGTGTTAGGCAGATGTGATAACCGCTACACCACGGAAACAGTTGGAACTACTTTGGTCAAATAGTCAAATTGAACTTCAAAGTTCAGAAACTGATCAAATAAAGGAAACTCGAAATAATTGTGGCTATTCACAAATCAGTCTGGAATGCGTCCAAATCATTGCCAGTTTTATTCCGCTTTTTATTGCCACTGAAAACAGCTTGAGGTCTGCCAAGCAGATAATAGAATTATATGCTTATTGAGTGAACAATTTATGTACATCCCATGCAAGGTGTACAAGATATTGTATCAAATATTTATATATTTCGCTTGCTGTGCTGTTTACAGGGTGTTTTCGATATAGAGTTCGGCAACAAAGTAGTCAAGCTACAAATATCAAGAATATGTTGGAAGTAATGGCAAACAAAGAAGTAGTTGGAAGGTGTGAGATGAAACTTGAAACTTTTCTGAGGTCAACCCTTAAGCAATTGAACTAAGACAGCGGTTTCGCTACTAACAATATAAAGGAGCACTTTAAACAATACTAGTATCAGAAATTTGATCTCTGAAGACAATGTCAATGCTTATTAATTTCGATTCCGACATGTTCCCAGAACACTTTGTGTTTCTACTTGTTGACCACTTGAGGTAAACGATGCTGCAAATTCAACTCTAGACAGCGAATAGCCAACTGTAATCATAATAAGCAAATCCATAGAGCTTTAAGATAAAAAAAATGAGAGAACAAATCAAGCGTGCACAATGCATTGAACCTTGGAAGTCAGGCAAATTGTTGAACAAATGCGAATACGAATACGAATAGTCGCCCAAAGTCCCCAAGAAGAAGGAGAGAGGTCGAAATGAGCAAAGGCAAGCAAGTTGAAATGAACCTATCAAAAGGTTGTCAAAATGTCTCTTTTAAATACGAGTATGTTTATTTTATTACTTTTGCTCGTGCTTGAGTATTTATTTATTTGTGCACTGCTCTGAGTGTCGTTGTGTAACTTTTCTCGCTCAAGATGTCGATGACAATGTGCAAAGCATTGAACTTTGAACTTTGACGAGCAAACACACACACACACACACACACGAACTTCTAGCTGGAGCATAGACAATTTCTAGCAAAGTTGTCTCAAATGGAGATGTGATTTTAAACGCCAGGATATTTAATATGCAATCTTTTCTATTTCTTTATTTTGTTACTTTTTATGCGATTTTTGGTTGTCATTGTTGATTGGCTAACACCGCAACGACGACCACCGGCCAGACCAAACACGACCACAGAGAACAGTTCAATGAACAGCTAAGCAAGTTAAGCGGAAAACTCAAATGTAAACAAAGCACGGAGAGTGCACATTGAGACGAAAGCGTTATAAATTGGTAAGAGTTGCAAGGAAGTGTCAAGAAGTTAATTTGAGATGATGAATTCAATTAGTATAAACTCTAAGCTGGTTGATTACTTTAATTGAATTTTTAATTGTATTGTTAATTATGAAGTTACCAATTCGGAGTTTTAAATATTCTTCTTAATTAATCCTTTTGGCAAAAAAGTATTTCATCTGTTTCCGCCCGGGATCGAACCGGGGGCCTTCTGCGTGTTAGGCAGATGTGATAACCGCTACACCACGGAAACAGTTGAAATTGGGAGAGCCAAATAGCCAATTTCAAAATAAGATTGTATTAGGCCGCTGTGCAAAACCTAGACCAGTATTTTTGGCTTTCAAAATCGACTAAAAAAACTTGCTACCACATTATTTGTCTGTCGCCTATGTTATGCTATTGCTTCTATTTGTGACAATATTAATTAAAACCAAATTAATTGACGCAAAGTATTTTACATATATAGGAATGGCTATAAGGAGTTGGAATTCAAAGTATAGAAACAAGTTGAAAAGTGCATTAATTACAAAAATCTGCATTCATACTATAAACAATGTATACACTAAAAAGTTAGTCAGACAGACAGAAGGATATATGGATATTTGTGCAAAAAATATTATTACTGTTTCCGCCCGGGATCGAACCGGGGGCCTTCTGCGTGTTAGGCAGATGTGATAACCGCTACACCACGGAAACGGTTGAAAACGAGCCGCCAAAATAGATAGTTTCAAATCAATTTTTTAATTTTTCGATAAAAACTGGTCAAGCTTTAAGCTATTTTAAAATTGATTTAATTATTTGCCAGTGGCAGATAAAATTAATTAAGAGGTGGACTGATAATCAATATAAAATTTATTAATATATAATAAATAAATATTGTACTAAAGGCACACCTAGAAAATAAGACGAGATATTGATCCAAAACAAGGTGCTAAATCTTACCAAAAATTTGAAAAGTTCAGAGTAACAATAGACTCTGCTAAAGAATATTTTCAAGGAATTAATAGATTTTCAAAAGTTTTGGCAAAATGAAAAAAAATGTAATCATCTGTTTCCGCCCGGGATCGAACCGGGGGCCTTCTGCGTGTTAGGCAGATGTGATAACCGCTACACCACGGAAACAGTTGAATCTATGCAGGAGCAATGCCTTTCACACTTTTCAATCCAAAAAAAGATTAATACGAGTATAATTATTTAAAATTAACTTTTTAACAATAATTATAGAATGCATTTAGTGACTAGCAACCACTGTGCGAGTACTAGGACGTGTTCTTTCGAACATCGCACCTTGTGTGTGGCGGCAATGTTGTTGGCCCTTTCCCTCGCGGCCGAGCAACATTCATTGCTCCCGTACTCTCCCCGTGGAATGTCTGTGCTAAGTTTTTGGCGGGCTTTGGCTTTTGTGTAGAGAGCAAGAGACATGGAGAAAGTTTGTCAGTTTTTGGCTGCTGTTGTTGCTGCTGCTGCAGGCAATGACACGGGAAGTGAAAGCGTTAGCAGTATTTTGTTGTCCTTGTTGGTAGAACGAGTATTATTATTATTATTATTGGAGGGGTTGCTTTTGACTGCTACTGCTGCCCAGTCAACCTTTGTTTGCCGTGTGTTGCATGGGGAAAGTACTTTTTTGGGGGGACTGATGCCACTTTTGTGGCGGGGTAGTTGAACTTGAAAGAACGCACAAAGAGGAAATAGCAGACAGACTTGGAGTGCAGCAGCAACAGCAGCAACAGCAGCATAATAAAAAGCGATGTGCACGTTTCCTGTTTTAGCAAATCCAAGTGTCTGGTGAGTGAGTTGTATCTGTGTGAGATATATTTCTTCTTCCGTCTAGAGCCAAATGAGTCATGCGCTTTGTCTGGCTGCCAGTAGAAAGAAACTTGCAAGAAACCCTTAACTTCAAATAAGTTTCGCGACGCGACACAATCGCACAACGCATCGTGTCGTTGTGTTAAACATCAATTCTTACTTTACAGTCCTTACAGTCAAGTGGGAAGTCTGAAGTCTGGACATGCATTTCTGGATTGACAAACGGTCGCAACAATGCGGTTTTGGTCGCTCGCGTGTAGCCGCCTCATTGTCGCATGCAGGAGGCGGTCTCAGCTATGGCCATCCGCCACGTCGCAGCAAGTCGAGCAGCAGCAGCAGCGGAAGCAACATGATCAACGCCAGCAGTAGCAGCAGCGGCGGTGGCAGCGCCAATGCCAGTGGCAGCCACAGCCAAGCTTTGGCCTCTGTGCATCGGGCATTGGCGCCTTATGGTGGAGGTGGCGATTATCAGTCGGGAGGCGCGGGCACAAGTCGCCAGGCAACGCAATATGGCAGCAGCAATAATAATAGTGCACATGCCAACAACCAGCAATTGCTGCTGCATCACAACAGCAGCAACAATAACAACGGCAGCAGCAGCAGCAGCGGCGGTGGCGGCAGCAATGCCATGACAACAACTGCCAGCAACAATAACAATGCCAATGCAACTGCTGCTTCTTCGGCTGCCGTGTTAACGGGCAGTGGCACCATTGTGCCGCTTGTGGCACGTGGCTCGCATTACCATCAGCATAGCACGCGCTATCAGCCGCGACCACAGCAGCAGCAGCAGCAACTGCAACAATTGCAGCACCAACAACTGCAGCAGTTGCAGCAACAGCAGCAGCACCAGCAACAACATCACTATAGCTACAACTATCATCATCCGCAGTTTGGCAACATGGCTGTTCCCGTGCGACAATATGAGTCACAGCAGCAACATCATCAGCAGCAGCAACATCAGCAGCACTCGGGAGTCTATGCGTAAGTCATTTGAATCGATTTATTATTGAGAAAGTTAACTATGACTCAACTTATTTATTTATTCTATTTTGTTGCATAAATTCGATCGAAAACTTCTTGTATTTATTTTCATTGTAATTTTTATTAAAATTGATGATAAGACAATAACAAAATAAATAGACGAGACAATTATGCTTTGAGTTATTAGAAAATTTAACGATATACAATAATTTGAATGTAATTATTATGAAGTGCATTTCCATTATTTTAATTGAAATATAGTATATATATTTTTTTAGATGATTGAAGGTTTATTGCAGATTTTCTGTTTTAAATATTTACTTTTGAATCTATTAAAATTCATTATTTGCAAATGTTTAGCATTAAAATTGATGAGGGAAATTATCTTGCACTTTCTAGGTATAAATGAGTTTTACTTTTTGGATTTTATGGAACAAGAAAATCATTTGTGTTGTATAATTTCTTCACATTGACATTATAAATTAAAATGTCTCTCGTTTTTTGGACAGTTCTCATGCAGTTTCTCTCAATTACTTACAAGTATACTCTCAATTCCGCAGAGACGATGCCTACAGCGCGTATCACCATCACCACAGCAGCAGCAACAGCGGCAACAACGGCTGCAGCAGCAACAGCAACAGCACACGTTATGCCACGCCGCGACGCCACAATTCCAGCAACAACATGCGACACGCGACAGCAACTGCATCGGTGGGAACAACAACATCAACAGCACCAGCAGGGGGAGGAGCAGCCACAACCGCCACGCCCATACCGCCCACACAGACAACGGCACAGCACAGCAGCAATCAGCTGCAGCAGCAACATCACGCATTGCTGCAACATGCGGACTCGCAGCTGCTGCCAAGTCATCTGAAATGTGGCATGTGCGCTTCGCTGGTGCTCGCCTCGGTATTTGTGGCGGGCGCGAAGTTCTACTTTGACCACCAGGGCACCGGGCTGGAGGTGTTGATATTCTGCGCCTTTTCGGCGACATTCTTTCTGGCTGCCTGCATGGTGTCGCTGTGTCGCATCCCCAAAGGATTGCTGCCCAATCGCAGCGATGGCCGTGCCGTGTGTCACAGTCGTGGCATCAATGCTGTTGGCGGTGGCGGTGGCGGAGGCGGAGGAGGGGATGGGAATGCGGATGGCGATTATATACTGGAGCTGAATAATGTGCGCTATTTGGATGAGCGACAGGTGGAGATAAGTGCGGCAACGGCGGCAGCAGCTGCCGCTGGACCGCCGCCATATCATATAGCAATCTTGTTGCCGGAACAGACACCGACGGCGCTGGGCAAGCAGCTGCCAATGGATGAATCACCGCCGCCGTCCTACGATAAGATTCTCGTCTAGATTTTAGTGGTAGCGCTTTTGGTTTTTCTTCGTTTAGGAATTGAGCGTCAATTTCAGTTGAAAGAAACCAGCTATCAAACCCAAATCCAATGAAACCAAACCAAACCAAAATACTCTTGCTCAATATTTTTCTAATGATATCAAAATTTATATAAACATATACACAAGGCAAAAATGACATTTGCATATAGATGATATATATATATAAAGATATACATATATATACACATACATATACATATAAATTCTAAATATAAATATAACGAACAAAAAGTATATTTTTAAGCTCCAATTAATATTTTTACACTTTGAACTTTCTAATCCATAAACACGCAAAACACACACAAAAAAACGTTCCCTAAGAAAAACCCCAAATCTCTTTACTAAAACTATGTATCATTTTTGTTCTGTGATATGCTCAAAAGAAAATCATACGAGATAAACCATTAGAGACAAAGCAAAGTAAAGAACGATGTAAGCAAACAAAATATATAAAAAACAAACAAAACAAATAGAAAATAGAAAACATATACACTACTATACGAATATGTGACAAAATAAAACTAAATACACATCAATCAGCCAAAACAGTATTAGTAGTCAAGTAGATACTTAAGTAACGAACTACTCATATGCAAGCATTAAATAATAATGTAAAGGTGCAACATAATGCAGATAAATAAAGTACGAACTAATTTCAAAATTGAATTCAAATGCGATGAAATCATTTATCGATACCATTAACAGTCACAGTATATTTTCGATATTTGTCGGTGTGGTGACACTGGTTGTCAAACAATCGATTGTGCTTTGTTTGGTATTTTTCGACAGTATTTCTCAGTCTCGAGTTGCGGTCACATTACGCTAGCATTGCTTATTATTTGCAAAACAAAATTTGTTTTAAATGACTCGCCATGCAAGGAATTGCACCGCCGGTGCTGTTTACACCTATAACGAGAAGAAACGCGATGCTGCCGAATCTGGTTATGGAACAAATGCCAAGCGCCTGGGCAAGGATTCAGTAAAATCCTTCGATTGCTGCTCACTCACATTGCAGCCATGCAGAAACCCCGTAGTTACCAAGGATGGATATCTCTTCGATAAGGAAGCCATACTGCAATACATTGTGACCAAAAAGAATGAATATAGCCGCAAACTCAAGGAATACGAACGTTTGCGTCGCGTAGAGGAAAATGAATTGGCCGCTGAGGCCAACAATAAACAACAGGCGCGCATGGAGCGTTTCGTCAATGCCGAGAAGCCCACAACGACGCCAGCCCACAAGCCAGCTGCCGCTGCAACAGCCGTGAAATCCAGCGACTTAAATGCCACGCCCAGCACATCAGCTGCAGCAGCTGCGGCCGCAACTTCTACTTCTGTCAGCTCCATTTCTAACATGGCTAACGGACATGAGAAGAAGCTGCCCAGTTTTTGGTTGCCTTCGGAGTGTCCCAACGCTGGTGCTGCCAAAGCACAAAAACCAGATGCCACAATTTACTGTCCTGTGTCCCAGCAGCCATTGAAAGTCAAGGATCTGATTGATGTCAAGTTTACGCTACTGAAGGATGGCGATACAAAGAAATCACTGATTGCTAAGGAAGCGCGTTACATGTGTCCCATCACACATGATGTGCTCAGCAATGCGGTGCCGTGTGCTGTGCTGCGTCCCACGTAAGCAAACTAAAGTTGTTATATCATAAAAGTTGTTTAATTGTGTTTCTCTTGAAGCGGCGATGTGGTCACTGTGGAGTGTGTGGAGAAGCTCATACGCAAGGACATGATTCATCCGCTTACGGATCGCAAGCTTAAGGACAAAGATATCATTTTGTTGCAAAGGGTAAATGCCACATTTGAGGCTTCTTGCTGGACTTTTATTTAAAAATTTATTTCTTACAGGGAGGCACAGGTTACGCTATTACTAATGACAATCTGCAGGCCAAGGAAAAGCGGCCCATGTTACAGGTTTAGACAGAATTTTAATTGATTTTATATTAATGTAGTTAAGCTCTGACAACAATAAAAACAATAATCCGTGCGAAAGCCATCACAATTTTTTTAATAAGATTTTAAATTTATCTAATTAATTTAAGTTTTTAGGTATTAATTTTAGGAAAACATCCTTCATGTGTATTTCAACAGAATTTTTTATTTATGTCAAGTTAAAAAATACATAAAATAGTAATGTCAAGATAAATAGTTTATCAATATTCGAATTTACACAGAGAATATGGATATTAACAAAGAATGTTAAATCTATCTAATTTCTTTACATTAAAAAGTATCGCTCTTTTCTGAAGTTTTGTTGACTATTACTTTACTTAAATTCCAGTTTACTGTAGATTTATTTAATATCAAGAACCTAAAACTAGAGATTCGCCAAGCTTGTAAATATATACTTTGGAATCTCTAGGAATCGGTTCTTTATTCGTAAGAAAATTGAGGCCTTAAATCTGTCTGCTGTAAAATATTTAATAGTTAAATTATTAGACAAATTTTGAGGCAATGCCAAAATGTAAGTTGTTGGCGACCTTGACATACTGCCGAGCACAACACTTGGCAAACAGATAAATTATTGCCAAAAAAAACTGTTACACATGTTTGCTGATAACAATGCTGATAAGCATTAGAAAGCGACCTTGAAAATTGCAATAAAAAGGCGTTGAAACTTCGATATTCACAACAAACTTGAAGTCAATTGAACACACAAAATGTGCCAGCTCCAAGAATACGCCAAGCTGCTCTGCCTGCTCCTGGTTGCAGGAATAGTGAACACACAACAAGCAGATGAGTTTCCGCAATGCAACAACGTGGCAATGGACACCTTCATAGTGGCTATAGATGATTGCACCAGCTATATATATTGCAATGGAGAGAACTCCTTCAGGGACACGTGTCCAGAACAAACCTATTTCGATGGCAACTCGCAGGAATGCGCCTTCGATGATGCAGGCATTTGTTTACTCTCCATCGAGACGACAACAATCGAGACAACTAACATTCTAGGAGAAGAGGAACGTAAAGAGGTGGAGGAAGTGGAGCAGGAAGAGATTGCCACAACAACAGCAGCCACAGAGCCACCAGCAGCCACAGAGCCACCAGCAGCCACAGCTCCACCAGCAGCCGTTGATGTTAAACCAACTGCTCCAGCTGGCGGTAGACCGCATTGCGATGCCATTGGCGATGGTTATCATCCACATCCGGATCGCTGCGAGTATTATTACAGTTGCCTGGGTGGTTATTTGACCATTGTGCGTTGTCCTTTCAAATACGGCTGGGATTATGCGGAGGGACGCTGCAAGCCGATGTCAGAGGCGCAATGCTTTAGCTTATAAGTTGATTCTTGATAAATCTCGTTAAGTCTTGTGTCTAAGGTGCTGGGGTTAACCCAAATTTGTGTGTCGCGAGAGATATGACAATAATAAATAAGTATTTGTGGCATTTTAATGAATTGAAAAAGTGCAGCGACGAAGCGGGGAACAGCCAAGGCGACGGGGGATTTTGGTTTTCGGGGCCCAGCAGCGCCTCCAATGCGCCTCCATTTGTATTTGTCAGGCGTTGTCAACATAATTCAACTCACACAGCACAGCAGGTATGAAAATGTATTTTTGTAACACGACTATTTTCTTTCAATGATTTTTGGCCGTTTCCACGTTTTTATTGCAAATTAATAATGCAGAGACACAGGGCAGTGTGTGTGTGTGTGTGTGTGTGTGTGTGTGTGTGTGTGTGTGTGTGGCATGTCAATTGTGTGCAGCAGTTGGATTGCATTTCGTTGCTCATTAGGTGTGTGTGTGATGTACTAACAAATGTTTTGATTAACTAAATGTTGTGGCAACCAATTAATGAAACAACAAATTGTCAGTACAAAACTGCAACAATTTCTCAACGAGAGAATAACACTCTGGCTGCCATCTCATTAATTAGAACATGGAGCAGACGACAACGATCCCGATGCTGCTGTTGCTGCTGATGCTGATGCTAATGCTGATGAGATTGAGATCGTTAGGAACTGAGCAAAGACATCCACAAGGCAGAATCACATCAACAGCTAAAGCTACAACCACAACGACAACTACAGCGACGACATCCACAAAGACGACGACGACGACAACGAGCGAGAAATCAAATCAGCAAAACAAATGGCAACAGCAACAACAAGAAGAACGGCAAAAATTGTCAAGAGATGGACATTCGAAAAATAGAAAATCTCCAACTAAAACCGAAAGAATTGAAACATTTTCGGATATTTTCATTTCAGATGCGAGCAGCAAACGGTTAACAAAGGTGCGCGCTTTGGCGAAAACGACGAAAATCACACAAAATCCCAAAGAAACCGAAATATATAAAAGATAAAATACAATATCTACGCGTGAAAATGCTGTGAAAACTCATGCAAGGCAATTCATCAATGTGAAGGATCTGAAGACAAAACAAAACGTTTAAATAATTCTATTAAATACAACATTAAAATAAATAAAATGAAAATAAAGCTGAATTTATGGAAATTGTCAAAATGGATTAAATGAGCTACAATTCAACGTGATAAATAACATAAATAAACATATTTCAAAAAATTTTAAATGCGGCGTGGATTTATTAATAACTTTGTTAATTAAAATGTTTGTTTAAAAAATAAATAAATTGAAAAAAGGATTAAATAATTTATGTGTCAAGGATAAGAAATAAAAGTTGTAGAATTGTGTTATAAATAAATAAAATACATTATTTAAAATATTGTATAATAGTCATAAAATTTTCTAGATTATGCTGCGCTCGATAAAAGGGATAAATAAATGAAATAAATGTGTTGTTGCAACGCGTGGCAAACTTAAACATAAAAACGCATCAAGCGCACATAAATTAAAAACAAATGGCAAAAATAACAAATTTTATGTGAGCAGCAAAAGCAACAAGAAGAAAAATATCAGTAATAAATCTAAAATATCTTTTGGCAATGAAACTAAAACAAAGTGTGTGTAAAATCCAAAGGCGTATACACAAAAATTATAAAAAATAATATGCAAACGGAATAGCTAAAATGTTACTAATCGCAAAAAAACGAATAAGCTCAAAATTTGTTGACGAAACAACAGATTAAATAGTGTGTGTGACTGTTTCCAAGAAATATCTCCATCAAGCGGATTATTAAAACTGTTTGATATACATACATATATAAAAAAAACAAACACTTAAAATGTTGAAATGATTTTTTTTAAATGAGTATGTGACAAGTAGCGAGCGACATTAAACACAATATAAAAATGTCATTATTGTTAATACTAAACACAAGTCTTCCATAAAATGGAACAGCTTCAAAAAGACTTTTTCGCATGTTTTCAATAAAAGGAACATAAACTGTGACGAGAAAAGGAAATTGTGAAAATTTAAATTGCTGACAAATCTGAAAAATTCCAGTTGAGAGCTTAATTAAATTGAATTGGGCCTAAGACTAAAAATAGATTTAGCCAGGGCTGGACTGTGTCAACTAAATCCCCACGAATTAAAGCGAAGAGCAGGAAATTTAATTTAACATATAAGTTAATAAACTAAACGAGAAATCTAAAACGCGCTGCGTCACAAAAAACAGCAAAAAAATATAAAGAATAAATGAACGGAAATTTATGTTCGCCCATGTCATGGAACAAATGAAAGTTAAAGAAAATGAAACCAAACAAAATGCCAAAATCCTTTTGAGTTTTATTGGAATGGCGGCAACGCGGCGTATGAGCGATTATGTGTAAAATATTACGCATCAACACGCAAAAAAAAAGCAGAAGAAAGAAATATGAAATGAGGTGGAGAAAAGGCAAAAAAAAGAGGGCGGGAGGAGGGCATTCGAAGCAAAGGGTGCAGGCAGATGTGTTGATGATGAAATCACTTGACAAAGACAGCACTTGGACAACAAATCAAAATAGACAGGCTGGCGAGAGCGTTTAGCACAATTCTTGTTGTGCGGCTATTTAAAAATATATACATATACAACAACAACAACAGGCAACGACAACAACAACAACAACAACAGCAAAAAACTAATTTCGGAATACGAGCATATCAAGTAAAAACTGAGCACAGCAAAATACCAAAGAGTTACGGAAAAGACACTTTCTGTGTGAACGAGCGCCAAAAAGGCCATACCCCAGAGCGTCCTTCTTCTGCTCCACACACCGCACCGCACCGCATCGCTGGTATTCTTTGCCTGCCTTGCCTTTCTTTTCTTTTGGTTTCTGCCAGCGTTGTCGCTCAATAGAAAAATGCTTAGATGCGATTTCTCAGACCGCTGTGCACACATAATGGAATGAAGAAAATTCCGTCTGTCTGCAGCAACAGCAACAGCAACAACAACAGCAACAGCAACAAATCGCATGCTGGGCACCAAATAAAACGACAAACGGCAAACGGCTAGCAAAGATGTCGTAGTTGTCACTTTCGGGGCCTCCAATGAGTTGCAGTTTGCAATTCTCACACAATTTCTTTTATGCATGTCCGTTGCACACACAAAAATAGCCCTCGGACAAAAGTAGTGATCTCTCTCCCCCGTTCCACCTCAAGCATCACGATCATCATCACCAACTACGCTACTAAGTAGTATTTCATTGCATCTAGTATAATCGCAACAGCAGCGGCAACACCTCGCAAAACCCTCCTCTGTCAATGGTTGAAACAATGGAAATTGGCAGATTTATAGCGCAGCCCAGAAACCCACAACTAAAGAGCATCAGCAACAGATACAACAGATAGAGATAGATATAGACACATATAACCCAGGCCAGGCCAGCGAAAAACAAGCACAACAACAAGCATAGCAAATTAATTTTATTTAAATAAATTTAATTTAATTGCCAGCCAAAAAGCACATGCTAAACCCCTCACTCACTCACTCACACCCTAAGCATTGTTGTTTTTCTTCCTTTTAGCATTTTTATTGTAATTTAGATTTGTCAACTGGCTGCCAGCCTGCCGAATTTTGCTGTGCGCTGACAATATTCAACCAAATAAACTAAGCACCATCCAAAATACAAAATACAAAAAAAAAGATACATAGACTACCTTGGAATGCTTTGAAACGAAAATGCGACAACAATTTCGAGTAAAACAGATAGATAGAGAAAACGTAAGCAGAGGGCCATAAATATAAAGGATTAGAAATGAAAACGCTTCAGCAATTTAATAACAATTTCATGGAATTCCAATGATTTTTAAAAGAGGCAATAAAGTGTGCGAAAGATCTGAACAGCTTGTGTTTTACATTAATTTTAAAGCAAACCTTAATATTTTTTAGTTGAAAATACTTTAATTAAAAGATGCCTCCACAGAATTTCTAATTAAAAACATTTTAAAATCTCTGCCTAAATATATAACCCCATATATTTTTAATAATCCCATTCAAAAATACTTTGACAAAATTCTCCAGTGCCAAACAAATCACATTTTTTCATTGTACGCTTTCTATAAAATAAATTTACAGAATTTTCCTTAATCCATTTCTACTCCAACCCTTCAGTTATCCCTGACCCATGCCGTAGGTACCTTCTTCATTCTCATTGACAACACACTGCACACTCACAATGATATTCACAGCGATACTCGCATGCCATGGCGTATGAGTAATAATGCCAAATGCTACGACACAATACGTATACGCCGCGTGTACGTCTCGCAAAAGCGACAGGCCGCCAAAAGATCAACGCTCTATAAAGAGCATGGTGTGGATCTCTTAAAATCAAAAACGAAACGAAAAACGAAAAGTGTGTGACAAAATGTTCAATAAATAAACAAATAAAACCGACAGCAAACCAAAACGCAAGCAACAAAACAAACAAACAAAATTATGAATAGAACAAATAAATATTTTCTTCATGTGTTTGTGTGTATTTGAATAACACGCGTTTCTTTGGCCCACACTCTTGAGTCCATTAATAAAAAGTGTTTTTTCGATCGTAAAATAATTATTGAAATGTTCTTTTGCAGCGAAAACATTTATGTAAGGAAGCAAAGGCAAAACTTAACTTCATGAATTATGGAACATGTAAATACAACAAATGCAACAAGACAACAACAACAACTGCAGCAGCATCAACTGGAGCAACAGCAACAACATAATGAAAATCAACAACAATTTTGCCTACGATGGCATAATCATCAGGTAAGAAGCACTCAAGGATGATACAATAAGAAAATGAAGAAAAATAAAATAAGCATGAAATTCAAATTACAATAACAAATAGAAGATAAATAAAAGAAACATGAAATACAAACTATTATTTTGTAGGATAGAACTCAGGGATTAACAATAAAAAATATAAGACAAATAAAATAAGCTAGAAATAATAAAAACTTGAATTAAATATTTAAATAAAAACAATAGAAACAGTTGTGATCTTTAGCAAAAAAAAATATATTTATAAAAAATAGTTGGCTGTCATTAAAATGATCTGTTTGAGATTATGAGATTTCGCATTCTATGTTCATTCATATTTAAGATACTTAGACTATAATCTATCGACTTCATACGGACGTCATTTATCTAAAGAAATCTTTGATCACCATAGGGAATAATAAATTAAATGAATATAACATAGACTATCAACAATAATTTGTAAATTATGCGAATAGTTAAGGAAATGTTTCTCGTTCACCTTTATGCATGTAAATAAATTGTGTTGTGATTCAACAAATGGGCATTCAACTGTCACATTTGCTAAATTTTCCAAAAATATAAATAAATAATATCCTAAAAACCAACAACATATAAACCATTAGCGTTCATTACACAGCGTTGCTCCAGGTGTCATTAATTGTGAACTACTTAGCTCATCGTGTGATTTATAGGCTCCAATGTGTTTGTTATTCAAAGCAGCCGCGCAAAACTTAAAATAATGAATATAAATGAGTGTTTTTATAGGCGACGTCAGCGTTATTTCGTGACTGAGTGAGTGGGTGAGGGGATGTGGGGGGAATTATCTAGAGGCTTGGCCTCGGTCATAAAATTGACTGGACATCGTTCATAAGAAAGCGGTCCGGCCAAAGAAATGTCACTCGTCTATATATAGGCTATATAATCAGCTCAGCATATAGAAATAAAGAAGCTGCTTATTCTCACATACTTGTTTGTAGTTTTCCGCATTTCATACAGTGAGAATTTTTGTGGTTGTTGGTACTAGGATCACAACCACAACGAACGAGCCACAAAGCTGTCCAAAATAGCCAAAGGCAGCGAAGCGGGAGAAAGCTGCCAGAAGGGGTGAGGAGAAGGTGGAGAAAAATGTCAAATAAATGAAATTTTCGTGAAATTGCCAAAATCCATAGAATTTTTACTAGCAACTACAACTACAAGAGCGAGAGTAAATCTAATTTCGAATTGTCGCAGGCGAAACGCGACGCAGTTGCAATTAATGCTCAGCTGCCATTAAGTGTCGCCTGCCTGCAACGCATCTGCTCCAAATGTTTTCCGGGCAGCCAGTCTAGGGCCGAAATCTTAAATCTCAAATTTAGCCACACACCACACCGCAGTACACACAACACACCCAGGCTGGCAGCTGGTCTGCCAAATCTACTTGTACTATTTATACAATCAAGTGACCCAATTGCCCTCAACCTCAACCAACAACAACAGCAACAACGATTGCGACTACAGTGCGAAAGTATTTTGTCCATTCCAGACCAGTTTGCTGAGCACATTGCCCGTCCTCCTCGATCAATCCCATCTCACCGATGTGACCATCTCAGCCGAGGGTCGTCTTCTGCGCGCTCATCGCGTCGTTCTCAGCGCCTGCAGTAGCTTTTTCATGGAAATCTTTCGTGCTCTGGAGGCCAGCAACCATCCGGTCATCATCATACCTGGCGCTAGTTTTGCTGCCATTGTCGCTCTGCTGACCTTCATGTATTCGGGTGAGGTCAACGTTTATGAGGAGCAGATACCCATGCTGCTCAATCTGGCCGAAACGCTGGGCATCAAGGGCTTAGCAGATGTGCAGAATAACAATGTGAGTAAGATGAAATTATATATTTTATATAACATACCTTTAAAAATGTCTTTATAAATCTTCCCAATAAATTTCTTAACTATTTACAATCTCAATTCGTTTTTATATCTTATCTAATGTCTTTTTCTTCCCTTGCAGCTTCCCAAGACCACAAAGAGTGCTCCGTCCACCGCTCCCGCATCCTACATGGATACCACAAGCATCGACAAGCCGCTGAGCTTCGAGACAACCCGCAGCCCATCTCCAACGCCAACACCCACGCCCACAACCACGCCCAATCTTTCCATGCCACAGCTACCCAATCCCTCGCTGCAAGCGCCACTTTTAGCCAACAAATTGGGCACGCCTCTTGAGAATTTCTTTCTCAAATCGCTGCAGTTTTATCCCAATCTGTTGCCACAACCACTGAACTTCTCGCAGACGGCGCTCAACAAGACCACGGAACTGCTGGCCAAGTATCAACAGCAGTGTCAACTCTATCAGAACAGCCTCGAAGATGAGGATTGCTACGGCGCCAAGCGCCTGAAGAATACCAGCAGCAGCAACGCGGGCAATCAGCAGAGCGGCAATTTAACAGCTCAACAGCCGCCAAAGGATGTGAAGCGCATCGACAAAATCGTAGAGAATCTAAGGACGACGAGCAACAACAAGTCGCCCATTGAATGTGGTGCTCCCAACTCAATTGTGGCCACAGCACCGGTGGCTCTGGCACCACAGACGATGTCGCACTTTTCTCCCCAATTGCCCGTCGTCAAGTCCTCGCCCAGCAGCTACAGCAATCCCATGAGTGCTGGCCAATTGTACAGCAGCGCCAAGTTGCCCAGTTACAGTGCAGCTGCGACGCCCACAACGGCACAGCAGGCGTCGCATCAGGTGGCCACACATCATGCCAACACACCCTACATCTCGCCCGAGGATCACGCCAAGCTGCAGCAGCACATCGAGCAATATGCCGCCTGTCAGCGGGAGGCGGCAGCAGCTGCAGCCGCTGGGCAAATGGTTAGCGCCAAGTCGGAGCCGAATCTTTTGTCGTTGACGACCGAGAAGCTACCAACGGCCAGCAAGCCGCCTTCAAACTCCAAGCTATATGCCACGTGCTTCATCTGCCACAAGCAGCTGAGCAATCAATACAATTTGCGTGTGCATCTCGAGACGCATCAGAATGTGCGGTGAGTTAGCGAAAGTTTTAAGTAAAACGATTTCGATTTAAAATCGATTGTTTTTAAGGAAACGTCGCTTTTTCTATGATCACTTTTTCATTTAATAATCGTTGCTTCACTTCTCAAACACAATCAAAATCGATTTTTCTCAAAGACTTTTGATATCGATATTTAGAAATTGAGCATCGAATCGAGCTTTTAATTTGATAAATTGAAACTAATCATTTCATGCATTTTCAGCTATGCGTGCAACGTGTGCTCGCATGTGTCGCGCAGCAAGGATGCGCTGCGCAAGCACGTCAGCTACCGTCATCCTGGTGCGCCGTCTCCCTGCGAGAACGAGGCGCGACGCAAGCGTGTCACCAAGTTGGCAGCGCAGTCGACGCTGTCCGCAGGTGTTGCCGTTGGTGCTACTGCTTCGACGCCATCGGCAACGGCAACAAGCGGCGATGTGCCTTACAATGAGCCTGGTCCCAGCTCAGCGCCCAGCACGTTAACAAGCAATCCTTACCTGTTTCTACCCAATCAGTTTCAGCTGGCGGCTGCTGCAGCTGCCGTTGCGGTGGCCGAGTCCAACACCACACCAGCCTTGGATCTGGCGCACGAGTTACCCATGTTACCCATAAAGAGTTCCCCGCCACCAGCTAGCAACGGTGAGGCAGGCAGCGGTGAAACGGGTACATCGGCCACTTAGATCATCATTATGGAATTAAATTAGTTGACCACCACAAACTCACACAAAATACACTTTACACTTAACGCACGCACACAAGCAAATTAGCCCCACCGTGTACCGAACCAATGTCTTAGACCCGGCTGTGATACTTAGCGCAATTCGTCGTTTTTTCGTTTTTGTTTTAATTTTACAATTTTAAATGGAATTCTCACTATTTGTTAAACTTTAGCGCCAATTTGTTTGAGAGCCTGCACTTATCGATAACGATAGAAACTTGAGTGGTGGCAAAACCGTAGCACCGTTTGAGAGTGACAAAGACAAACAGTTTAGGTGGCACTGCTTCAAGTGCTTCTCGAACTGTATGCATATTTAAGAGGCTCAGCAAAAGCCCCTAGAAAACCAAAACAAACACATACACTCACACACACACGCCTACACACATTCTAGTAAATTAAGTGCAATTTTTATAAATACTTTAGTTATACACCACACACACACACAAACATACACAACACACACGTAAGCACAACATGCACACAAAAAGACAAGGTGAAAACCTACAAAAAACCAAGATCAAAAAATAAAAACAAAAATATTTTAAGCCACAGTACAATATCAATATGAAGTTATTCATTTTTTTTATGCAAAAACTATTTTATTTCATTTCATAATACAAGTATTTACGTACGCATGCGCACTTTACACACAATATGTTTAAACTGTAGTTCAGTTTAATATAAGTATCAAAAAAGTTGTTTAAAAAACACACAAGCAAAGACTAGGGGATTGGGAGGAGCAAGGATAATTGGGGGATGGATGATAAATCTTTTGAAATACTTTAAATAATAGCTTTATCCATGATATGATTAGCAAAACACTTTTGAGCTTAGACTAAAAGGGGACAATAATGGGAAGCGAAATATAAATAGCTAAATGATATAAGACTTTTGCACTTAAATAAATTGAAAGCAGCAGCGGATTGGCAATTAACCGGATAGGTATGGATCTGAATCTATATCGGTTATAGTTAACCGTCTCTCTTTCTCTCTGTGTTTCGTTCTTTTCACTCTGATTAAGTATAAAAATATGCGCTGGCTGCGCTGATTTGCGTTCTCGATGTTACACACTCTCACTCATTTTGGCTTTAAATAGTTTCCACATGCCACACTTTGGTATTGCAATCCTGACCAGTGGAGATCACAGTATTATTGTCCAGCCACACGACGCGTGTGATTTGCGATTGGGGATGGGCATCTAGAAGAGTAAAATAAGATAGTTAGTCACAAGATTGGTAAAATAAAACATTTATAGCTTACTCTTGATGATGGTGTGCTTGGCTGGATTGGCCACAGACCAAATGATGATTGTAGTGTCCAGAGATCCACTGGCAACCAACAGAGAATTGGGTGACCAGGCCACAGTGTTGACACGCGCATTATGGAAGCCCCATTCCTTGTTGTGAGCAATCTACAAAGATAAAACAATTTTAATTTCCAATCATTAGTTGGCAAACATTTCAAAAAAGTTACCTTATAGTCCTCTACGTTGTAGAGTACAACCTTGCGATGAGCATCGCAGGCAACCAAATACTTTTGATCCGGCGAGTAGGCGACATCAGAAACTGCACCCAAATGATCCAGCTCCGTCTTCAACTCCAGAGTGTTGCCCTTGAGCGAGTAGATATGCACCTTCTGATCATCACCTCCCACAGCTACATCCAAAGTGTCGGCATTTGTGGCAATTGAGCTGGCCTCGTATTTAATGGGCAGCGAGAAGACCTTCTTCTGATCCTGCACCAGCGTAACTTCCTTAATGCAGGCCAAAGCAATGATGTTCTCATTGCGCAAAAAGGGCCAAGCCGCGAGGCTGACAATTGAGCTTGACCACATAGTCCGTGTAATTGTTGCCCTCGACACTGAACTGACGGAGACTGTCATCGATACCGCAAGTGTAAACAAACTCATCCCAGGCAGCAATGCCATTGATCTGATTGCCATGGCCAGTGCCAGTGATGCGATCATTGACACCATTACCAGAGTTCCAGTTGGTCACAACACCGTCGTGGCTGCCCGTGTAAATGGTGCTGCGATCATCGCTCAGAGCCAACACTGTAATGGGCTTGTTGTGTCCCTTGACCACACGCAGCGGCTTGCTGGGATCCTCGACATTCAAGTAGGTAATCACACCTGACAGCGAGACGGTTATGAGATGCTCTCCTTGCCACAAGCACGAGACCTGTTGATCATCCAAATTGGTGCCCATGACAAACTCGGTAACCAGCTCACGTGTGTCCACCTGCCACAGGCGACAAGTCTTGTCACCAGAGCAAGTCAACAGCTGAGTGCTATCGGGTTTCCATGCAACGGCATAGACGCCTCCCTTGTGTGCTGGTGAGCCAAACTCGCCAATCAGATCGGAACTTGTGCCGTCATACAGGAACACTTTGCCATCGAAGCCAGCGGAGGCAAAGTATTTGCCATCGGGCGAATAGCGCACAGCCTGAACGAATCTGGAGTGCTCCTGTTTGGTCATTTTGAACTTGAACGGCGGGCCCTCAAAGATGCCAATGGTATTATCCTCACTGCCTGCAATGTCATGCATTAGAAATCGTGTAGAAATACATTATTTGTGTAGACTTACCGGTCACAATACGGAAGGGTCTGGCTGGCCTAAAGTCGGCCGAGTTAATGGGCTTGGATTGTCCACTAATCTCACCCACCGATGTGCCAGTTTCAGACATAAAGACATGGCCAAAACGTTCACGTCCCTCGCCAACAACCACAATGCGCTGATTATCAGGAGACCAGCTGATATCCTTGATAGGTCCACCGATTGGCTGGAATTCGTTCTTCAGCAAATGCTCCTTGTTAACCGTATCCCAAATGCGGATCTTGCCCGATGCATCTGAATGAATAAAAACACGAAAAAGTTATTAATAAGATGAGTAATACTATGCATAATAGCTGAGATTTGAGTGTGTGGAAAGCAAAAAAAAAATGGAATGGGCAATTTTTGTATGACGAAATTGTAAAACTTATTAATAATTATGTAATAATTAAATAAACTATTTAAGAATACAAATATCTACTTCAAAGCAATAACACATTTCAATGAAAACTATTTAAAAGAGAAAAGTATTAAAAAATCAAGAATTTCTTGAAACAGAAAAGAAATCAATAAATTTTCTATTATTGTACAAAAAAAACCTTTTGAAAAAAGAAATCTCTTAAATGATCAATAAGTTGAAAACCTCAACACGTCATCATATCAATTTCTAGATTTGTAAACTATCAACAAATTCAGTCTATAAATTTTTTATTTTTATTAACAAGATAACCAACCTATATTTTATAGAAAACACAGTTTGCCCAATTTTGGTTACAAGTAGATAAAGAGGTAACAGAAATTCGTGGATAACATCTACAATTATTATAGATAACGCCACTGCCCTATTTTTTTAAGGGGGCATCGAATTTAATATTCCTACACAATCGAAATCAAATGAGCTGATAACTTTTTGCAACTGGTTCGTCAGCGATAAGAAAAGCGTCTTTCCAACTAAGGTAACATTTTTTGTGTTGTATTGTGAGTCATGTTGTGGTTTTTTTTCTGTTGTTTTGTTTAGTTTGAAGAGCGTTTTAAGGCTTCGCTCGAAGAGCTTTGCTTGACTTACCGCCGGATGCAATGTAGAAGCCGCTGGGTGAATACTTGGCCACATTCACTGCACACGAGTGTTCCGTGTAGACATCGGCAATCGCTGGATTCTGGACAGGTAGGCGACGAGTATTAATCGGAGCATGACGAGGCAAATCAAGAAGAGAAAGAGAATACAAAACAATCATTTCAAACAAATTAATAATAATATTTACAAGCAGCTTGGACTGCGACGACGACAACGACCACAAAGGTGATGATGATGATGCGTGGGTCGCTAAATAAGATGCGATACTATATCATTTCTCTTATGCCGGCTGTTGCTATATCTATATATATATATGCCTATATACATTTCTCTATATTCACAAACAAGATTGTATGGTAAATAAATATAGATCAGCCAGCACACGCAGACAAACACAGAATCTCACATTTGGTTGGTTTGTCGTCGCACAGTGGGGCAAATGTCGTTGCAAAATTTACACAAAAATAAACACATCTAGAAAAAGCTACAAATCTGATTAGCTAATTTGCTTTTCTATTCATTGATTCATTATTATTCATTATTATTATTAAAGAAAAACAAAAAAAAAAATACTGTTTTGGGTCTCTTCGGGTAAGCGAACATTGTTTCTTCGATTTCTGTTGTAATTTACTTTAAATAATTAAGAAGAGAAATACTGTTACCTTCAGGTAAATATTTAATTACAAGGTGTAGATTTCCTACACGCAGAGAAAGCGTGTATCTTGTATTTTGAACAGTTATCTCTCATATACCATACAATATACTGTAATTTTTGCAACGAAAAAACTAAAACGACGCCACTGTGCGTCGGTCACAAGTGGAAAAATAACGCTTCAAAATTGCAGCTGCTGTTGCTGCTGCCGCAAGTCCAAAAATAACACAAATTGTTCGCTTTATGGAGCAATCGTCTCATATTTTCTGTTTTCAGTTCTTTTTTGTTTTAATGATGATAATAATGGCTAAAATAGCCATTGCACACTCACCTCGATGTTGCGAATTATCACCGAATTTCCATTGGCATAAAGGAAGTTCTTGCCCTTGGGATCGGCACCCAACACAATCGGCTGTCCACGTCCAGTGCGCGGCAGCGTTGCATAGACATTTTCTGTAAAGATTTTCCAAAGTGCAATTAGTCTAAAATAAGTACGAGGAGAGATAAAAACACTGTAGTATAGTAGTACAGCGGGGGGAGTGAAAAAGTAACAGGGTGCGGCCGGCTGGACGGCGGTATTTTTTTTTTTGCCGGTTTACTTTTTGCTTTCTCCCGGTTTGGTCAGAGAATTCTCCCCTCTCTACTATTGTTTATCTGAATGTGACGACGACGCTGCTGTTGTTGTTTTTGTTGACGGCGACTCGCTGAATTCCATTTATGGTCATATTAATTCGTTTCCGCTGTTTTTACCGTTCTTCGTTGACTCATTTTTACGATGCTTTTGTCGTCGACACTGTTTCGCTACTTAAATGGTGTAATTTTGTGGGAAAAACTCACTGTTTTCGTAGGCCGGAGTTTGTGGTTGCGCCATTGTTCTTTGCTATTCTTCTAGTGGTTTATGATTTCGAGTTGTCTATGTATAAATAGGAATTCTAGACAAGTATTAATGTATGAACAAAACACCCGCACTTTTGCACTATACGCGACCGAGCCGCTACTGGTGGGATAACTGCAGTGTGACCGTACCGGTAACGAGCAAATATGCCTTTTAGCGTACAAAGAAAATACCATTTAGCATTATGGAATACCACTAATCTTATAAATTTATTTTATGTTATTTGTTTGAAAATAACATTACATTTAATAATAATGCTTAATAATTTTAAAGCTCACGCGTGTTATTAAAGAACCTGTTGCAACAAGAAAATAAAAAAAAATATAATTCAAATTAAACAATTCAACACTTTTTTATTTTCATACATTGTGTAGCTTTGATTATGTGTTGTCTTCAATAGCTTTAGTGCTCCGATTTTCAAACTGATAAAAATATTTATTAGCAATATTTTCACATTTTTGGGGTGAAAATATAAATTGTACAAATTTCAAATATATCGATAAAACAAGTTGTTTATTTTTTAGTTTTCACTGTGTGGTCACATTGCCGGCAACAATAATAAACACTTGGCATGTGAATACAAATATCTCTCAAAAAGTTTTTAACAATGCTGCAACGCGCACAACCAAGAGTTGAAAATCCACGTTATGGGCAGCTAATTATCGGACCACCCGGCTCAGGCAAGACCACATACTGTAATGAGGCGTACAAATTCTATCGGGAATTAGGGCGACAAGTTGGCGTAGTCAATTTGGATCCCGGTAATGAGAATATGTCCTACGAGCCGGTCATCAACGTGATGGAGCTGATTACAGTGGGAGATGCAATGGAGCACCTGAAACTGGGACCCAACGGTGCACTGATGCATTGTGCCGAGTACTTAGAGCAACACATAGATGACTGGCTGTTGCCAGCATTAAGAAAACTCAGCGCCACTCATAATTATTTTCTCTTCGATTGTCCGGGTCAAATTGAATTGTATACGCATCACGAAGCGATGGCGCATGTGTTTGAGCGTTTGGAGCAAGAGCGCTATAGCTTGGTCACAGTGAATCTGATTGATTCGCATTATTGCTCGGAGCCTTCAAAATTCATAGCCACATTGTTGATGGCATTGAACACGATGTTGCGGATGAGTTTGCCACATGTCAATGTGCTGTCCAAGGCTGATCTGTTGCGCAAGCATGAAGCGAAACTGCACTTTAATGTCGACTACTACACGGATGTGCTGGATCTGAAGTATTTGCTGGAGAAACTCGACGATGATCCCACAATGCGCAAGCATCGCAAACTAAATGAAGCCATCTGTTCCATGGTGGAGGATTATGCATTGGTGTCGTTCAAGCTGCTCGATGCTTTTAGCACGGATAGCATGTTGAGGCTGCGAAATCACATTGATAAGGCCAATGGTTATGTGTATAAAGCGGGGGAGGAGCAAACGGTCAACTCTCTGCTTGCCTGTGCTGTGGGCGCTGAAACGGAAGCACTGCGCCAACAGCATGATATTGAGCCCTATACGCAACGACAGTGACCAATGTTAAAAAATTATATTATAAACAAGCCTAACAAAAGTAATTTATATTTATCTTTTCTTTTTTGGGGGCGCGTTGCTATGTTATATCAACATCCTGTCGCCAAAAATAATGTTTCTAAATATTAAAAGCACACTGATATTATAATTTCCTGTGATAAATACAATTGGCGCTACAATTGCTGCATCTCAGTTTATTTTTTAATTTAAACATTTTTAGGTGTGCTTTTTTAAAAGAAAGCGGGAAATTTGTATACTGCTGCAGGTGATGCCCATTGCTCTGCTTATTTATGGGCAGCACTGATTTACGTGTTATCGGCAGAAATCGATAAGCAGCGTTGTTGTTGATTAACATAGGCAACTGACACTAGTTGCCGTTACAGAATTACATTACGCGCTTCAAGTTGAATACTCATTGGAAAATTTCAAGTTCATTGTGAATCCCATATGCTCGTAGTATTTAATTCATTCATGCTTTTTCTTTAAAACTGATAAATGGAACTGCGACGTAAATACCATTATGTTAATCTTTATGTAATATTTTTAGTCACAGCCTTGGAACATTCGTTAGGTCAGTTTCATAATATCGTAGGGAGCGAGAAATATTATTATCGCACACAAGTTGCTAAATTGCACACACAGTATAAGATGCTGCTTAAACTTGGCACAATTAAACTCGATAAGACGGGTAAAAAGTGAATCTAAATCGAGCACATTTAACGTTGACTTTGGGAAGCACGAGAATTGCGATTAGAGTTTAATTTAGAGAAAATAATATATAAATAAAATGGCGACTCGCGTTAGTAGAGGCTTATAAAAGCCACTGGCGATTCCCATCGCAATTAGTTGCGTTCGAGCGGTCGCCCCGACATTGTGAATATGTTTTAAAAGTGAAAAGTGATTAGTGTTCTGTGCAGTGAAAAGAGTTTTGAAGTGGATCAAAAGGATCCGTAGGACTACGGATTACCAGTGCTGGTTCTTTGTGCTCGAAAGGAAAACGGATTACCAGTGATATATGAAGCTATTCCTCTAAGGATATTGTGCCAGCCATAAAATGGCATTTAAATTGATATACTGTTTGACTTGGCTCCTCATTTTCAGCCATGTGTTTGCCGAGGAAGGTGATATTGTGATGACGGACGACGAGGATCAGAGTTTAGAGTGAGATTCTTTTAATTATAATAAAAAAAATAATTACCTACGTGTAGATTAATTCAAATGTGTCAAAATGCAACGCTTTCTTGAATTACTAAATTCTTGGCAATTAACCAATTAGAAAAAACCAATTTCTGTTTTGAAGGATATTATTATCCTTACGCCAAGTCAAAATTTAATAACAACAAACATCTTAAATTCCATTTATATTATACTCTAATTTTTTCCGCTTAACAAACGGGAAATTTTTCAACTTTTGTTTCTTGTTTTAAAATGTCAGACTAATTAAAAAATAATATTTGAACTAATAATTTTACAACTAAATAAACATAAGTGACTCTATAAATAAATGGATAGAAATGGTTTAGGTGGTATCTGGAGCTATGAAATTAGGATTTAATTGATGCAAGATTCTTCGAAAGTAACTAGATATACCATATAAGAATATACATGAATAATAATATGATTAGGTTCTAATGTTCATAAAAACATTTGGAAACAATGATGTAAATTAGCAAAATCGATTTGATGTAAAATTATATTTTTTTGAGATGTGATCAATACGTCCTTTTTCCAGGCAGATCCTTATTTCGAATTTGGTACTTAAACTAATGGAGACATTAAAGGTTTAAATAAAAATTTGAAACCTACATAAAGGCTTAAAAATTGTTGAATTTTTTAAAATATATGTGTTTTTCTTCATGTTTTCCTAAAATTTGTGCCCGTTATCTGGTAAAACTGCAAATGAAGTTCTAAAATTCAAAAATACAATATCCATTATTTATAAAACTTATAAAATAATTCCTAGTATTCTACGTTGAATATTAATTTATAAAACTGCTCTTAGTTTAAGCAATGCGATTTCCGCTTCCGTTTTGCTTTTCGTAACGTATTTTATAAGTTTTGTACTAATATTAACTTTTTCAACTAAAAAAAATAATCTAACGCAAAGCTAAATTCGCAATTTTGTAGTCCCGTGGCTCAAACTGTACCGGAAGTTGACGATAAGGAACGCGACGAGCGCCATATAAAATTCCATATCCATCAAGCGCCACCAGTGAGGTATGATTGCGCAATAAGCTGAAAGGAAACGAGCAGCGAGATAAACGTTTTGCGAATATGCTAAAAAGAAATTCAAATTAAATTATATAATTGTTATCACTATTGTACTTGAATTCCAACAGTGCGGCCTACAGCTACAGTTATAGTGATGGTGCCGCTCAAGGCAGAGCCGAAGGTTATGCGCCACATCCCGGCGGCTTTATAGGTGGCATCAAAGCATCAGGGTGAGCAAAATATTTCTCTTTTAAGCTGATAATTTATTAATTAAATTATACGAAAAAATACAGCTCACAATTAATGACCAATGCACTTGGCTTGCTTGGCTACGGCAAGGGGTTAGTTTCGATATAAATAACATAATTAAATTTGCAAGCTTATATTATCGAGTATCTGTTTAGTGTCAAGGGCAACTTCTATGGCAATGCGGCACAACAGTTACGCGCCTATGGCAAGTGCGCTGCTCTAACCTTGCCACAAAATGTTCTCTCCAAATGCGATGGTTCTGGTCGCTGTCAGGTGTTTTGCCCAGATGGTTACACCTTTACCCCGGACACAAAATTGCTGGACTTGTTTTGCAGCAACGATGGCTGGATAATACGCAACTCGGAGTTTACCAGAATTCCACCATGTCAGGCCACATGCCTGCCACCATGTGAGAATAATGGCATTTGCCTCGCAGCTGGCATCTGTCAATGCCCGGAGAACTTCTCGGGTCCTTTGTGCCAGCACAAAAAAGTCAGTGTGTGCCGCCAAGCCGCCAGTGCCCAAGAATTCTAAGGTGTCCTGCAAGAACAAGTAAGTTATCAGCTAAGAATTACTGTTGCGTAATTTACTAATTGCCGTTTTTTACCGCTGCAGCGTTTGTCATGCGGAATGCATGCGTGGCTTTCAGTTTCCCGATAGCAGCAGCATCACCAACATTGAGTGTCGTAATGGCCAATGGATTCACACCAAGTCGGGGCTGCCCAAGGTGCCCGATTGTGGACGTAAGTTAATTTTGTGTGTTAAAGGTATAGGCGTGTAGCTAATCTGTATTCCACAGCCACTTGCTCTCCGGCTTGTCAGAATGGCGGACAATGCATCAGCTTCAATGTCTGCCAGTGCTCTAAAGTGCATCGTGGTGCCTTCTGTCAATATAGTAGGTATCCGGGTTCATTATCCTTGAGTATAATTCATTCAGATCGTATTTAATTTTTGTATAATAATCATCATTAATAAATTTAACAGACATTGCCAGCTGTAATGTGACCAAGTCCAATTTTAATGGCAACTATAAGTGCGCCTACGACACGGAGGAGGCACGTTGCAGCTTCAGCTGCCCGGAAGTGCCCGGCTTAAAAGTGCAGGGACGCTTGGACATTGAGTACAAGTGTCGCTATCAACAGGGAGTCTACTTGCCGGCGCCAGCACCAAAGTGCATTTTTCGTAAGTTCCACGATAGTTATTAAGATATTCTATTTAACAAATGAAATTTTCAGCACCTGGATATTCAATTACATCGGGTCGTGTACAAGTTCAACAAATCCAGAGGGCAGGACAAAGATATCACGGAGCTTTTAGTGGTGAATATACCTCAGAAATTCGCAGTCAGCGAGAAATATTACTGGCCTTGTTGGCTAAATACAAAGATCTCGAGCGACGCAGCGTAAGTTTTTAAATTTAACTGAAACACAAAGTTCAAGCTGAAGTTTCTCCATTAAAGGAATGGTGGTCATCAGAGGAGACGTTGTCGACGGCCGGAAGCTATTCCTTGTACATGAGTAGCGAGTTGGATGTCGTTATTGACAAGTCGCCAAGACCGGCACTCTGCACAACTTGGGGCGGCATCAACATGAAAACATTTGATGGTTTGGTTTTCAAGTAAGTTACTTAAAGCGGGCAGTATCGATAACTGCTCAAATGATAAGGATATACTCGATGATAGCAGTACTAGACTTTCGATAGCAGCAATAATTTCGATAACTAGTAATTAATATGGCAGTTAGTTACCGATATCAACTTGATTCGAAATATTTTATTATTTACTGCTTAAATTATTCCAATTTAATATAATTAATTTTTATTTTATATTATTTAAAGAGCTCCCTTATCCTGTTCACATACTCTGACAACGGATAAGGTGTCTGGCACCTTTGATATCACACTCAAGGCCTGTCCCTATGGCTCTGGTTATGGCTGCGCGCACACTCTGAAGATTCTCTGGCAATCGGTGCTTTATACATTGGAGAACTTGAGTAAGCTAGTGACGACTACTAGTTGATAGTGTTTAATTAAATGTACTTTCTTATTGTCGCTTATAGATGGCACTATGCGTCTTTCGACGCCCAGCAAACAACTCCCAATTCCAGTGCAGGTGATGGGCATGAAGGTGATGCCAGTGGCGCAGCATGTGCAAATTGATCTAGAGTCGATTGGCATGAAATTGGACTGGGATCATCATCAGTATGTCGCTGTGCACGCCGGTCCACCCATGTGGGGCAAAGTGGGTGGTCTGTGTGGCTCCCTCGATGGCGATTACAGCAACGATTTGATGTCGAAAACGGGCAAAAAGCTCGAGACCGTCAAGGCATTCGCCGACGCCTGGCGTGTGGACGACAGCAGTGAGATGTGCCGCGTGGAGAATAGTGCCGAGCTGGAATTTGGCATGGAATCATGCGAACAGAGTAAATTACAAAAGGCTGTTGGCATCTGTGAGCGTCTGCTGGCCAATGAGAAGCTCGGCGATTGCATCAAGCCATTCAATTATGATGCACTTATCCGCACCTGCATCGCTGACTATTGCAATTGTCCCAATCGTGAGCATCCCGAGAGCTGCAATTGTGACGCCATTGCCATGCTGGCCAAGGAGTGCATGTTCAAAGGCGTACAACTGGAGCATGGCTGGCGCAATCTGGAAATATGCCGTGAGTTTAAATGAAGCGATTCAGCGACTTCAATTCTAAGCCACTTAATATTTCCCCTTCAGCAATAAGCTGTGGATTTGGTCGTGTTTATCGCGCTTGCGGACCGGATGTGGAGCCCACCTGTGAATCCGATTTGTCGTCCGTTGTGCCCACCAAAGGCAAGTGCAATGAGGGCTGCTTCTGTCCCGAGGGCACAGTACAGTACAAGGATGCTTGCATCACCCGTGAGCTGTGTCCCTGCACGCTGCGTGGACGCGAATTCAAACCGGAGGCAACAATCAAGAAGAACTGCAACACTTGCACCTGCAAGAATGGCCAATGGAAGTGCACAGATGACAAGTGTGGTGCACGTTGTGGCGCCATTGGAGATCCACATTATCAAACCTTTGATGGCAAACGCTATGACTTTATGGGCAAGTGTTCTTATTATCTACTCAAGACTGGGAACATGTCTGTGGAGGCGGAAAATGTGGCCTGCTCTGGCGCTATGTCGGAAGCTCTTAGCTATGCTGCTCCCGATGATCCTTCGTGCACCAAGTCGATCACCGTACGCTTCACGTTGCGCGATGGCACGCCATCTACCATCAAACTGGATCAGGGATTGACCACGCTGATCAATGGCAAGGCCATTGCCAAGCTGCCTAAAATGCTGGGCGTCGGCGAGGTGTTGATTCGTCGCGCCAGTTCCACATTTTTGACCGTCGAGTTTGCTGGCGGCATTCGCATCTGGTGGGATGGCGTGTCGCGGGTCTATGTCGATGCACCTGCCAGTTGGCGTGGACAGACACAAGGCTTGTGTGGTACTTTCAACTCTAATACACAGGATGATTTCCTCACACCCGAAGGGGATGTGGAGACCGCTGTGGAAGCCTTCGCTGATAAGTGGCGCACGAAAGACACTTGTCAGTTCAAGGCGGAGACCCATCAGGGTCCGCATCCTTGCACGTTGAGTCCGGAGAAGAAGGCAATAGCTGAGAAGCATTGCGATTGGATCTTACAGGATATTTTCCAGGAATGCCATTTTATGGTGGAGCCCGAGCAGTTCTATGAGGATTGTCTCTACGATACGTGTGCCTGCAAAGATGACGTTGCCAAGTGTTTCTGTCCCATTCTCTCATCCTATGGCACTGAGTGCATGCGCCAGGGTGTGAAGACTGGATGGCGCATGTCTGTCAAGGAGTGCGGTGAGTAATTCTTATTTTTGAGATTATAAATATCAGGTATCCGTATTCTAGCTGGTTATGTTATATTTATTTATATTATACCCTCTAATAATTAACACTCTCTGCATAATATTGCTCTACAGCTCCCAAGTGCCCCATGGGTCAAGTGTTTGACGAATGCGGCGATGGCTGCGCTTTGACCTGTGATGATTTGCCGGGCAAGAATAGCTGCAACCGCGAATGCGTTGAGGGCTGTCGCTGTCCACATGGCGAGTACATCAACGAGGATGGCGTCTGTGTGCCTAAGCACAAATGCCACTGCAACTTTGATGGCATGAGCTTCCGCCCAGGTTATAAGGAAGTGCGTCCTGGCGAGAAATTCCTTGACCTTTGCACGTGTACCGATGGTGTTTGGGATTGCCAAGATGCAGACCCTGGGGATGATGTCAAGTAT
Organism: Drosophila nasuta; assembly: GCF_023558535.2. Classification (NCBI taxonomy): domain Eukaryota; kingdom Metazoa; phylum Arthropoda; class Insecta; order Diptera; family Drosophilidae; genus Drosophila; species Drosophila nasuta. The sequence continues at coordinate 7,999,110 of NC_083457.1, forward strand.
CCGCCTTCGTCTGAGCTGCGCAGCAAATGTTCCAAACAATCCTTTGCCGAGTTCACCAAGTGTGCACCCAAGGAACCAAAGACCTGCAAGAACATGGACAAATACGTAGCCGATTCTACAGAATGTCTGCCGGGCTGCGTGTGCATGGAAGGCTACGTCTATGATACTTCCCGTCAGGCTTGTGTGTTGCCTACAAACTGCTCATGTCATCATGCGGGCAAGAGCTACGACGATGGCGAGAAGATCAAGGAGGATTGCAATTCGTGTGTTTGTCAATCGGGCAATTGGAAGTGCTCTGAACATGGCTGTGAATCCACCTGCAGCGTCTGGGGTGATTCACACTTTACCACCTATGATGGACAAGACTTTGACTTCCAGGGCGCCTGCGATTATGTGCTCTCCAAGGGTGTCTTTGACAATGGCGATGGCTTCAGCATTACTATTCAGAATGTTTTGTGCGGCACATTGGGCGTCACTTGCTCCAAGTCCTTGGAAATCACTTTGAGTGGCCGTGTGCAGGAATCTCTTTTGCTTAGTGCTGATGCGGCCTACAGCGTTGATCCCAACAAGTCGGCAATCAAAAGTGAGTAAAATGTTTGGACAATATTAACAAGTATCTTTTAATTTACTAAAATATCAATGCCCTTATAATTGAGTGGCAAGGCAGTTATTCCCTTATCGGGTTTTAATCCAATGAAGATTCATTCTAACTGATATCTTTTTCCCCTGCAGAATTGCGAGACAGTGTGAACTCTAAGGGACATAACTCTTTCCACATCTATAAAGCCGGTGTGTTTGTAGTGGTTGAAGTGATTCCCCTCAAACTGCAAGTCAAATGGGACGAGGGCACTCGAGTCTATGTCAAATTGGGCAACGAATGGCGCAACAAGGTGAGCGGTCTGTGTGGCAACTACAATGGTAACGGTCTGGATGACATGCAGACACCTTCGTTGGGTCTGGAAACTAGTGCAATGCTTTTTGGTCATGCCTGGAAACTGCAGCCACATTGCGCTGCTCCTGTGGCTCCCATCGATGCCTGTCGCCAGCATCCGGAACGCGAGACGTGGGCACAACTTAAGTGCGGCGCCTTGAAATCTGAACTCTTTGCCCCCTGCCATAGTGAAGTACCTCTGGAGCGTTACCTCAAGCGTTGCATCTTCGATACATGCGCCTGCGATCAAGGTGGTGACTGTGAATGTCTCTGCACTGCGGTGGCCGCCTATGCCGATGCTTGCGCCCAGAAGGGCATCAACATACGCTGGCGTTCTCAGCATTTCTGCCGTAAGTCAATAAATTAATAATTCTGAGTGCTGAGTAACTAACTGAGTGACTAACCAAACTATGTGCCATTAAGAATTTGGTGGCTGCAAATTTCGCTTAGCATAATTGGTAAGTCTTTAATATCCCTAATTATATGAGCTGACTAACTGACTTACTGAGCGTCACATAAAGGATAAGAGAAGAAGGCTGAGATTATTACATTGCTTAGTTCTTAAGCTGTCATTATAAAGTATAAAGGCTTCTTATAATATTACTACTGCAAGTGAGTAAAATATGGAGTTCAAGGTGGTACAGAACAGCGGGAAGAACTTGTGAATCTAAAACGTATAAAATTAGATTGATATATCTCAATTTATTTGGGATAGGTCTAACAACTTTTAATGCACCGCCTAAATGGTAAGTGCTAGAAGGCTGAGATTGGTACTCACATTAGCTATCCTTTTCGGAATATTTACAAATTTTTTAACTTACTAATCAATGCGCCACCTAAAAGGTATTTACTAGAAGGTTAATATTTGTACGCATTTTTGCTTTTAATTTTCATAGAATACCAAAGGCAAATTCCAACTCTTAAGTTGATACTAAGAGCAGATAAAACTATAGAAAGTCCTTGTTAATTGTATTTTTATTTAAAATATATAAAATGAAAATAAAATATGATTAGGATTATTAAAAAATAATAATTATTATTTTATAGCCATGCAATGCGATCCCCACTGCTCCGACTACAAATCCTGCACACCCGCCTGTGCTGTGGAGACCTGTGACAATTTCCTTGACCAGGGCATCACGGAGCGCATGTGCAACCGCGAGAACTGCATTGAGGGCTGCTTCATCAAACCCTGCGAGGATGGCTATATCTATTTGAACGATACCTACAGGGAGTGTGTGCCCAAGGCGGAATGCAAGCCTGTGTGTATGGTGAAGGACGATAAAACCTACTACGAGGGTGACATTATGTTCCAGGATGATTGCGCCACCTGCCGCTGCTCGAAACGCAAGGAAATCTGCAGCGGCGTGAAGTGCGATGCGCCTGTCACAGTAGTCACACCATCTCCCTACGTGGAGGGCACCACAGCGCCACCGCAAGGCACTCAGGATCAAGTTAAATGCGGACGCGGCTGGACACGTTGGCATGACAAGGATGCAGACGCCTCGCAGAAGAGCGTGCGCCTCAACGATGAAGAGAAGCTGCCGCGTTACGATCGTATGGAGAGCGTCTATGGCACTTGCCTCAAGAAGTACATGACCAAGGTGGAGTGTCGTGTGAAGGAAACGCATGAGCCGCCCGAGCAAATGGATGAGAATGTGGTGTGCAATCTGGTGGATGGCTTGCGCTGCATTGGCAAGTGCCATGACTACGAGCTACGTGCCTTCTGCCAGTGTCAAGAGGAGCCCGAAGTAACAACTGTCAAGCCCATTGAGAAGCCACAAATTGGTGCCAGCTGCGATATCGGTGTACTGGAATACAAAGAATATCCGGGTGATTGTCACAAGTTTCTGCATTGCCAACCCAAGGGCGTGGAGGGTGGCTGGATCTATGTGGAGAAGACTTGCGGCGAGTTCATGATGTTCAATCCCACCATGTTCAATTGCGATCACATTGCCATTGTCCAGGAGCTAATACCGAGCTGTGGCAAACCGAAACAGGAGCCCGACATCGATGCAAAGCAGTGTTTGGAGGGCAAAGTGTGGTCTGAGTGTGCCAATCAGTGTGAACACACTTGTCACTACTATGGCAGCATTCTGCGCAAACGCGGACTCTGCAAACCCGGCGAACATTGCAAACCAGGATGTGTGGACAAACTGCGTCCCGATTGCCCCAAGTTGGGCAAATATTGGCGCGATGAGGATACTTGTGTGCATGCCGATGAGTGTCCTTGCTTGGACAAAGCAGAGCAGTATGTGCAACCGCATAAACCTGTAGTAGGTGAGCTGGAGATTTGCCAGTGCATCGACAACGCATTCACCTGTGTGCCCAACAAACCTGTTGCAACGCCAACCACAACGCCAGGTGAGTAGACTATGTATTCCCTATAAGTAATAGCGATTATGTATTATACATATATGAAACACTACACATGGTCTCTGATCTTCAGTTAAAGCTTACAATTTTATTACGTAGGAATATGTAAAGAAAAATTTACCTTAATGCTTTCTGAAATATTACAAATTATTAGAAAAATGAAACGAAATAATAGTAGAAACCAATTTGACAGTTTCTGTTTAAACAAATAATAAATTTTGAAGACAGAAATGAATTTATGCATAGCAACTTACAATTTGTGGATTTATGGAAATTAATACTTTGATCTCTTACAGTGCCCTTCGTGCCCATTGTGCCCATTATTCCAGTGACACTGACGCCGCCAATGCACTGTGCTCCAGAGCGGTAAATTATTGTCTCGTGGATGACTTGCGTTTACTGATTAAATATTCATTTTGCAGTCTTATTCCCTTCATTGAGAACGGTCCACACTCGCTGTCTGATCTCGTGTTCAATGCCAGCTCTCAACTCGCGCCCGAGCATGCGCCTTACAAAGCCCGTTTGAGAAAGCAACCGGGAGGCGGCAGCTGGTCACCACAGATCAACGATCAAATGCAGTATTTAGAGCTGAACTTGGGACGCAAGGAGCCCATCTACGGCGTCATCATGGCTGGCAGTCCTGAGTTCAACAATTACGTGACGCTCTTCAAGGTTTGCATCTAAACAAATAATTGATTGATTCATATTTAATAGATTTATACATAATTTAGATTCTGCACAGTCACGATGGCATTTCTTATGACTATCTGGTGGATGAGACGGAGAAGCCTCAAATGTTCAATGGTCCACTTGACTCGCGTGAGCCCGTTCAGTCGCTTTTCAAGATACCCATCGAGGCCAGTTCGTTGCGTATTTATCCACTGAAGTGGCATGGATCCATCGCAATGCGTGTGGAGCTGTTGATTTGTGGTGAGTTGCCAGTAGAGCTGACACCTGTCACGCTATTCACGAGCACCGAGCATCCGCCGATTCAATTTGAGCTGGAGTGCATCGATGAGATGGGAGTGGACAAGGGAGAGTTGCACGAGCAACAATTGCAGGCGAGCAGCTTGTGGCAGCTGCCACAGGAGACGAGAAAACCACGACTGCTTGATCTGATGAAGCTATCGACACCAGCTGCTTGGCGTCCACTGGCCAATACACCCAATGAGTTCATTGAATTCGATTTCCTCGAGCCACGCAATATATCCGGTTTTGTGACAAAGGGTGGACCAGATGGTTGGGTCACTGGGTACAAGGTGCTCTTCTCCAAGAATAAGCCCACTTGGAACACTGTGCTGGCGCCCAATGGACAGCCACGCATCTTTGAGGCCAATGTGGACGAGCATTCACCGCGCACGCATCACTTCAAGAAGCCCATATTGACGCAGTACCTCAAACTGGTACCAGCGAAATGGGAGCGCAACATCAACATGCGCATTGAACCACTGGGTTGTTTTAAACCTTATCGTAAGTACTGCGTATACTTGATATAAAAATGGGATCGCACAACTTAAGATATGCGTATACTTGATATTAAGACGAGGGAAGTAGGATATCAGAACATAAACAGAATATCTATGGAACAGGCAGATCAGAGACTTTTAAAATTATCTATATTTTCAAATATATTAATATTTTAGGTATTTAGTGTCGTGTCAGTCCGGCCGTCCATCTGAAAATGTTTGAGACTGAAAACAGTTCTATAAAAATACTCGCGTAAGTTCTACATTATAAGAAATGTTTAAGAATTTTGCGAGAAAAGCATCGTTAGCATTAAATAATAAAAGCAGAAATATCAACATTTAGCAAATGCTGACTGCAACATAGTTTACATAATTTTAATGAAATCTTAGAACAATCTTCTATTCTAACTATCTTGAATTGTAAATTTAAATTAGTAAGAAAAGCCTCATAATTTATTATTTTTTTTTAATTTATAATGTTAGTCGTTTTAAGAATTTTAAAATTAAAAATCTTCATCTCAATGAGTATATTTATTTTGGTTATATCGAAGACGAACTTTAACGTCAGTCAAGAAACAACTGCACATTTGTATATACCTTGATGACAGTAATAATGCCGAAGGATTTTTTTAAAGTTGAGAAAACTCGTTTGTAGCTTTTTTACTTGGTCGCAGCAATGAATATATTTCTCTCAATTTGCCTTTCAGCTGTTATCAAGGAGGAGATTCGCGAGGCGGAACTCGAGCCAACCAAGTGCAATATTTGCGAGGGCATCACGAACAGCGCAACGGACAAAAAGTGTCCGTGCAACGATCAGCTCTATTGGGATGGCAACACGTGTGTGCAGCGTAATTTGTGTCCGTGCGTGGAGAACTACGTTAGCTATCCAATTGGCAGCAAGTTCGAGAATGCTGCTTGCGAGGAATGCGTCTGTGTATTGGGTGGTCGCAAGAACTGCAAACCGAAGAAGTGTCCGCCATGCGAGGCACGACATCTGCGTCCAGTGATAACCAGCGATTGTTTCTGCAAGTGTGAGCCGTGCCCTAAGCAGCAACGTGTGTGTCCTTCGAGTGGTGATTGCATACCCGAAGTGCTCTGGTGCAATGGTGTGCAGGATTGTGCCGATGATGAGGATGCCAGCTGTCGGGATTCCTTCACCGTTGAGCCGGACATTAAACGCCAAAAGAATGAGAGTAAGGGTCACTTTAAACAATGTTTATTTATTAATTAACACCTTTCTGTTTATTTTTATAGCCACTGTTATTACGTGTCCAGCGCCAGTTTGTCCGCCACAGATGAAAATCAAAATCATTGAGAAGAAAGCACGCAAAATGTCGAAAATCTTTACGTTCCACAAACAAGTGTCCATCGTAGACGATGGCGTCAGCATCACGAAAACCAAATTCGTTTCATCCGATGAGCAAATCTTGGCCATGCCAAGCAGCAAACTCGACTATCAGGAGGAGGAAGAATGCAGCGAATTCACTTGCGTGCCCATTGCCATCAAGGAGGTGAACAAAAACGAAACGCTCACCTGTGTGGAGCCCAAGTGCCCAGAGAAATACGATGTCGAACTGGACATGAGCAATGCCAAGGCGGGCGAGTGCCTTCGCTACACTTGCGTGCTGCGGCCCAACAAAGATGATGTGTGCGAGATTAGTGGCAAGAGTTTCACCACCTTTGATGGCACTCTCTTCAAGTACAGTCCCTGCAGTCACATTCTTGCCCGCGATATTCACAACGGCAGCTGGACCATTTCCGGTTCGTCTATTATAATTCCTTCCAAGGTTTTGGTTTTTTAATAATTTTCATTTCATTTGCAGTGCATCAACAGTGCACGGATGAGACGCGCAAAGTGTGCCATAAAGTAGTGACCATCACAGATCTACAAGCTGGCAATGAACTGATTTTGTTGCCACAGCTGAAGCTCAAGTTTAATGGCTTCCAGTTTACCGTGGAACAGCTCATCAATTCACCCATTTGCAAGGCTTCGTTTGTGGTTTCCCAGCCGGGCAAAACGCTGCTCGCCGTGTCCACCAAGTACGGCTTCTGGGTGCAATTGGACGACATTGGCATTCTCAAGGTGGGCATCTCCTCCAAGTTCATACGCGCTGTAGATGGTTTGTGTGGTTACTACAATGGTAATCCGCGTGATGACAAACGCACGCCTGATGGTCAAGTGCTGGCCAATACGGATAAGTTTGGCAACAGCTGGTACGACAAGCGGATTCCCTTGGATCAGTGCGGAGATCAGAAGTGCACCAGGCAACTGCAAGCGAAGGCGCTGCAATTGTGCAACATTATCAAGTAGGTAACGAAGGAGATGAAATGTAAATACTTTCGAGTTTCGATCTCATTAAGTAAACATTGGTTAGAATAGCCAGATAAATGGAAAAAATGTATTGCCACATGGCGTATACGTGATCATAAAACAATGATCTACATAACATGTTCGTATTAGTCGCTGGAAAAATATAAATAATATGAAAAACAATTAGAAGATATATATGTTAATAAAATTGTTGAAGCTTATAACAATTCAAAATTGCTCAGGAGTGGATTCTCAAGTATGTTTTTCCCAGTGTAAATAATTGGTAATTATTACATCAATAATCATTTAAAATCGTTTTTTAATAATCGCTTGCATTTTTACATTTTATTTCAACTTTTTATTTAAAGAAAATATTTCAATTTTTATTTTGCCTTAGCAGTTCTTTTACTTTTAAATGTGATTAATAATTTGCTCACAAATAATTTATACTATTTAATTTATCTATACCACAGCCATCCCACGTTTGCCAAGTGCCACAAGGCGGTCAACTACAAACAGTTCTCTAACAATTACTGCCTCGAGGCAGCTTGCGACTGTCTGCTGGCCAACAATGGCGATGCCTCGGCCTGCAAGTGCAACATACTCGAGAGCTTCGTCAAGAAGTGTCTCAGCGTGAACCCATTGGCACAACTAACAACCTGGCGAGCAGTGCATCAATGTGAGATCAGTTGCCCGGCGCCTTTGGTGCACTCTGATTGCTATAAGCGACGCTGCGAACCGTCGTGCGACAATTTGCATGGCGATGATTGTCCTGTCCTACCCGATGTCTGTTTCCCCGGCTGCTATTGTCCCGAGGGCACGGTGCGTAAGGGTGCCCAATGTGTGCCCATCACTGAGTGCAAGGATTGTGTGTGCAAGTCGCTGGGTAACTCAAAGCAACTGACTTACGATCGCAAGAGTTTCAGCTTCCATGGCAATTGCACTTATCTGTTATCAAGGGATGTGGTGCTGCCCGGCGTGCACACGTTCCAGGTGTACGTGAGCATGGATGACTGCAAGAAACTGGGCCAAGAAAGTGCCATTGATGGCGCCAGCTGTGCCAAGGCGCTGCATGTGCTCAACGGCGATCATGTGATACATGTGCAGCGAGTGCCAAATGGTGGCAAACTGCTCCAAATTCTTGTGGATGGTTTCGAGGTGAAGACATCGCCGTACAAGGATAGCTGGATTACGTTGCATGGAGTCGAGGGCAAGGGATTGGTGTTAGCACTGCCCGAACCACATGTGGAACTGTCCATTTCCTATAGTGATTTGAGCTTTACGTTGGAGGTTCCGAGCATCAAGTATGGCAGCAAAATGGAGGGATTGTGTGGCGATTGCAATGAGGATGCCAGCAATGATTTGAAACCAAATCCAGCCAAGCGCAAGCCAGGCATTGATGTCATTCAGAGCTGGCAGGCGGATGAACCCAAGCTGGGTCTCACCGATGCACAGCAGTGTCTGAGCGAGGAGGTGCCCAAGGAGACCTGCGTTCCGCTGCCGCTCGAGAAGGATCCCTGCCTGCAGTTTTACAATAAGGAACTGTTCGGCCAGTGTGCGCTAGTCGTGAATCCCATTGCCTATGTGTCCGCCTGCCAGCAGGATATCTGCAAGCCGGGCAACACACAACACGGCCTTTGCGTGGCGTTGGCTGCCTATGCTAAGGAGTGCAACAAACAGGGCATATGCACCAATTGGCGGCGTCCACAGCTCTGTCCCTATGAGTGCCCCAGCGACATGGTTTACGAGCCCTGCGGCTGTGCTAAGAACTGTGATACCATCAAGGCGCTGTCCGAATACGATGCGGTCAATGTCAAGACTCAGTCGGTGTTCCACACGCTGAGCAGCGATGAGATGTGCCTGAGCTCGGAGCGGTTCGAGGGCTGCTTCTGTCCCCCGGGACAGGTCATGGATTTGGGCAAGTGCATACCGGAGGCAGCGTGCACCAAATGCGATGATGGCGTTCATCTGCCGGGCGACAGTTGGCAGCCGGACAAGTGTACGGACTGTCAGTGCGATGCTAAGGGCAAGAGTTCCTGTGTGCAGAAGAAGTGTCAAGTGGAGGAAAACATCTGCGCAGAAGGCTACAAGCCACAGACCATAGTCAAGGACGATGAGTGCTGTCCGCGGTATCGCTGTGTGCCTGAGCCCAAGGAGTCGCAGAAGCTCTGTCTGGCACCACTGATGCCTGTATGTGGTCCCGGACAGTTCAAGAAGCAAAAGAACGACGTCAATGGCTGTCCACAGTATATTTGTGGTAAGTGTTAAAGTTCTATATATATTAATCAGAAATCTACGTTCTGATCGAAGACTGCATAGAAATTAAAAACTATGTTAGGGATTGATTTATTACTTACTTACTGATTGACCAATAAATTGACTGGCGAAGGACTGTTTGATTAATGGATTGACCAAATTTACTGACTCAATCAAAGATATATATATGTATATATACTGATGGAGTCACTAATACTACGTATTAATTCTATTCTATTCCAATATCTTGGCACATGAATTCACGCGCTTAACTTGTTAACTAGCTATTAACTGGTTAACGCGCTGTAGAAAAGTTGAAAACTAAACAGTTTCTTCCCTATGTAGAATGCAAACCGAAGGATGAGTGCGAGCCCTTGCTGCCACCGCGTGAGCTTTTGCCGGGCGAGCAGCTCGTCAAGATTGAAGAGGGCTGTTGTCCCACCCAGAAGATTGTCTGCAATCCGGAACAGTGTCCGCCGGCGCCAGCCAATTGTGAGCAACGTTTCTACGAGGTCTTTACGCAGCAGGACAACGGCGTCTGTTGTCCCACCCACAAATGCGGTATGTCTAAAGAGTTACGTTAACTATCAGCAATTGATAAATTAATAGAACTGAATTGTTAACCACAGTGCCACCAAAGCATTTATGCATTGTACAATACGAAGCGGATAAATCCACGAGCTTTACCAAGCAAATTGGTGACAAGTGGCTCCACGTCAAGGATGTGTGCAAGCAGGAACAGTGCTCTTATGGTCCCGATGGCAATGCGCAGGTGATTAGCATCCAGGAGACATGCAAGACGGATTGTGCACCTGGCTATAGTTATAGGAATCTGGATAAGACCAAATGCTGTGGCGAATGTGTGCAGACTTCGTGTCTGTTCGAGCACAAACTCTATGATGTGAATGCAAAGTGGAGTTCGCCGGATAATTGTACGCATTATATTTGCCTGCAAAAGGATAAACTGCTTATGGTCAGCTCATCGGTGGAAGTCTGTCCGGATGTTAGCCATTGTGCAGCCAGCTCGATTTATATTGACGGTTGCTGTAAGCTCTGCAAATCGGAGCCAATTGTCGAGGACAAATGTGAGTATACATATAATGGCTAACGGACAGTCAATAAAGATGTAATCTGAATATCCTTCTGGTAGCTACTTGTCTGCCCATATCGCGTGCCGAGTCGCAGACAAAGGAGCTGCTGAAGTTCACCCAACCTGGCCATGGTATTTGTGTTAACGCCGAGCCTATCAAGGGCTTTACGGACTGCGAAGGCGCCTGTAGCTCGGGCTCCAAATACAATCCGCTCACTGATGTGCATGAGAAGTTCTGCACCTGCTGCACCATCAAATCCTATCAATCGATCTCAGTGAAAATGCTTTGCGCCGATGGCCATACATTCATTCAGCGCGTAAGTTGTTTACTTTCACTATACTTTAATTATTTTGAAAATATTTATATATATATATGTATGTTAATTATAGCATGAGGTGCCGTCCAATTGTGGTTGTTCGCCTTGCAGCGAATTCTCCGAGAGCTTGATCGATATGCGAATGCACGTGCCACAGGATGAGCAAAGGCAAATGCCATTGCTTCAGCTATTCGGTCATAATCGCAACTAAACAGAACGGCTATATTAGTTTCTAAGCGATTAATGCAATTATTTAATAAAAACTGAATATTTTAAAAATAAATATGCGGTACTTGAAGTTTTCAAAAATTCAAGAATTCGTTCGATATCATATTTGAGCTGCAGCTTTGCATTCGAGTTCGATTAGTGTGGAGGTTGTCGATAGGTGATTGCTGGTGATGCTTCAATAATTCGATCAAAACTTCAAACGAAGTTGTGTGACGTCGAGTAAATACACGTGCTTTTGTCAGAAGCAATAAAACAGTGCTAAAAACAGTAAAAATAAGGGTACGTATTATATTATATTTTGTAAAATTAGAGCGATATTGTTGAGTTACTTTTAGTAGCAATTTCCCGTGATCTCTAGCAATAAAAATCAGAAAAGTAGCGCAAATTATGAACGTACATATGTCTGTTTGTAAGTGTATTTTGGCATAGGGTGTACAATTTATGTTATAATGTACGATTGTCATGCCACATTCAACGAGTTCAGCTTAATTTTAAGTCAATTTATTGCAGCGCCTGCAGCAGCAACGCCAATATTTGTCCATAGCACGCAATAAGCCTTTTGCAAGAAGGCGTTTCTTTTATACCCAATGTCCAATATGAGAAACATGTGGGCAGGCGAAGACTTCGCATAAGATAGCTCACAGGGTATCACACATACATACATGCATACATATGTATGTAGCTTGTAGTTGTCGTCTCTTTCTTTAGCGAGTGCATTATGTTTCTCGCTTCTTCAAGAAAGCTTCGGGCAGCCATTAAAAAAATGTGGCACCTTTTGATAATGCAGTTGACGTTGTCGCTGTTGTCGGGGCTGCTTTATGAAAACTTTGCGGCTTTTATACTCACGACTTAACTCGACTGCATTTGCATTTCAATAATTAATTGTTATTGTTGCATGGCACATTGTGTTTGTTGTCACAGGAGCACACACACATACATACATACATACATACTCAAGACAAGGCAAGGCCATAAAAATGCGTAGCAGAAACTACGTAAGCAGATACGACATACGTAAGCACGTGTGCATTGTATGGACACACATAACCACATAAACATATACATATACATATAAGCGTAATAACAAAGACGTTTACTTTCTGGGGCTGACATTAATTTATTTACTGCTACGCTTGGCAAATGGCAGTCGCTGTGTATAACCTCTTCACCCTTTCGCTTTTGAAAAACCCTATTAGAAAACCGCAAGCAATGCGCGCTCTGCACTTTTGCACATTCATTGCATTTTATTTATTGTATGATTCAACAATTTACGTAAGTTAGGCGACGCGAATATGAAATTATCCCTTTTGTTGTGCGCGGCCAACGCGACTCGACAACGTTGTCCCCTCCAAAAGGAAGTTGACAATAAAAACACGTACACACGCCTATTATGGCAGCCTTAAAGCATTTTATTAATGCAATGCCAAAGTACCTGCTTGAGTTATTTTTCCGGACTGTTGGCAAGTTGCCGTTTACGTAGTATTTGTGCATACTTAATATAACTTGAGTTTAGCTCCCATTTATGACTGCAAGTTGTCTTTAAAAACTACTACGGTTTATTTAATATATGGCATTGCCATCAATTAGTAACTATGTAGTTATTAAGCAAAGGGACAAGTTCTGCTTCTGATATCAACTAAAGTGTGTAGGCGTTTGGGGTGCAAATATTGAGGAAATAGACAATTAGACAGTTGACTTTGCAATGAACTCAACACACATATGTATAGCCAGTTGAGTGCATATTAAAAACGTAATGGGGCAATTTGCTTCGAATTTCGCTATATTTGAGTGTGTGGCATGTGTGCATATTGCCAAAACACTTTCTGGCTAAATGTAAAAGCTAAACAAAGTTGCGAAGGTCGCACAAGTTTTGCTCTGCATTCTGCGATCAGAAGCTGTTTGCACGACTGCGTGCATAAGATTTCGATATCAGTGGATAATCGATAAGAGTACCGATTACATTTTCAGTTTGAAGCACTCGATAACTTTTGCATAAGACGTCGACTGACGCGGATAATCGGTTAGTGTAACGAGTACATATTCTGCTTGAAGCTTTCGATAACCCTTGAGGTAAAATGTAAACAACCAAAATGGCTGACAGGTGTTACAATTTGAGTTAAAAACTCATAGCATGCTGTGTGCTGAGTAGAGCGTACAATTCTGAATACGTTTGCAAAAGTAATCTCAAGCAGGAAATGAGTAGTCAACTGGCTAACGGTTCATACATATGTATATGCGACTGGAAAAAAATCGAAGGGAAATATTAAAATATAATATAGAATACGTACAGATGCAAGGCACTCAGTCACACTTTTACACGCACACATATGCACACACACACACTGGAAAACACGTAACGTTTATTTTTGCCAAGTATCTGCTCAATCGATATGCAATTTTCCTAAATTTTCTACTTATTGCAGCAGATACTACAGACATATGCACATACATATATATATATGTATATGTGTATGTGTATATACGGCCGCTTAAAAATCTAAAATGCAAAAATCGTTTATTTGCTCAAGAGCCGTTAAAATGTACAAAGTGCAGGGCCAATGGCGGAGAGTATGCTTTTGGCTTTAGCTTTGGGAAAATGGGTATCGGGAACAGGGATGGGATTGGAATCGGGAGTGATTCGTTCGGCCGCTGCAAAAAGTCAAACATGGCCATTTGTTGCAGGTTTCAATTTCAGTTGATTGCATACATAGAGAGGAGCAACTAACTTGCTACCTTCAATGCCATTGACGAAGAAATTGTTGTAGATATTTGGACGTGCAGTCGAGCGCAAAAAAGCAACATAGACAGCGACGACAGACGGAACAGCCTGTGCCTCCCAGAGACATATGTATAAAGAACTCTTACACACACACACACACGGTGCAGCACATGTAGTAAGACATACAAAAATTATAAGGATATACGCTACGTGCAGTCAATAAATAAAACAGTTCGGTGTAGTCCTTGCAGAAGCAGTTGCAAGTAACACACACAGAAGTCTTGGGCTCAAACCATACGACGGCAACACGTTCGATTTAATACAAATGCGCTTAGGTGTAGGTAGGTAGGCAGGAAGGGAGAGAGGGGAAAAGAGCAGGCTGCTGCTGCTGGGTGGGATTTATGCCAAGCGACGTTTTAAGTCTTCGTCGCCGGCAACAGCAACAGCTGCTGATGCTTCCAACTGATGCTTTTGCTGCTGCCACAGCTGCGCTTACGAATGCGTTGCATGAAGTCATCATTGCATTTGCCTGGTTAGCAATTTGTAATAATTTTCGTATTTCCTGCTTGCCATGGTTATCTAATTTTCTATGCTAAAATAAATATATGCTTTGCATTTGATATTTTTATCCAGAAATGTCAACATCTCTAGCTTTCTAAGCTCATACGAATTAAAAGAAATTTAATACAAAAATTTTGTTACTCCAAAATTGGTTTCGCAAATTCATATTTAAATTACATTTATGATCTACACAAAATTGCCCCATAATTCGAATTCCTTTTGAGATATGATTTTGAACTGATTGCCCTAACCTGGTCTCTGACCTGGTATTATGGCCAATTTTCGACAAATTCAATTAATTTGGATTACACAAAAAACCTTTAGCATATTTGCGAGGATGCATTGTACAAGTATTTTGTCTTTTTGCCAGCCTCTGCTTGGACTTTTGTGGCTAGGAGTCTATAAATTTTCGAATGCAAACATTCCAATGCCAAGAGTACGCAAGTTGATAACCAAAAACTCATTGCATACTTTAAGGTGCACCTTTTGCCCAGAACCAATGCAAAATTGCCAACGATTCGAACAATGCTGACTACGAAGTACAACGGCCTGTTAACTGCTGCTGCTGCTTCTGGCTGCTATTTTTGAACTCAAGACAACTAGCACACACGCACACACACACACTCATAGAGGGAAAGGAGGAAAGGGGGCCACATTAAGTTTGGCATTAAATTCAAAATACGTGGAAAATGCGTATGGGAAATGCAACAGCTGCATATTGTTTGATAAATAAATACGAAAAACACACACACACATACGCATCTGCACATATGTACTTGCAGGAATATAGAATGGCACACATACACACACACACGCATACGAATATAAAGTGCACATTTCGTTTGCTACATTGCTATTACCCAACGCAATGATTTTTCGGCACAAGCTGTTGTCACTGATATATGCGATGTGTGTGCGAGGGAGACAAAGAGTGTGACTGTTATCTCTTACCTTTTTTGTCCGCCTTTAACATTTAAAGCTACATTCGCATTTTGGGGAAGTGCGACGATGCGGCTGATTAGAGAGAAAAGGATGCACAATTTATGGCAACTGTCTGCAAAAGATAATTTAACTAACAAACTCTTACGCGCACACACAGATACACATACACATACACATACACATACACATACACATACACATACACATACACACACGCACACGCACACAATGGCCACAAATTGTTACGACAGTGATAAATAAATGTTAACAATGTGCAAATTGTTTAAATTTGCCGCAGCAACAACAGCAAACGGCAAAACAGCAACACAGCAACAGCAAAGGCAACAACAATGCGAGAAGTGTTTGTAACAAATGCAAATGCACATTTACAACCACAATTACAATTGCATTATCACACACGCATACTCACACACACACGCACACACTGACACTTGCCTGCCAGCATGCGGCTTTTGTAATACGCACACACACAAACACACATGCACAGACACACTTTCTCTCACACACACACACACACACACACACATGGGGGAAAAAGTTGCACGTTAAGTTTTACAGGCGGCTTTTTCTCATTGTTGTTGCTGGCGCTGCGAGAATTATTATTATGGTTCTTATTGTTGTTGTTGTTGCAGTTGTTGTTTGCTTGCGTTGTTATAGTTGTTGCTCGGTTGCTTTAGTTGTTGGTATTATTGCTGTTGCTGCTTGTGGGTTGTTAGTTTTGTAGCTGCAAATGCGAAATAACCAAAAACTTTGTCTGGCAATTTGCTTTAAGCAGTTATTGTATTAAATATTTAAAGTACTTTCATGAAATAAAGTTAAGACTTGCTAAATTACTAACAAATAAATGGATTAACGATAACTTTGCATGCTGCATATCAATCAGCTTGTCAACAAGAATTTTCATAGAGATATTTTAAAATCATCTTTTTGGTGTTGGGAGGAAATGTTTCACTTAATATGAGCAACGAAATTTGTTTAAAGAGTGGAGACAACTAACTTCATAGAGTTTCATGGTCTACGAATGAAGTAAAACTAAAGTTTCATTAAAGCTTTTATGAAACTCAACTATTAATTTGTTATTTACAAATTTATATATGTCTATAATCCAATTCTTTGAAATATTTTACAGAGTACAAATATTTATCATCACTAGTTTGCAATTGTTTGAAACGAATAATTACTTTCACAAAAAGACCACAATTTCCACACCTTTTAGCATTCATTTAAAATTCAATTACTCAGTTTAAATTGTCAACCCTAAACTAATCAGGACTTAACTTAACCTTTAATTATGCATAATTTTCATCGCATTTAATTCGTTCTCTTTTCCTTAAGCAGCTGGATTTGTTCTTTTTGTTGTTTGCTCTCGTCGCCATTGAGGCTTACACAATATTATAGACTTTTCTTTGAGAAATTATAGCAGCTTAAGTTGCTCATAATTATATCTTTATATTACCCAACTGGGCAAGAATTTTGTATTACATTTATGTATGTACAATACATTTTTTTGTTTCTTTTTTGTGGTTTTGCATTGCAAGGCCTCTAAATTGCATGTTGAGCTGCTCATGGTCCTTGGCATGCATTTGTTGCTTGTATCCTGTCCGCTATTGAAGCTAATCCTTGGCACAAAATAATTACAGCGGATATTTCTGTTGTGTGTTGTTGCTGCTGCTGCTGCTGTTGTGCATTTAAATGCCAGCCGCACTTTTGGTGACGCTAATGCGGCGCTCATTTGTCGCCTCTATAATTCTGCCTTCACCCATTCCATTCCCCCCATCATAGCAGCATTCATGGCCGCCTGGCTCACTTCACACACACACATGCCACTTGGGCGAAGGCTCAGCAGGACTTTTTGGCAGCTTACTCGCCACACACACACACCAAGTGCTTCAGAGAGCAAAAAGTACAAATGAAAGGGAGGAGGAGGAGACCCTCTGTTTATTTTCGGCAAACTTTTTTGTTTGGTGCCAACTACAATAATTTCGTTGCATAATATCCTTTGACAGGATACACTTTCGCTAAGCCTCAAGGAGCACACAGCATGCTCGGAACGTCATCAAACAACATGAAATTGTTTTTGGCACACGCTTCACAGTCTTCTCTTCTTCGCGGCGTTCTTTTCCTCACTCCCCTCCCCACTCTCCATCGGAGTTTGCTTCTCTCAACTGCCTGCCAAGTAGTCGAAATCGAGTCGACTCAAGTGGAGCTCTTGCTTCCACACATTATTTGCCCATTTATATGCTCCACATTTCGTTTGGCAAAACGAAGGGTATATTAACATTATGATAGAAACGTTGGTACTAAAAGAGCTTTCCTGATTTTTATTAGAAAAAACAAAAGAAAAAACAATTGAATATCATAATTTCAAATTCAGTTTTATTATTGTTTTAGGAATTATTAAAACGATTGATAAAGTAATTTAGTTTAATTTTGGTCAATGAATGAATATAGTTTTTAAATATATTTTAAGACTCGTGTCTACTTTTTTGTTTCAGTAAAAATAGTATTTGAGTTTCTTCTAAATTAATTTTGTTCAAAATGGAACATTCCACAATTTTTTTTCAAAGATTTCAGAGAAACATTTGAATTTCATATTCATAATTAAAGTTATAGTATAGAAACATTTCTAAATAGCATATTCTCTTGCAGTTTTATTATTTAAAAATTTTTTTTTTTAGAATTATTGGATTTACCATTCCAATGAACATAATTAAAAAGATAACGTAAGCAGAAGGCCTTTGTAGCTATTGCTTTACACAAACCAAATTACCCGCACTTTATAATTGCTGGTAATTTCTTAATAATAATAATAATAATAATAATAATAATAATAATAATAATAATAATAATAATAATAATAATAATAATAATAATAATAATAATAATAATAATAATAATAATAATAATAATAATAATAATAATAATAATAATAATAATAATAATAATAAAAAGATAACATATTTTCATCTTTTGCTGAAATATAATTTTAGAGAACTTTATATTAAACAAGAAATTTTAAAGAATTTCTTAAACTTCATCATGTTTTCATTTTGACATAAATAAATTTATTGTTAATTGTTGGTTTATGAATTGTTGTTAATAGAAATTAAAATAAAAACTTAGTATCTTCAAAAGAGTTTTATAAATAGTTTGTATTTTTAATTAATATTGTTGAACAATATTTTATAATAAGTCATGCACAGGGTATTTGAGCGTGAATCACTTGCGCTTGTGTTTTTTCCTTGTTTCGCTATTGTTTTGTTTGGTTTCGACGCTGCCCAATAAACAACATTTATGCATGTTTACAATTTAATATGTTGCGCGCACATGTGTAAAAAACAATTTGTGCCTGCCTGACTGCCTGCCTCGGCTTTGGCTTTGGCTTGGATTGTTTGGTTGTTTGGCCAGTTGCCTGACTGCCAGCCTAGCAGGCTAGCAGCCTGCCAGGCATATATGGCAAAAAGCAGCAACGAGCGAGGTCCTGGCGCTGGATAATAGCTTTGGCGGCTGCTAAAATTGTTGCTTATTGTTGGAAGTGCGCCAGGCGCGTTTCTTGCTTCTGTTGTTGTGCCGCTGCTGCTATTGTTCCATTTGCCTGCTGCTGTTGCTGTTGTTGTTGCTGCTGCTGCTGTTGTTGGTGGATTGGCCGCAATTGCAAGCCGCTTGCGGCAAGGACATGCGGCCAGGACATTGGCATCGCGTGCGTGTTTATCATTTTAATGAAGCAGCCGCTTCGCAAATTCTCCCATTCTCGACCTTACAATGCGTGAGCCACGTTTCTTTATCATTTAATGAGCTGTAATCGCTTTTAATTACCACCACCCCCCAAAGAATGCAAGCAACGTGTTGTCTCCTTAAAGGATACACGCAATACTGCTGCATTGCAAGGCAATTGCAGGCTTTAACAGCTTGCAATGTTGCTCAATATTTTTCTCTTTATTTCCATTACTGTCGCACTCTTCTGCACTCTGCTCTCTATCTTTTTCGCTTCTACTCAGCTGCCTTTGTGTGTGCAAACGTGCGTTTATAATGGATTTATCTGTGTTTGCTTTTGTTTGCACTCCAAAAGCGGGAATATTCAGTTGGTTGCTGAGTCCTCTTGGCTGCCATTTCATAGGCCATCGTGCTTTGCATAATAAAAAAAACACAAACTTTACTCCTCTGTCGGCTGCTTGCAACTTGCCACAAAACTTTATATGCATCTTTCTCTCGTTCTCTTTTTACCTCTCCGTTCGCTGTGTCATCAATAGGCGTTGTCTTTGAGAAGCATGTCCATGTCGAGTTTAATTTACAGCCACAAGACTCTTATGCTGTAAAAGTTTTCAGCCCCGGAATTATTTACAACGCCTTTAAGTTGTCTCCTGCTGCAAATGATTTGCCATTTAATTACGTTAATTGCTCTTTCGACATTTGAAATTGATTAATAACTAATCTACGCACTCAAACCCATCGATAAACACCCACAAAGCAGTCAGTAGAAGAAACAGATTTTCAATAATGCATTCGATACGGTGAATTCCCAATGGTTTTGTGTTTTGCAAGGAAACCGAAGCAAATTGATTTAAAACGCTTAAATTATAGCAAAATAATTAAATGCTAAGTACTGTTTTATGCAATAAACATTAATATCATTAATACGCACAATAGGATTAGCTCAGTCAATCAAAAACCGTTTAACATTTTTAGTTAAATCATTAATCTAATTGAGGGAACCATTTAATTGTAGCAAGAGTAATACAATAATTTTACCATAGGAAAAGTTTAGATGGATTGCGAGTTTTTAATATAGGTTTTATATATATTTTAAAATTTCCATTCCTTTTCATTAAAGTATTTGAGAAACTATTAAAAGCAGCGGATGAAAATGAATAACTTTTCATACTAGTCGTATTCAACGTTCATATATTTTATATTTTTCATATACACATTTTAGCGTATACTTAATATACTAAATATACTGCACATACTACACATATTTCTTATTTTTCATATACTAAAACTAAACTATTACCAAATTGCATATTCCTAATATGTTATCGTGTACTCTTCATATGCTAAATATACCGCGTAAACTTCGTACACAAACAAAGAAATTATATCAGTCTGATTTTTTATATTTTTTTAAATGTTATTTGAATTCAATAAATACCAAGTTTTTAGTGGATATATGTGTATATTTCTTGATAATTACTCAAAAATATAAGTAGTATGCCGATATACCAAAATTTCATCAGGAACCAAAGAAATATTCATCTTTTAGAATCTGGCAAAACAAATCATTTTAGTTGACAGTTTGACAAGTTTCAAATTGTTCTCTCATTTCGCGTAAATAAATCAAAATAGCTCAGCACAGGATAAGAAAAAAAGATACAAATAAACAACATTATTTTCAGCGCCTTAAGCAATGCTTTGGATATTTCTGCGAAATTTGATGGCAATTTACAAGAGTTGCAGATAATATTGACAAATGTCTTGGGCTAATTAATTACCAGGTAGCAGCTGAACAGCAAAACTGAACAGCTGAAGGTTTGCCCGCCGCCGCCGCCGCCCCTCCACGCCCACTCGCCTCTGTCTCTAGGGGATGGGATGGTGGAGACGAGGATAGGCATTTAACTTAAGCACAACTTTTGACATTGCGGAGAAGCTGCTGCGGGTGCTGAGAGATGCAAGGTGGCACCTTTGTGCCATTGCGGGTTAGAGGGGAGCAGCAGAAGCGAAGCAGTTGCGCTTAACTAAGCTGCTGGTAAATAATTCATTAATTTTCGCTTATGATTGTAATCCGCTTGTGCACGGACCACGACCAAAGCATGGCAAAGCCAGGCAACGCAAGGCAACGCAAGGAAGTAGCTGACGGCGACGACGTTCAAATCCTTTTGCTATTTGCACAAGCGCACGAAACTTTAGTTAAACATAGCGGCAACGCCCTCGGCTTTCCAACTGGGAACATCAGCAGGGTTAAGAGTGCGGGCATGTTATATATATATGAATTTATGTGTATATATATTGTATATGTGTATGTGTGTCATGCCCAGCTTGGCTGGCGGTTCTGTGATTTGGGCTCCTGGAATTGTGCAAACATTTACAATTTCAAATTTCAAGTATTGTTTATTTTTCCTCTTGCCCTATCTGTCTTTTCCCTGATGAGAGTGTGGGGACAAGTTTTGTTTTAAGTCAAAAAGTCTAAGCTGCAAAATACAAACCAAGTAGCGACGGGAGGAACACAGACGGAAAGCAAGCTAGCCAGCCAGCCAGCAGAATGATAGACAGACGCGGTTCTCTATTTTTCGCATTTTCCCTGCCTATGTGTGTGTGTCTGACTTTTGTATATGTGTGTAGGTGTGTGTGCATGTGGCTTTCAAGGTCACAACTTTGGCTCAACTTTTAAGCCTAAGCGGGGCTATACAAATATGTCTAGCGTACACACACTCACACACACACGGCATACTCGTGACAAACATGATGCAGGACAAGGCAACTGCTGTCCCATGCGGGTGTTGGCAACACACACGCACACACGCACACACACCCACACACACACAAACACATTCTTTTGGTAGCACGTGTAACTTCTCATCATGTGGAGCATTTGGATTACGTATTAAAGTGTAGCAAATATCTGCGAAACTTTAGCTGTGTTTCGAATTAATATTTATAGTTATACAAACCTCTTATTTTAGTTATTTTTGCTTTTTTATACCTGTTACCCATAATTAAGAAGGAAATTTTAATTTTGTGTCTATAGGATGCAATAGGGTTGAAGAAGGCAATTGTGTTGGCTACCAATATTTGATATATTTTAACGATAATACCGTATAATATATTTATATTGAGAGTTTATTTTCAATCTCTCAATTTATTGCATGCAAACGAAAAATAAGATAATTTTTATACTTACTTGCCTATTTGTTCTCGATATATTAAATCCATTTGCTTACGATATTAAGTATACACCCATCAACAATTGTTTTTGAAGCATTCGTTGAATATTAACACATTAAAAATCATTTTTAATTAATGTGCAAGCCTGCCTATAGCAAACGAGAATTGTAAAATAAGACTTAAATATTTGCTTACAATTCGAGTTGCCAAGTGAACTTCATTTACATGAAAGCAAAACACAAATGTTGCTCAGCTGCAGCATTTTCTTTTTGAGTGCATCACTTTTATGGATTTTAATTATTCATTTGGTCGTTTTTAATTTGCCGCATGAATTCATGTGTCTGTAAATGAAAATATCGTTTCAATAAGAAAAGCGCATTAAGATTTTCGCCCGTTGATGCCGCTTTTACTGCTCCTACTGCTGCTGTAGCTGCTGTTAATTGAAAATTTTGCAGGGCAACGCGCGTTAAGTTGTCAATTCTGTTTGTTCATTTTGCTGCGATTCGTTGGCTGGTTGCTGTAAGCGACACATGAGCAACCACTTCCGCTGTTTACCTCTTTTTCCGGGGGCCACAAAAAGTGTTTTTTTTTGTTTTTGGCAGCCACGCCTATAAAGCTGGACACGAGCTGAAAACAAAAAAACAAAAACAAAAAAAAACACTGAAAACGAAAAGCATATTGCCAAACAAAAGCGCAGACGATCGTCTGGTGGTGTTGTTATGTTGCTGCACGGCATATTTGCATTTGTTTTAATGCCAGGCCGCTTAGGCTAGATACTGAGCTCCGGACCTAGACCCAACTCGACCCGGAGGCCCCCCAAACCATAGATTCGCATGAGAATTAGTTGAACTCGTTGCCTGTTAAGCCTAAAATCGACATGCAACCTACTGGCCTCCGGGTGTGGTCGACTCTACAACGCCCACATACAACACACACACAGCATCAGGCTTTCCCCTTCAATCTTTCTCTCTCTCTCTCCCTCTCTTTCTCCGCTTCGAACTGCAACGTGAGGCATACAACGTGAGCAGGAATAGGAACGATGACGGCGGCGGCTGCTGATGCTCCATTGCTGATGCTGTGCGGCTGCATCGGCGTAAAACTTGGCACTTGGCCAACGGAATTTGCTGGCATAAAGTACAAAATATTCCAGTTGCCTACCATCCTCCATGCCCTCTACACCATTCACCGTCTCCTATCGTCTGCCGTCTGGCGTCCGTTTTGGTCCTGCTCCGTTTTCTGAGCTCGGGCACAATTTGAGGCTTATTTCTGTTTGGTTGACACTCGGCGCAAAAAATTTGTCGTAAGTGCAATTCGTTGTGGCGTCAGCGTCAGCGTCGACAGCGACTGCGACTGCGACGTTGGCATTGGAATAAACTCAATTGCAATTGTTTTGTGCCTTAAGTTATGCTATAGATTTTACCCTTAAAGCGCTGAGTCAGTCAATGACACATAAGTAAGTGTTGCTTGAATTTCAAACATTCCCACAACTAATTTCATACTCATTTCACGAATAAGAAATATATAATTAGTTCTATTATTGATCCAATTGAATAATATTAAATATACAGCTGAAAAATTAATGAAAGGAAATGAGCAAGAAAAAAAACCGGCTTATGTAAAAAGAACATCCCAATTTTACTTTAATGGACTTAAGAAACAACTAAATTGTATATAATAATATGATTTTGCGATATTTAATAATATAACTATTTTATAATCAACAAACAAGTTTGAAAATATAATATCAATTTATGCGAAATGTTATAAAAATGACTTATACGAAATTTTCAAATTCATTTGATATATAATAATTACCGATTTTAATGTAGAAACTGTATTTGGGAACATGCGAAATGGCGACAATATAATATGCAAAATAATGTCATAATTAAGGATTTATATGAAAAAGTTGCGCCATAACACACTCTAAGCACTTGCAACTTGAACTCTCGCAATTTTGAACTTGTCTCTCGCGCTCACACACGCACTCGGAAAAAACGAGAAGGCAAGAGATAGAGAGAAATAGAGAGGGGGATAAAATGTAGGGTGAGAGGCTGTAAGAGACTGTGAAGCACTTCATAATCAGCCATATTGCTGGCAGTTTCTTGTAGCACGCATATCAATCTCTTCACAAAGGCTTGTAGGAAAAAGTTTTTCGCCAACTGCTCTGCTCGCGCATTCGCGGAAATGACACTGTGGGGCATGAATACTAATTTCTAATTTCGCAGCTGGCGTCGACAACACATTAAGTTGGCTACCCGCCGCCGACGACGACGACAACGACGACGACGTCGACTTGCAGTAAACTAAACCAAAAATTTGCGCTGCGTTGAGCATATTTTGTGGTTGGTAAATGGGTTTGGGGAGCCAGAGATTTTGGGCTTCAGCAGCAGCAGTAGTAGCAGCATCTGGACATGGCCGAGATGTGGAGCAGTTGTGCTTCGGCTGCTGCTGCTTCTGGCATACTTGACTCTGCCACTGACAAAAGTTATGCGTTTGCATTTCCGTCACCCAAAATGGTGGTGCAATCAACATGCCACACAATGAATGAAAAAATGCCCTTGATAAGGCAAACACAGAGCTGCTTAAATACCCTTAACTCATATTACATCTTAAAAAAAAACGAGTGCGGCTCTTAACTATAGTATTGCAACATAAATCCAAGACTAAAACAAAAGTAAATCCTATTCGTAATATTCGTAACATTACGATTTTTTAAAGTTATTATTATTATATAATTTCAATTTAAAAACTAAGTTTTTCCATGTCGAAAAATAAGTTTTTACATAGTAAATTCAAAATGCAATATAAAATTAATTGATCTAATAATAGTTGACATAAAAACTGCAATATTTGTGAATAAAACATCAAATATTAAATTAACTACCAAAAAATAATAAATTAAAAACCCAAAATAAATTAACTTTCACATCAAGAAATTAGTAAATAAGTCATATAATAATTTTATGTAATAAAAATAAACAAAAAATATATTTATAACAAGCATATTATTTTCGTGCAAAGTTTAGTATAAAAATACGTGTTTTAACAATTAGATTTTTGTTATATATTTATTTTGATTTAAAAAGGTTTACATTTAAACATATATAAAATGAATATAAAAGTTAAATTAAATAATTCATCTGAAAATTGAACAATTTTCAACAAAAGTTTGAATATAATAATAGTTAATAGTTAGTTAGTTAATTATAAATGCAATAAGATTTGGACATATAGTTTATTTATTGACATTTTAATTCTATTTTTGCAGATAGAAAGGATCGACATTGGATTCGAAATGTATGTGAATAAAACATAAATAATTATTATTTCATTTATGTCTTTCTTTTCTTCCTTAAAGTTTCCGTAAGGCATGTTTAATTCAAACAGTAATAGACTCTTTTAAGTAAAGTGCTTTCTCTGGCCAAGTTATATCTATCGTACTATCTATTCCGGTTTAGCTGTACAATCTTCGCTATCGTCAGTTGCATCTAAAGCACTTGCCACATTGTTGTTGTGGTTTTTCTGGGCAGCACAAAGTTTCACTGCACGTCGCTGCGGCGCATGCTGATGTTGTTGATGCTGATGATGATGATGCTGAGGATGATGAGGACAACAAACTAGATAATGATAATGCTGATGATGATGATACAAGTCCATGGCATGACCAAAAGAAACTTTTGCGACTACTTGCGACTTTGGTGCTCATTAGGCGTTAATTGCGCTGACAGCGCGCGTCGAGTTAATAAACAAATTAAATGGCCCAACAGGCTGCCAATTGGCCAAAGCCAAAGCTATAGCCAGAGCCAAAGTCAGAGCTGCAGTTTGCATTTGCTGGCGATGGCAGGCACCAAAGACATTTGGCATGTGCATTTTGCACTCTTGACATTTTTCTATATATCTGCTACATATACTTGTCTGAATTCCAACGAGTTGACATTTGCACACTGTCTGCCACTCAGATGTGCAATCCCTGCCGCCATATTCCACTTCCCTCCCCTCCTTTGCTTGGCTCTATTGTTTGCACGCCAAATACGAGTATAAAAAATGAGAGAGAGAAAGAGAGCGAGAGCGAAAGAGAGCTGAAGAGGTGTATAGAGGGAATACAGTTTTGTCTGCGTCGCTGGTTTGTGTCTGTCTGTCTTCCTGTCCAGCGTCCGGACTTGTCTGTCATGACATTTGTCCTTCCGTCCGTCTGTCTGTCTGTCTGTCTGTCTAGTTCTGTTGCCCATCCATGTTTAGCTTAAATAACTCAGCGACGACTGTTGCGGCATAGAAATGAAAAGTTCGCATTTGTCACTGGCATAACGGATACTGGGGAACGGTTCCCTGGTTATTGTTGCTCTCATTGTTATTATTCCTCTTGTTGTTGTTGTTGTTGGTGTACTCGTTGCTGGCGTTGTTTATGCATTTCATAAATATAAAAGTGCCCAAAATCCAGTGACGAGCCTTTGGGATAGATAACATGCCAACAACCTCCTCCGCACACTCAGTCAGTTAGTCGGGGCAGTTTATAATGAGAAGCATTTTATAAAGCTGAATTGAAAGCACTTAACATTGAACTTTGTGTTTGCGTTTTGTTTCCACTTCGCCAGTCTACAAAGATATATAAATAAACTTTGAAATGGCGTATGACAAAAATGTGTATAAATGCTAAATGTTATTAAAATACTCTTCAAGAGTTTTAATTAACTTAATGTTTGCATAATATTATTTGAATGAAGATTACACAGATTTGGCCTTATTCGTATTACATAAATTATGATGAATGGTAAACTAAATTAAATATAGATATAGTATATTTCCTTTTGTAATATAAAATACATATATATATAAATAGAATATAATGTAAATATTTGCCATGAATTTACTACACAGAAAGTAGAAATGACTTTTTAAAAACCAAAATTAAATACTTGTGCTTGAAAACTTTTCGATTTTAAACAAAAATTTATTATGTTCAATAATGTTTTTTTTTAAATTTTTTTTAAAAAATGTCTGCTGATTTCAAATATCTTTAATATATAATTCTTCAAAGATTATTGGTCCTGTTTTAATATATTGCCGTCTCGTTTTATTTTTGACATTTTCGCATTCAGGAAATAAAAATATTTTATTTTCAGGAATGGGCTATAAGTAATTAATCTAGTTTTTTTGAGCTTTGTTTAGTCAGATTCGGGTTAAATTTTGATCATTATGATTCATGAGTTTTGTCATTATTTTCGTAATATTTGTTCTTGTAATATTTAAAGTTGATTGTTTTAATATCTAATACTTTCTATTTGAAATATATTTTTTTTATATTAACATGTTACACAAAGTATTGTAAATTTTAAAGAAAGTGCAATTTTTATTATTGGGTTGTATATTAGATTGATATTTCTTATTAGTAATATTTTAGAATAGAATATCAGCTAAATTTTTGTCTTTAAAGTTGTTCAATAATTAGTTTCTTGTCTAATGCGTTTTTGTTTGAAATGTGCTTGTAGTAATCTAAGAAATTGTAAGCATCAATATACTTTGAAAACAATCAGCAAAATGTTTCGTTAGTTGTTTGAGATTTACTTGAACATTGTTGCGAATAATGTGAAATATGTTTGTATGCATGTTAATGCTTCATGCATTCACCTTTAGCTGCTTAATTTGCCAGCTATTGATGGTCCGTTGAAGCCTGGCAACCCAAAATCGGCTTGCCAGGGCATTACAATCAATTATGCATTAGCTTAAATCGTCACATATGTGTGTGGAGTAGCTCATACTCTCTCCCCACTTCTCTCTCTCCCTCTCACTCTTAGTGTGTGTCTTGGTTGATTCTGATTCGAATCTGAATCTGTGCCATACACAATCAACCAGACCAGTCAGGCCTGAAGTTATCCTGGCTGCCTTTGCCATTGCCTGTGTGTCCTGTTCTCACAGACTCAGTTCAATTCACAGTCAGTATCAGAATGAGAGTCAGAGTCACAAGCTCAGTCTCTGTTTCTGTCAGACGACGACCGGCTTTCATGTGAATTGAATTGATTTTCAAGTGGTCTATGCTATTAGTTGTAATTGATTCTTGAAATAATTTATTTCATGGCTTTTTGTCGCCGTCTTTTAGTCTGGCTTTATGCTGCTGCTGGCAGAACGTGTAAGTTTTGCAAATTGCATATCAAAGCCTTACCAATGTTAATGGCTTAAATTAATTAGAGACACTTTTACACACTTCCGACTCAATGTGACTCAATTTAAAGCCTTGACAGCTGCCAGCGTAGCAGTTGCTCTAAGCTGCCAAACACAAATAATTCACGAAAATTCAGCTGCAAAAGCATGAACGTAAAACGTATGCTGTAGCATACTGTAATCTTACCCATCATCAGTTTGCTACCCTTTTCTCTGTGTCTCTCTAGGTGATATTAAAAACGCGCTGTTGACTGAAAATAAATATCGAACTGAAGAGCTGACGAACTGGAATTAGAGATGCGCACGTGAGGGGAACAATTGGTGCAGCATTTTCTGGAATCGTAATTCTGTAAAGACTTTCTTCATTTAAGAATAAAAGTATTTTAATCATATTTGATAGATTTTGATTTTGAGATTGGTTTTGGTTTAGTTCCAAATATTTATGTAGTTAGTGCTTATAAAGTTTTGGTACAAACGTAATCCTGAATGCATACTTTAAAATTCGGGAATTTATAATTTATATATTTTTTATATTCTTTTTTTTTTTTAGTAAGTGTAATTGTAGTCTCATTACATATCTGTGCCTTTATGGAATCGTAATTCATTAAAATATTGATTATGCATTTCTTAATATTATTATTTGTCTTTCTTTCTCTGTGCCGAAACATGCATTTAAAAATCTATATAGTTGATATTGATACTTGATTTAATTGGAATTTTGATAGCCAACACGATCTTAGAGGCAACACGATCTTTGCGCATCTCGAATTAGAAGTGCATTGAGACCTGCTTTGGGCACTCTTTGCCACGTTCGCTCATTGCTAATTCCACGAAATCGAAGCATCATAAAACCTTGATGTTGCATTTTGGCCTCTATTCTGTCTGCTATACATCGCCATCGTCATCACCATCACCATCTCCATCTCCATCTCAATCTCTGATTCAATATTTGTAGGTAGAGTGCTGCCATTCGACATTCGCTTGCATTATGTTAGCATATTTTCAAGTTTTTCACGCCACTCGCAGCCACTTTGTGCCCATTTTTGGTGGCATCAGCAGACGACAGCGGCAGCGACAGCAACGCGGCCAAATAGCGAATGGCAAACGCTCCATTCCGTTCCGTTTGGGCTGCAATTTATTTATGAGCCTGTTGTGTTCATGAATATTTTGTGCGGTTCTCTTGCCTCCTGGTGGTTGCCTCCTTGCATCCTTGCTTGGCTGGTTGGTTGGTTGGTTGGTTGGTGGCACCTACACGAGCTTTTGGCCGCCTCGGCGCACTTAAAACTTGTTTGATTTACAAAATGACGGCATCGTCGCCGTTGCTTTTCCCATTGCCATTGTTTAGGCGTTGCAGCTTCACATTTACCGCCATCCCAACCCATTTTTATTTTGTGTAGTTCAGAGTGCGATCCACTGTCGCTGCGTTGTTAGTGCAAAGTTTTTCGTATATTTTTTGGCCCCCTTTTTGCACAGCTGCAAATTTATTAGAAGTTGACAAAATGGCACTAGCGAAGAGTGTACGTGATTTGGGGCATTGATGCAGGTGTCTGTTGTCTGTTGAGTAAGAGGAATCGGAGCAGAGATAGAGACACCAGTGGAAAGTGAAAGATTGACGACTGTGAGAATATTTTCAATGGCACTTGCTGAAGATGGTAATCAAAAGCAAAATCGTTGCGTGCCTGAAACAACATTTCACTATTGCTTAATGTACTGAAAGGCTTTCAGGAAATACTTGACTTCAGTTGAGATGTTCTACTACTTACACTTGACATATTTTATGTGCTATTAAAATGTGATTGTAATAATGAAATATACAGATATTAATTTCCTAAATTCATAAGAGAGATTTTTAATGCCAGAATCAAGAAAAGAAAAGTGGAAAGTGAACTTCTTAATGCAATCTGCATTAAAATTAAAATCATAAATAATAAGGTCAAATAAATTCCCACTAAAACTAATTGGTTTGAGTGTTAGGCTTGGCCTGAATATGATTTCTATAATCATGTTGACAAGCTTGCACAAGTGCTCATGCAAAAATTAAAAAACTATAAATTTCTTGATTAGTGAAAATATTTTACAAAATTTAGATCAGGACAATTGTTAAACATATCTCACATTTGTGTGCAAGCAACAATCGCATTATGCTTTGCATTGCCAGCTAAGAAGCCATTAAAAATATGCCAACTTAATTTACAGCTAATCATAAATAAGAACGTCGAAACGCCCACAAGAAAAAATAAAAATAGAAACACTCACACACAAAGAGACAATAAAAACGCAAATGCCAAAAGGCAAAGACCAAAAGTAGAGAAAGAATAGAGGGGGAAAATGCCGTATTAAATATTGTAGGCCTGCCAGGACACATTAACTTTGCAACAGAAACGGACAGGACGAGTCGAGTCGACTCGAATCGAGTTGAGCTGAGCAGGCAAGAAAATTATCTGGCTAAATGCCAAAAAATTATGCACACATACAGACAGAGACACATGCATACAGTGGGAATGAGAGAAAGAGAGAGGGTCAGAGTGGGACATATAGGCACAAACAGTGCAGACAAACGTGGCAGGACATGCTCTATGCACGTTTCGCGTGAGCGGCTCACGAAGGACACTCACACACAAAATAACCACAATTAGGATAAGCGACGCTAAAGTGCTGCAAAGTGCTAGCGGCGTTTAGAAAAAAAAAAACACAAAAATAAGACGAACAAAAAAACAAAAAAAAAAAAGCATATTCTAGCTGAAAAACAGAAAACAGTTCGCGCTGCAGGGCAGCTCCAAAAATTGTGCAGCCTACTTTTGTGGGCGGGGAGCTTAACTTGCATACTCGACGCCATCCTCACACACACACACAATCCCACAGCAAAAAGGGACAAAATTAACAGCAAACTACAACACTAAACGTGCAAACGCCAACAATTTTTTGGACCAGGGTTGCAAATACATATCCCTAGATTCTAAAGTAAATTATTAAGCACAAAAAGTTTTTCAAGCTCACATTTCTATTTGACAAATTAAGATACATTTTTCTGAGAGTATGTTTTTATTATTAATGTTATAATATTTAAAGTTATATATTTGAAGTTATGTTAGTGATCAGCATATATATGTATTTGGATTGTTTTTAAACAAAGTCAACGAACTTATACATAAAGTTCCCCTTCATCGTTGTGTTTTTGTTTGCTTGTTTACTTTTGATCTCTGGTTTGTTCTGGTTCAGTAGTTAACTTTTGATGATCTTTGTTTTCTTTTCGGTTTGATTGTTTTTTACTGTCCGACTATTTTACATTAGTTTTATATATTTACCATTAAATTGAATTAAAATTTAGTAAATAGATGCTCACAAAATTTGTTATAATGTTGATACATTTATGAAACAGAATATATAGTAGTACAATGGTAAACTAAAAAATTAACGAACGAAGAACATAAAAAATTGGCCTATAAAGGAAAGGAAACGACATGCGCTATAAAACGATGAACAACGTCGTGAACAAAATCAAACAAATGAATCAAATGAACTAGTCTGATCAAAAATGAACGAAATAACTTTTTCACAAAAAACTTTACACATCATTAAGATTTTTATTTAGTGTAGGGCATTCAAGTTTCATTATGATTCCTAAGTTGCATACACATTTTGCAAAGCAGCTGGGATGGAAATCAAGTCTCATTAATTGATTGTTTAACAATTGTTATAACTAAATAAATAATAAATACAAATTTTGATATTCTGAATATTTGAGTATTATGAAAGATACTGATTATCGTCTGTGTAGTATTCTTTTTTTTTTTAATAAAGCTTAAGCCTGTGCGGAGATTTGATTGGAAACGCAATCTTGCACGATTTTGATTGCCAACCCTGGTAGTTTAGTCTGCGAGCTGCAACTAACTCAACCAACTCATGGACTGAGTAACTGTCTCTGGTTCTCTGACTAGAGCTGTCTCTCTGCTGGTCCTTTTGGGCCTATTAGCCTTAATGGGACTTTTGCATGCTTCACTACAACAACTCGCCTGCTGGCTGCTGACTGCCTCTTGCTAGTATTTCGTTTCATTTCGTTCGTCGTTTTTATTTTTGTATTTTTTTGTTTTTTTCGTTTTTTTAGAAGCTCGCCATTGCCTCGGCATTTTTTGCACGTCTTTGCAGTTTTCAATTATTTATGGTTTGTGGACGCTTTTGCATTAAAACTGCCTAAATATTGCCAAGGCAAAAGGCTTCTGCTAGCTATGGTAGCTATCTCCTATGCCTTTGCCAGCGACTGGTCTAGTCTAGCCCAGGCAGACAACGAAATTGCCATGCAAAATATGGCAACGAGCAAAGCTGCAGTTGACCCAGCATATGAGTCAATCTTCTACCCCGGCAACGTTTCCTCCCTCCTCCCCCGTCAACAATATCCCCATCATTTCCTCTGCCCCGAGGTAGCTACTGTTTATGTAAAACAGCTTAACACGCGCCCCAAAATTGCTTTATTTGTCGAGCAGGTGAAAACGCTTGAGCGTTGGCTTTGCTTTCTGGGTTGTTTGGCCAATGGCCGGCAGCTAAAACGTGAGAACGTTGGACATAATGACTAAATTACAATGTAAATATTGGTTAAATGTTGGTTAATGTTTATTTATTAAGCTCATCGCTTTAGGCTCAAACTGACTTTAAACATTCTTGAAATTTATAGCTCGACTTGTAATGCAGTTTAATGTAAAAAGGAGTTAAAGGGAATATTTCATATACTGAAATGTTACTTTTGTTTACAATATTAAATCATTGTTTTGTTTGCAAATTCTTTGCAGTTTTTTTTCCATGATATTACAAAATGTGTTTTAATGACTGTCTTAGTGAAGAATTGTCTTCATTGATTGTTCTTATTCTTCTTATTTAAATTTATTGCTTACAAATATGTAAATGATAAATACGATTTCTTATGTATTTAAATATGTATTTAAAGGGACGCAATAATTCGGAAGAATGCAGCATTAAAACTGGCTTAATTTCTTCAAAATACTGATTTTATTAGTAGAACATTTGTGAGCTCGACTCATTGAACAACGTTAAACATTGAACTGTTTTTCAAGAGGTTCTATTAGTCTTCTAAAATCAAATACATATGTAAGTATATGGTGACGCCCTTTGTTTCATTCTTTAATATAGTAGTGTAGTTCATACTATTAGTTAATGGATTTTAGCATCAGCGTTTTCAAATATAATGCATAGTATGATATGTCTTGTATTGAAAATAAGTTAGTTATACCCGCTACCCATAGGGGAGAAGGTTATTATAACTTTGTGCCGGCAGGAAATGTATGTAACAGGTAGAAGGAGCATCTCCGCCCCTATAAAGTATATATGTATATTCTTGATCAGCGTCAACAGCCGAGACGATCTAGCCATGTCCGTCTGTCTGTCTGATGTCTGTCGTTTTGCCTGCATGAACACCTCGATCTCAGCGACTATTAGAGATAGAACTTTAATTTTTCGACAGCATTTGTTATGTTTGCACGCAGATCAAGTTTGTTTCAAATTTTTGCCACGCCCACTTCCGCCATCGCAAATTGACAAAATTCGAATAAGCTGTAGTAGGACGAGTGCCTACACACTCACACAGACACATGAACTTGACGCTCTCTCGGCTATCCGAATTCTCTCGATATTGGCTCTCTTTATAAATTCTCTCATTCTATGTCACATTCCTTGTTATACATAATTTAGCAACGTAGTCAGTCTTGATCGAGAAGCATAACAAAACAGACGGTACACTGCAATTCGTGTTGGTTTCTTTCGTGTATTTATCTACCACAAAGCGTAATTTTAATAATGACTATAGTTTTCATGATTCCTGAAATTTCGGTTGCGGTCAGATAAAAATTGTCGAAAAATTGCAAAAACGCCTACTTTCAAGGGGTCGTAGTTGCTTTGGCTGACAATCTTGTATACGAGGGTGGTCCGATAAGTACTTAGCCCTCCAAAAGAAAAACGAAAACTTTGGAAAAGTGGCGATTTATTTCTCAACATAATCTCCTTTTAGCTCGACGTGCGACCACGTTGAAACTTGAAAGAGAAGAGTCACCGTACACAGCATTCAAGCGCTCTTTCATTCAGCTGGGCGATTGATTTCCCTTCCAAAAACAAGAATCGAATCAAATACCAATATTGCTCTTTCTCCATGTTTCTAAAATCCGCGGACACGGCCAATTCCATACGCAGTGAAAACAAAACTACGAGTCCGATTCAAAAATAGCCGTCTACAAGAATGTACTACACTAGTAATTATTAAATTTAAATTTCTCTTGGGATAGTGACGCCATCGGGCGGTGAGGCTAAGTACTTATTGGACTGCCCTCGTTTTTGCACTCTATAGTATACAATGAGTGAAGTACCCTATATCAATATACCAAATATACAATTTAGTATATTTGTGCCATTTTTGTGGTATATTATTTTTAGTATATTTTAAAAAATACTGCAATATTTTGCCTTTATTCAAAATGGGTAGCGGGTATCTCACAGTTGAGCACCCTTGACTGTAGCTTTCTTACTTGTTTTATGATGAGGTCGAGACGAAAATATCAAATAATCTATTTAATTCAACTCATGTCTTTATAATACTTTAGAATTCCAACAAGGCAAATTTTTTTTAGGCCTTTATACAGTTTCCAGAGTAAATAATGCAGAATAGTGATTTGAGATTTTCTCAAATGAAATACCTTATATTATATATATTGATGAAGCTGGAAACAAAAAGCATTTATACATGATTTTTATCTTCTATTTCAGCACTGTTTGTTGACAAGCCCAAGTATATAAAACACACTGAGTGTTTTACAGAATTCGAACTGCTGATTAAGCAAATTCTGAGCAACGAAGGGCAAGAAAGAAGCTGAAGCCGATCTTACTTCTATTGGATTGAAGTGTTCATTTACATAAACACATTGGAGTTCAGTTGTGCTTTTGTGTATATAAAAAGGAGGCAAATTTGTTTCAATTTTATTTGCTGATATTTTGTATTCTGATTCATTCATATTTTCAATCTCGAAAGCGCTGCACATCAATTTAACTTCATTGTGTTCTGAAGAAAATAAATATTAAAACTATGAATTGGTGAGTATTTTTTTTGAACAATTTTTCGCAAACTTGTATTCAACAAAGAATTGTTTCAGGCTTGGAAAATCATTGACTGCAATTCTGGATTCAGACCGCAACACCGATTGCAAATTTATCATCGATGATAATGTCTATTTAGGCCATAAATTGATCTTCTCGTGTGCGTCCGAAGTCTTTGAGCGCATGTGCTATGGAAACTTTACCGAGGGAACAACTGGAGAGATTAAGCTAACAGACGTGGAGCCCGAAACTTTCGTAATGTTTCGAAATTTTATCTATAGCGGCGACTCGGAGATAAAATGTGATGACGTAGAACAAATTATAAAGCTACTCGAGTTCGGACATAAATATCTTGTGAGCAGTATTACGGACGCCTGCGTTGAGAAGTTGATAACTCGTTCAGAAACATGCAGCTTGCTCGAACTTCTTGCTATATATCAGTGCTCGCACATACTTTCGATTAACTCATTACTTTCTAACGTCTCTTCATATATTCAAGAGGAACAACAATGGAATATAGAAAACCTAGGAAACATTTTTCATTTTCAAATGCACACATTCAAGAGCATAATTCGTCTTTTTAATATTAAAGAATCGATACGTTTTCAACTTATTGAAGAATACCTTCATGTAAATGATTTGGATGCAATCAATATTAATGGTAACAAAGATACTTCAGATGTCAAACCCGAAATCCAATCCGATAAGAAAGTTGCCGACTTAATTGACATTAAAAAGTCGACTCTTGATGAAAAAGTTTCAGATGTCAACCCCGAAGTCGACTCTGATGAAGCGACAACTTTAAATGGCTCCATAGTCAAAGAATTTCTTGACTTAATCTCTTTTGAAAAGTTCACACTTGAAGATTTCTATAATGGACCCGGCAAATCAAAGCTACTCGATTTACAACGCAAGTACGAGCTAATTTATGTTATTGCAAAAGCCCGGGAAGAATAATATGGCCCTGGATACTACTAATGATATTGACACAATCATTTTGTAATTTGCACTAAGATCCCATACCATATAATAAAGTTTAACATGTGCGGCAATGCCCAGTAGAAATTGTTTATGTATTTGCATTGTTGTTATTTGTTTGCTATTGTATAGTAATGTTCTTTGTTGCCATTTTTGGTTAATTTTCATCAGATTCGATCCAAATCCATTGTTGCCAAATGCCGATATGTGACTTGCAACATTTCATCGTGGTGCACAATATGGGAGAAACTAATTCGTATGCCAGTTAGTGTATATTTTAGGTATATAAATTCGGTATATTTAAATGATAATTCCGCGTGTTTTTTATTCTTGTCCTTCTGAATACGAATGGCGTGTATCTCAAAGTTGAGCACACTCGATTGTATCTTTCACACTTGTTTTATTATAAATTGAATCCAGCCATAATTAATTTAAATAATAAATTTATTTTAAAAATTGAATTAAAGGAAAATCACTGTATGTATATCATCATAAATGCGAAAACTCTATTCTGATGGTTTTTTCCAATGATTCGGATAGATAATTTTTGTTCCTAGTTATGAATTATGAATAGGCGGAAAATATTGATTGTGTGTGTGCTTTTTATACCCGCTACCCATAGGGTAGAAGGGTATTATAACTTTGTGCCGACAGGAAATGTATGTAACAGGTAGAAGGAGGCATCTCCGACCCTATAAAGTATATATATTCTTGATCAGCGTCAACAGCCGAGACGATCTAGCCATGTCCGTCTGACCGTCTGTGTGTCTGTCCGTCTGTCCGTCTGTCCGTCTGTGTGTCTGTCCGTCCGTCCGTATGAACACCTAGATCTCAGAGACTATAAGAGATAGAGCTATAATTTTTTTTCGACAGCATTTGTTATGTTTGCACGCAGATCAAGTTTGTTTCAAATTTTTGCCACGCCCACTTCCGCCCCCGCAAATCAAAAAAATCGAATAACAAGCGTAATTTTAAAGCTAAGGTTGTGAATTTTGGTATATATAATAATAACTATAGTAGTTATGATTCCTGAAAATTTGATTGCGATCAGATAAAAATTGTCGAAGTTATTAAAGAAATACTTTTGTATGGGCAAAAAAACCCCTTCTTACTAGGGGTCTGAGTTGCTTTGGCTGACAATCTGGTATATTGAGCCGTCCATGGTATATTTTGAATGCGGTACTATATCGATATACCACATATACCATTTGGTATATTTTTAGTGTATTTGCAGTATATTTGGTATATTTTGAGAATAATACCGCAAAATATATTGGCTTTAATCAAATTGGGTAGCGGGTATCTCACAGTCGAGTACACTCGACTGTAGCTTTCTTACTTGTTTTCAATGCCAAGTTACCTTGATGTTTTACTCAAATTTCAATTTCAAATGTCAACGCTGCTTTACATTTCAAATATAATTTTCAGTACAACACCAATGCTCAAGCCTTTCGGAGCCAATACTTTAAAATAAATAATCATACAAAATTATAATTGTCTCAATTTTTTTTTGTGTGTCGAGAAAAGTGTGTATTTCAAAAGTTTTACATTGATAAATTACTTTATTAAATTTTTTTTGTTATCTTCTAGTTTTTTACAAAAATCATCATGTGCAGCTATCCTTGCTATCCTTCTGCTTGTATCGGCTCTTGTGGAGGTTGTGGTCCAAGTGGATTCTATGATCCGAGCTTTGGACCCTTCAATGGTCCATTCAACAGTTGGTATGGCTGCTGCGGAGGACGATGGTGTTAATTTTTAACATTTTGCAACAGTTTGGATGTCACATTCGGATAAAATTAAGATAGAATTTTTATTTCTGTAATATGGTTTCGAAAGTGCAATAAATAAAAGCGTTTGAGTTCAATTTCCTTGTATTAAAATTAATTATGTAATTTTTGATGCCTATTTGGTCTTATTGTTAGTTTTTGTTTTTTATAAATTTTTAATTTATTAAAATTAAGGAATAGTTTTTCTGTGCCGCACAGATAAACCGGAAATTTTGCGTCTCGAAATAAAGCCACAGAAAGTTTCGCTTTCGTTTTGATTATGTGCGCGTAATGAAAAATTATTTACATTTTGTTTTGTGCTAGCATTTGCATGAGAGTCAAAAGAGCAGTCCTGCTATAGCAGTCCTGCTATAGCAGGAACAAGGAAGTGCCAAACACTTTATGCGCGTTTTGTCTTTTGTAATCCTTTGCAGCAACTTTTTATTTTTATGTGTGTCGACGACGAATTTTCTTCTGTTTATTTTCGTTTTTCTTTTGTTTTGATTTCGACTTTCCTTTTGTATTTTGTTTCTTTTTTTTTGTCGACGGTGTGTTTAAATTTTTGTTTTGCGTTTTGTGCTTTCGTCTGTTTCTATTTTATGCGCTTTGCGCTTGTCAAGCGACGCCCGACGAGACGCCAACGAAAATGAAGCCATGAAAAGCGAAAGTAAAGCCGTGGAAAGGTTGTAAAAGAGGCAGGCGAAAAGGGTTAGCAGAAAGCAGCCAGCTTTTCTGGCCTGACACTTGCGTTATCAGCGGCATTTAGAGACTCTCTCGCTCAACGTTCTCGTGTTATATGCGAGTATATTTTTGCGCGTGGAGTTCTTTTATGTTTTATGTTTTATTTTCATTTTAATTTTTGTTTTTTTTTGTAATGTTTTGCTTTCTGACACTTGCTGTCACTTTACATGTGTGTGTGTGCGAGTTGTAGTTTGTCGGCAGTGCTTGGCATTGTTAATATCACAACAGGCCGACGAGTTTATTTTTTGTTGTTTGTGCTTTGCTCATTTTTTTTTCTTCCACATGCTCGTCACGTTCAACTTGTTATCCTGTGCGCTTATCACAAAATGTCTTATTTTGCCTGCCTGCCTGCCTTGACTTGCTTGCTGTCATTACCCGTGTTATTTGCTGTTTGCCTGCCTCTGTCTCTATCATCCACACTATCTCTCTCTGTCCCTCTCTTTCTTTCCTCTTCGTCTCCGTTGTCGTGCTTGCTGCTGGTAAAAAAAGGTAAAATGATGTGTTATGGCGTCACGTGACATGTGTCATATATGTTACTCATACGCCGTGTTGTCGGTCTTTGTGGCTTTTGTTTTTTACCTCGACTGTTTTGCAAGCTAGCAAAAAAAATGGGTTTTGGCTGCTGTTTAAGGTTCAGTCGAACGAAATACTCGACGATGAGTCACTACTTAATGCGTTAGGCTGATAGTATAAATTGAAATTTGATCTGCTAAAGAAGAAAATGCTTTAAAAGCACATTAAACTATTAATTTGTAAATAAATATTTTATACTACTGACACTATAAATCGATTTGTAATCTTAAATTATCACAATAGTTGTAGTTTTTTTTTTATTTTATTGCTGAATCGTAGCTGTGAATAGAGCAACCCTTAATATATATTCTGGAATTACAGGGTATATTGAAAAAAAGGCGACTGAGCTAACTCGTTATCTGTAAAATCAAAGAGAATTCTGCATTAAATGTTTTGATTGATAAGAAGCAGGAAATGTCGCTGACATGTGACAGATTTAATTACGAAACGAATTTGAAATGCACTTGAAATGCTAAAACATTTTTCCCACAGATATGAGACTTGAATTTTAAACATATATTTTCATTTGCAAGTGACTTGTTCACTTTGCATAGGGTTTTTAGATATATTAATAGCGTTGACGATTTGTATTTCTATTCTTATCTATGTTAATTAAAAATGGATTTCAATATGATTTATATTTATTTTGAAAATATTAATTTAATTCGATTTCTTAATTTCTTAATTATTGATAATTCAGTACAAAAGTATCTGTTAATTACTCAGCACACAGCTAGTAATAGAGCAAGTCTTATGCTATGCTGAAGTCACATTAAGAGCCAAGTGGAATGCATTAATCTCGATAAGCTTTTTCATTACTTTCGGTTACTTTACGCTTAATTATGGCACGGTGTACGCCGTTCCCAACGCATACAATATCATTTTCCGGCTTCTTAAAAGGGCACTCAATTGTCGTGGTAATTTTTCATATTTTTGGTGTTATATTTCTGCTTCTGTCTTCATTTTTTTGTCGCGTGTGGAAATGAGCAAGTTTTGGTTTGGGGGATTTCCCCATTTCGTTTGCGTGTTTTGTGCGCCTGAATTGAAACTTATCGTTTTAGTAAATATTTCGCTTGTTTATTTCTTACTTTTCAACTTTAATGTTAATTTTGCTGCTTTTTTTCCAGCTCATTGTTTACTTTCGTTAGCGTGCAGTTCACGCCTTGCCATTTGATTATGAACTTGAAGTAGACTTTTGATGGTTGTTTTTGTGTTCCACATTGTTATTATTGCCGCTTGACATTTTGTTGTTGCTCTTGTTGCTTTTTTTTTTTGTTTTGTTTGTTTTCAGAGCGAGGCAAAGCAATTAATCAGGCACTCACCGTCCTTACCCTGACATTGGCAGCTAAATTTAATTGAATTAAACTCAGGACGCAGCGACACGGAGCGACAGCAGCAAAAACACAAGTAATGTACTTAATTAAGTGAACGACACATGGAGCAATAAATAATTGAAAAATAACGTAAATGGCAGTCATAAATACGTGAAGTTCAAAATAATGGCGGCCACACAGACAGACACACACAATTCATAAGTATTGGAATGACAACAAAAATTAAATTAAATTATGTGGTTAGAGAAGGACTTTGAAAAATCGAAACTTTTTGAATCTATCAAAATGTATTGTAGACTAACATAATCCATCCAATCTTTAGTTAGTGACCGATACAACTTTATATTTTTTGGATATTAACATTTCAATTCCAAATATAATTACAACATTAAGAAGAAACTGAAATAAATAAAAAAGTACAACATTTATATTCATTTCATTTATTTTTCATTTAATAATTGTAATAACTTTTCAAGTAAATTGAATTTTTTCTACATTTTAATCAATATTAATATTTGAATATTTTTTGTTGTTTGTTCTTTAGCCCAAAGATCCGAAATTTTCTTTTGCGACAAGTTTAAAATTTGGTATGGATAAGAATTGCGAAAAGTATGCCAAATTAAATTTTAGAGCTGTAAATATTCAACGATGTTTCGTTGTGTGTTGCAAACATCGTGACAAAGTCATAATCCCTCTTCCACCGTTCTCCCAGCAACAGTCGCCTACGCGTTCACACAGACATTCACACATATACGCACATACAAAACACACACACACAGGCACTCACTTAAACGAAGATGGGAAGTCAACATGCCGGCAAGTGCCATGCCACGTGCTTTTGCTTTCATTTGTTTTTGTTTTGCATATTCCGTTTTGTGCGGCATATTCTTGTTGTTTGGCTGTCGTCCTCGCCTTCGCCTTCGCCCTCGTCTTCGTCTTCGTCTTTGACGTCGTCATCGTCGTCGCTCGCTGCGTCAGCTTTCTTCGTCTCGTCGTGTTTTTGGCAATGGTTCAAAAATGTCTGTTGGCAATTTTCGTTGCACTTTTGCTTTGCTTAATGTTGATTCGCCTAGGCCTATTTTGGCTTAGGCATTTTTACCTCATGTGAACGTATGTATGCATTTGCGGCGCAGGCGCCAATATTCGACTATCAGAGACACACCAGCTGTCCGTTCATAAGTAATAATTTCTTAAATCTTTACTCCAAACATCAGAGTTCTTCATATTTTTTGCTTGCATTGATTGACTTTACTTTTGCATTAATTTATATATGGAAGCATATAATCTATTCAATTTCTTTAGCCACTCTTTTGTTATTGTTGTTGTTGTTGTTGTGCCTCCGCTGCAAGCCCTTTGCGGTAGGTTAGTTAGGTCGCCTTCTCCCTCTCCCTCTTCCACGTCCACTTCCACTCCCATTCGCTCTCACTCTCACTCTTTCTCTCGCAGTGTCGGGCTTCCCTTTCACTCCTTTGTTGTGAACGCTCGTTCGTTGTTGTTGCATCTCTTTCGCAACCGTTCTCTGCTCTGCTTGCTTGCCCTCTCGCTTGCGAACAGATGTTTTTGTCTGGCACTTCGGCTCTAAACAGCGCGCGCCTTCGTGTTCGTGCCTG
This sequence comes from Drosophila nasuta, assembly GCF_023558535.2. NCBI lineage: Eukaryota > Metazoa > Arthropoda > Insecta > Diptera > Drosophilidae > Drosophila > Drosophila nasuta. The sequence goes on from NC_083457.1 coordinate 8,041,460, forward strand.
TCTGTTTCGATTCCATTTCGTTCCGCAGCCGCCTCGCGTGGCCAGCAAATGCATCCTGTCGCCTCAGTTGTGTGGCAGTAGCCGCTTTGTAAACATTTTCCCGTTGTTTGCACCACGCGTCGTTCTCCCGTCGCCTGTCGCCGTTTGTCGTTGTCTCTACGTCTTTCGTCGCCGTTTTTTCGTCGTTTGCGTCTTTGTGTCGTTCGCGTTACGTTACGTTAATCAAATCAAAAAGAAAAGCGTTGCATACTTTGCGGCTGTTGTTTGTGTTAACCAATCTTGGGATTTGAATATCCATCCACTAAGAAAAATTCCCTCTCAATAATAATAATAATAATTCATAAAAATAAAGTTGAATTTTTCATTTTATCGGTGCGTGTCTATGATTTAAGTGTATCGAAATTTAAGGCATCTTCTTCGATCTCAACCAAAATGTAATGCAACAACTTTATTCAACATTTAAATATAATTTTTATATTCTTATGTTTTTATTTCGGTATTGTTTCTGTGACTGTCAACATTTTGGCGCTATGCTTAGAAACTTTGCATAAAACCAATTTATACTTTAAGGTTTGCTGCGTACTTTTCGTTTAAAGTGCGCTTAATATTCTCTCCTTTAAGTGTCTGCACTCTGTTGTCAATTGCTCAATTTGTGTTCAATTCTTACACCTGCTATAACATTTCAATATATGCAATATCCATATAGCCGGTCAAAGAAATTTGTGGTTTTCGAACTTTTGTCCCATTTGCGGTCAATGTGGTTTCGACAGTTGCAAGTGTGTCCAGTGCCTGCCTAGACTTGGACCAAGTGTCTGTGACAGTGTCTTTAATGGCTCAATTTTATGAAGACAATAGCATGGATGACAAGTTTATTGGCCTTACCATGACAAATGTTTTGCAACCGTTTCGACTTTGATGGCATTCAACTATTAGGCACTTTATGGCGCCTGAAATGTGCAATGCAAATTGAGTTGCTTGGTTAACATATTAAATTTTCTGCAAATTGTGTGAATGTGTAGGAAATGTGAAATAAATGCAGTGATTTGAAAAAGAACAACAACAATAAATGTGAAATAAATTGCAATATTCTACAAAAGAATTCTTTTTAAATAAAACAAATTAAATTGAAATAAAATAAATAAATTTTGAAATCATTTTTGAAATTTTTTTCTACGCATTTTGTGATAATAATGAAAAAAGCATAATAAAGCAGCTGTTGTGCTTCGAGCTGCCAACTTGTGAGGGCATTTATCAATGCAGCCACTTGTTAGATACATTACACATACGCACTGTGCACACATTTTCAACAAGTCATGTTTATCGATTCGCCGTCTCGTATGCAGTGCAGCGCATAGCTTAAGCAAAAAGCCAAAAGTGCTGAGCATATAAATTGCATATATGTATATATAGTAAATCTAGAAAAACGGCAAAGAACTTGATTACATTTTAAGCTTCGTTTTGCGCTCTCTCGTGTTGACATTTTTCACAGCTCCAGCAAAACGAGCGCTTTTTAAAGTTGTCCAGCGATGATTCTCTACGTCTGTGTGTGTGTGTTTGTGTTTGTACGTGTGTGTGTGTGTGTGAAGCTACTACTGTTTCTTTTAGCTGTTACGACTGTTATTTCTTCTACTTCTCGCACTGTATGTGTGTGTGCCCAGCTGTGCAATTGTTGACACCCACTGTTGAGAGGAGTCGAAGGCAGCAGCAGAAAACGGCGCGCTCCATTTGCCCTGCTGCTGCTGGCGGCTGTTTTACTCTGTTAGCCGCCTTTGGGCATCTTTTGGCCCGCACATTGAGTTCATTAACCCTTGTGGTTATGTCTGTGCATGCTTTTCCCCCCTCTAGATATATATATTTATATATATATAAGATATATACATGAAAGTATTATATATTTATGCGACACTGAACATGGAAAGTTCACTTCAAAATACAACAACAAAAATTAAAGTGTTGCAACAAATTTCTAAACTTTTGTGAACTCGCGGCTTTCGCTTACTCCAACATTTTTCTATTAGAACGAAAAGCCACGTTACGCTTAATCTTTCGAGTGGCGTCCACTTCATTGTCCAAGATTCTGTGGCAAACTTGAATTTTGCATTTTTTTTCTCTATTGATTTTCTTGAACTTTTTTGGCTACAGTTTTCGAGAGTGCTTTAAGAAGCATCTCTCGTGGGCGGCGTTAATTTCAGAGCATTCCTCATCGTCGTCTTTTATTGAACTGAAAAATGCGCGTTCCAATGAAAAAAACTTTTGCGAAATTGCACTCATAGTTTTTCGGGTAGTTTTACGGATTGTTGTTGTTGCTGCGCGGCATACACAAAAATGTAAATTAAAAACTTTGCAATTAATTGGCAAGTTGAACAATTCGGTAGCAAAAGTCTCGAAGCCACGAGGCTGGCGACTCAAATAATAACTGTCGAAAAATTACCACAATATAAAATTGCATTATATCGTTTACTTAAATATGCATACAACAAAAAAGGTTAAACGAAGAGAGTTTTTAAAATGCGGAGAAAGTTTTAGCTGCAACTTTTTGGCACACACGTATTTAAAGTATTTCATAATTTACAAAGTTTGTGCTTCATATTTATCAAAAAATCATAATTAAAAACTCATCAAACGTGAAGGAACTATTTATAGCAAGTTTTGCAAAACGTTTTTGTGCCTATTTCCTTGGCAGAAAGTTTAGATAAAGCCCCAAACAAGATTTAGATTTAGCTGTTGTTGCTAGGATTGCCTATAGCCACTAAACTAGTTTAGATTTAAAATTTATGACATGTAAGGCAAGAAAAGAGATTGGCAAGAGAGGGTGGGAACTGCCTTGACTACTTAAACTCTCTCTCTCTCTCTCTCTCTCACTATCCTTTCTCTGACTAGAATTCGTCCTGTTTCCAGCTGCCAGTGGCATTGCTTGGCCGCCTTTTTTTTGTTTTGCTCAGCTTCGTAAGTTGTGTTCACTGCTCTTTTTATTTATCTCGCTTGCGTTATTCTTATTTTTTTTTGTTTTTTGCATTCACAACGAGGGCAAACCACACTCACGTACACACGCTAGCGTGGCACACACATGCAAATAATCTCTCTCACATACATTTACTGGAACAAGACAACGTGTGACAAGTGCAGGCGGCCCTCAACCAAAAAAAAAACAACAACAAAAACACAGCAAAAGGGAAGATGAAGATGAAGAAGAAAAGTTTAAATAGATGCACACATAAATTGCGCTCTATATATTTATGCGGCGGCATATATGCAAATGCATTCCTCCCCCCCGCCCCGCTTTCGGACAGATGAGAGGGAGAAGCAGCAGAAAAATAATCAGGAGGGAGGAACAGGGAGCATGTGCAGCAGCATCTTTGTAATTTGCTTATTATTGTTGCTGTCTTTCTTTGCTTTTCGTTTTTGTTGTTGCCACTTGCAACACATTGTTGACGCCCTTCATTATGGGAGGAAATTACAAAAAATATAAAGAAAAGCAAAAATGTTGCTGCGCTTTATGATTGCCAACAATTTCCTTTGCGAATTTTGTGCTGGTTTTACGCTTTTCTTTCTTATCGTTTGTGGTTGACATCTTCTCTAGATACCAATAACATTTTCTTAAGGTGGATGTCAGATTGACAGTTTGATGCTTAGAGACAATGTTGCAATAATTTGTTTTTAATACATTGTGGTGCTCTCTTAAATTTAATTATGAATTATTATACTCTTCATTTGAAGCTATGGTGTAATAAATTCTTTTGACTATTTTGGATCTTTAAATGTAAACAATTTTATTTCAATAATGCCATAATTTTATTTTAATACACTGAAAATGATCTATGAATACATTAGACTTGCGCTTTTATTTGTTTTTATAAATTATATTATATTTCTTTTTTTAATTTATGACAAACTTTTGTGCCTTACAAAATCTAAGAAATTTAAATACTTTTTCAATACTATTGAATATTTGAGTCTTATATCCTAAATTTACTTTTGTATATCATATTGTTCTTTATTCATTTTTAATAAATATTGGCAACTTAATATATATTTTAATACAATTCTCAGCAAATTTGATATTTTATCTTTATGTTTTAAAGTCTTTCGGTGTCTTGACATCGATTTCTCTTACTTATATGTATTTCAAAGTATTTTGCTGTCTCTTGTCACTTTGAAATTGTTATTGAACATTTTTAGACTTGCATTCCTAATTTTTTTTTATATACATATTATGGTAACTTAAAAGCTATTCGTCAAATTCTTGTTAACTTACAAAATGTAAGAAATTTTACTACAATGAGGCAAACATTTTATAATAAACTATCGAAATTATCATAAGTGTTGCTCTCTTAAATTTCTTCAAGACATATTCGATTAGTTGAGAACTTCCTTTCACTATAAATTGTTTTGAAATTTGTTAACTTTAAATGTTAACAATTTTAATACTCTGATGTAATACTTTTTTAATTCACTGTGGAAATTATTATTGAATACTTGAGTCCTAACTCTTAAATTTAATATAATATTATTTAATTCTATATTCATTTTTTTAGCAATACAATTAGTTTTAGTACACTGAAAATTCTCATTGATCACAATAAATTACTTTAAACTTCAATAAATTTCTGAAATTTTTTAAATCAATTTTCTTTTACTTATCTATAATTTAAAGTCTTTTGCTGTCACTCGAATATTCATATGCAATACAATAAGCTCGGCAGCGGCTTAAACAATACGAAAACAAGGGAAGTGTGTCAGTTGTCTTTTTTTTTTTGGTTTTGTTGTTATTGATTGCAAACGTGGAAAATACGACACTTTTTGCTAGCAATCCTGGCTTAGGGAGAACACTTCTAGCACAGTGTCAAAGGCAGCCTCTAAGCAGAAAAGTATTTGTCATGCTTTGCCCGGCAGTTGTTTCCTTTTGCCAAGCTGCCTACCCAATAATCCTGCACTTTATTTCATATACCCTTCGCCCCCACTCCCGTAACCACTCACATCCACGCCTACTTTCGCCCACTTCATGACTTCGTTGCACGCCTCACTGCGCTTTTGCTATTACCACGCCTACAACGCTCAAGTGAATCAACCCTCAAGCTTGATATACCTGACCCGGAGACTTTGCCAGAGAATATGGGGAATAGGTTTCGTCTGTTTTATAATTTTCACAGACATTGCCCCGCACACTTCATAATACTATACAAAAAGGCAGCGCATGTGGCCATTATTTATGTATATTTTCACCTACATTTATTTTATTTATACTATATGCAGGGGAGCAGAGAGCATAAAAAGGATGCTGTATGAAAGTAGTGACGAGGCAAATGCCTTAGAGAGCTGGGTATCTGTGCCATACAAACACAAACAGAAAGAAGCAAAAAGAAAAAAGATAATACTTATATACAAGTATAGATAGTCAACTTTGTATTGGTAGTTAGCAATAAGAGCAGCATTAAGCGGCCTTCACATCTGTGTGTGTTCTTGAGTGTGTGTTTGTGCTGTTTCTCTAGGCATTTTCTCGCCGCCTTATGCGACTCAATAAAGCGTAAAAGTTAAAACAACATAAAAGACAACATGTTGACGCTACAGCAGCGCAAATAAATACAAGATAGATGCTTAATGCGGGCTTGCACGACAGCAAATACCCTGCACAGCTAAAATCAATAATAAAATAAATATTAAAATAAAACCAAGTATTTATATTCTTAAATCAAGATGACAATTATACATTAATTCTTGAAATTCATTATTATCATATATTGATGTTTCAATAACGGAAAAATGTGGAAATTTAACCAAGAATGCAAAATCAAGTTAAGATCAAAAGTTCTATAACAGTTAACAGAAGTTAACAAATAATTCAAACTTTTTAAGAATTTTTTAATTTAGAATTTTTACTTAAGATTTGTAGATCGAAAAGTTCCAAACGTAAGATTTTCATTCTAGTTTTTAAAAGCTAAATTTTTCTCTCTGTACGAAATAAAACACTCATAAAGCAAGATTTTAATCTCAACATAAGATTGTTTTAATTTTAAATTGTAAATTTAACATCGAAATATTGTTTTAAGATTTTATAAACCTAAAATTCTTGTTTTGATATTTTGTCTAAGATCGAAAAGTTGTATACTTTTCAATCTACATTTTTACCCGATATTTGATTATGGTATATCAGTTATTCTATTCTACTATTTTAATATTGAATTATTTAAAATCTATCAATAAATTAATTATTTTTCTGAGCTTAACTGATCTACCCCATCAGAGCGTGTACCTCCTGCTTTAATATACCTTTAATGGTCGTTATGTTGACTGCTGGGTACAAACGAAAAGGAAGCAAGAAACAAAACTCAACTAAAATAAAAAGCACATAAAAACGGCATAAATGTTAAGCTGCCACCAACGAGTCGCAGGACTGAGAGGGCGAACAATTTTTGTGAAACGTCGACAGCCGCGTAGGCTGTTAAAAGTTTTTGCCTTTGACCCATGCGGCGTATGAGCAATATTCACTCCTCTCTCTCTCTCTCTCTCTCCAGTGCTAAATGTTTACTTGTTTATTCCGGCGTGCAAGTACAGGAGTATGTGTTGAATTATTGTACATAAAATTAAGTGTGTTTATGTTATGGTTATTGCATTAGCATACATTATATTTCAAATTCAATAATGAATTTGCGATTATGCATATTTTAATTGATCTTTCAGTTGTAAATGCAAACTCCATTAGTTGCCAATGGTGCTCTCTAATGCTATTAATTTTCAAATATTTGTGGGCAAGTCGAGTTCAACTCTTTGGTGAATTAAAAATTGTATTAAGAAACTTAAAGCTGGCAACATTGACACTTTTTTCCCTCTGGGTAAGCGCATTTATATAGCCGCCTTTTGCCCCAGTCAAGTCAAATCATCATCACCATCACTTCATCATCATCATCAGCAGCAGCATTATTCTGTGACTTGTGCAGCTTCTAGCTCTGTCTCGTATTTTCACCCACAATTTACACAGCTGACTTTTTGTTTTGTCGCCTCGGCACATAAACCAGACACTCAGGTATAGCATCCATACAAATAAATACAAATACAACAACGAGAGTGTCATGTATATAACACATACACATACACACACATTTATTTCATGCACGTATAGTGAAGAAGAAGAGCCGAAAGTCTGCTGTGTTTTTGCTTTCAGTCAGTCAGAGAGTAACTCCTAGCTACATATTGACAGGCTGCTGCTGCTACTCTTCTTCTACTTTGCTCTTAGCTTGTCTTCGTTGCCCTTTTGCGTTCGTCTCCTGTGTCCTGTCTGCCATTTATTTTTGTGCTTTTCTCTGTTTTTTTTTTTGCGCGCTCCGCATTTTCGCTTTCAACAGCTGCAAGTGGCGGACGAAGAGAGAATGAAGAAGTAAATTTAAAAACACAAAAATTTTCGGTGCCTGCGTGTTTAAAGCTCATAATTATCACGCGTTACACATGGCGTATACGTGTTGTGTGTGCTCTCTGTTTTTAATGAAAATTAATGCCTTTGCTGCTGCTAATTGCACATTTGTTGTTGTTGTTGTTGTGGTTCCTTTTTGCTTTTTTACTTTTTTTGATAATATGAAAATTTATTGTTTTTATGCATGTTTATTATCGCCATATTTATTTTGATTATTTTTGTAGTCAAAAGATATGTGTGTACTCCAACCAAATATTTAACAAAAATATATATATGTGTGTCTGCTTACAGCATTTCTACAGTCGAAAAATACAAATTCACTTTTAGCTCCGTCATCATTTATTCAACCAAAAAAAAACAAAACAATACTCCAGCAAAGTAAAAACGAAATAAATAAATAATACACAAATCAAGATCAACAGGAAAAAAATCTCAAATGTCGTGTAAACTTTGCAGTATTTTATAAATTAATTTCAACGTCATAAAAATCAGGAATTAATGTAGTGCCTAATGCCAAGTGTAATAAATATCATGTAAAGCGATAAGGAAAACAAAAAGTATAACAAAATTTACAAAAATTAACGGTATTAAAAAATACACCTAGATGTATATTTATTGATAACAACAAAATAATAAGTAAAATAAATATAACATAGCTGTCGTGTGCAAATACAGTAGAAAAAAAACAAAGCAGAAAAAAGTTGTTATAGCTTTATTAAATTTGCAAATTCCGCATAAATTTCTGGCCATTAACGCGTACAATTTATAAACTTAAACCAACAAATACAAAACGAACAAAATATACACATATATTGGTAATAAATTTATTCGTGTATTTTGGGTAAGTTTGCTTTTGAATTGCATATCAAATATTTGCATTTTACGAGATTATTGTTACGTCTGAACAGTCTCTGAAAAATGTAAATTTGATTTGAATGTGTTTTAAAAATCAGTTTTATGTATTTTTAAAGATATTTAATATTCATATGAATACTTAATTTTTTGTTGTTTATAGTTGCATTAAGTGGATTTATGCTCTTTTGAGCATTGAGTTTTAATTAGCCATAAGACGAGCTACATTTATTTTGAGTGCATACTAAAAGCGTTTTAAATTGATTAATTAGCACAATATAAACTTTCTGTGCATTGCATTCAATAGCTTCAATGAGCAAAATTACTTACTTTGAAACAATGATGCTGCTGCCTCTCTCTCTGACTCTTCTTCTTGTGATTCAAAACTCTTTCCATTAGCAATACCTCAAACCATTTGCCACACGATCTCGAAAAGAAGCAAAAAACTTTTCATGTTCCTCCGCTCGGCTCTTTAACTCACGTAGCTGACGGCGTCACTGTGCGGCATCCAACCCATTACCTATCCACTATTCCCCTCTCGGTTTTTCCGTTTTTGCTACAAAACTCAACCGCAAATGTCACATGCAAATTCAGTTTTCCTTGTAACGGAAATGCAAGCGAAAAAGTAGCAGCAAAAGATTTTTATACATAACTTTTTATGTTGCCTCATTGTTGAGACTTTGAGGCGGAAAAGAATAAAATACGCCCCATAGGCAATGAGTCTGTATCTGCAACTGTGTGTGTATGTGTGTGTATTTACATTTGCGCCATTTTATTTCATTTTCATTTGCAATTTTCTTTTGCGTGTGCACATTTCCTGGGCGACACAGTCGTGACTTTTGCCACTGCAAGCTGAATGACTGACTCGCTGGCTGACTGGCTGACTGGCTGGCGCTCTCTGCTCTTTACATTTCTAATTACATGCTCATTTTCAACTTGAAACGTAGCGCCAAACGGATGCTGTTCTGGTAATGATGCTGCAAGCAGTCGTCATCCACTCTCCTCTATTTCTCTCTCATCATCTTCGCTGTGTGTTGTAAACATGGTCGCTTATGTCGTTTAGTTTTATGCGTGCCGCGATGAGTGGGTGAAGCAGAGAGTGGGGAGTGGAGAGCAAAGTGAACCACTCTTGGGATGACTTTATGTCTTTAGTTTTATGCGTGTCACTCAATTCCTATCCCCATCCCCTCTGTCGCTCGTATGTGCTTCATTCTGATAAGCGAAATTTCCTTTGGCAAATTATTTCACATGTTGCCTGCCGCCCATTTGTTCGTTTCTCTCTCTTTTTTTTATGATTTTGCTCTAATTAGCAGCGCCTTCCTTCGACTCGGACAGTGAGTTTTATGTGCCTACACAGCATGAGGTAGTTGGGGAGTTTCGGGGCTTTGCTGTTAACTGTTAGTTTCTCATGCCATTGTTTTTATTGTTTCGTCCGTGCTTTACTTTCTATATGTTCGCATACAGGGTGTTTAGTTTAATGGTTTGCAAGTCTAGCGAAAGTGATCATTGATCCTTTATAAAGCAATATTACTTATAGTTTTATTTTCGAGATGAAACCGTAGAAATTTATATGTAAAGAATTTATTTGATTTTGTTTTTCCAGCTGATATACAATTATACCACGTTAACTCGCAAGTTATATAGTTTCTGGGAAGTGAAATTGTTATTATTTATACTGCAGTATATGAAGTAGATCATTGTATTATACAATTGTATACAGAAAAGCAACTTTCAGCTAGCTGATATGCAATTCTCAAATAAAAAGATAATTAAAGCTCCAAATATAATTGGTGTTGTGATGAATGAGTGCAAAAAACTAATTAAAGCCATTATTTTTATGGCGTTAAATTTAATAATTAAGGTAAAAAATTCTCGTTTATATGCAACTTAGATAATTTTTCCATTCAATATACAGTAAAAATTATATTATTTTCTTACTTTGTTAGTGCTTATTTACTGTCATATCTGTTGCAAACAAAATTTGGATAACTTATTAAAGAAAGAAACTCATGGCCGGAAAAATCCGAAATTTTATGATAGAAATTAATTAAATAAAAAAATATATTTAGCTCCAATTATAATTCGAGTATTTGCAAAGGATTGCAACAACAAAGTTGAATACATTATTTAAAGTTGATTAGTATGACTTTAATTTAATATTTCCAGCAAGCGTTGTGCTTTATTATTATGTACAGAAAGTAAATATTAAAGAAGTTGCTTGTGGGAAAACTGATATAATTTGTTTTTATTTATATTTTAAAAGTATATAACTTACAGAACTTAAAAGTGAATCTACCTTCAAAAAGACTTGTATCGAACTATCGATACCTATTGACAGTGTGTCCAGAAGAACACCACTAGGATTGCCAGTTGCATAACATAAGCTAAGTACATATAAGCAGAATGAAAAGAAAATACAAATAAACTAAAAATAACTTACAATGTCTTATCACAATGTATTATATGATTTATCATTGATTATTATGAAATTAACGTAACAATTCGAATGGAATACCACACCCATTATGTGAAGTAAGTTCCAAAAATCGTTCGTTGTATTTTGTGTCTCTAGATTGCGCTTTGATACAGCGTCGTACCCTCTCACCAAATGCTTGACCTGTGACTTCAGTGACGGTTCAAATAGTTACTGACTGGCTGCATGTTGTTGTTGCTGTTGTTGTTGTTTCATTGTGTTGCTTTCCTGGGGCTAAAGTAATTAAATCAATGTGCACGCTGCTCGCTGTTGCTATTTACTGTGCTTGCTTACTGGGTTTTCATTTCGCGACGCAGAGTTTGCTGCACTTTCGCAAAGGGGTCGATGATGGGGGGAGGGTCGAGGAGGAGTAAAGGTTCTGCGTTTTAATTTCCATATTACGTGCGGCCATAGAATTTATCATCGGGGTACAAGCACAAACACACGTAGACATTTTGGGCTCCATGCAAAGTTAAACTAAATAAATTGCATAATCCACAAAACAAATTGGAAAATGCAAACCGAACCCAAACAATGAGCACACACGGTAACCGCCCTCCTTCCCACTCTTCACCTCTTCTAATATCAACACCAAAACCAAAACCAACACAAACAACACTAGCTGGTCATTATTATTGCTAGCAATGGATTTGCAGTTGTTGTTGGTGTTGTTGTTGTTGTTGTTGTGTATCGTTGACTGTTCACAAATATTTATGCCAAATAACTCAACTTTTGCTAATTGCATATTTGGTGTTCATTAGGGTCATCCTACAGGCCAACTGCCTCCAAAGTGACACAAATACAATATATACATATATATTTTATATTTACACGTATGTGTGTGTGTGTGCGTGCATAAGCCTAATGTGCCACTTGAGGCATGAATTGTAATGCCTGCAAATCCAAAATACATATGCCGAGCGTACTGTAAATATAATGAAATGTAAATACATAAAGTAAATTACATTTTGTTCTCCTGTTGTTGTTGCCCTCTTTTCTTGCTATATGTTTTTTTCAATTTTTCTTCATTTGTCTGGCAAATGAAACCGAAAAGTGCTGGCAAAAAATCAGAGATGAATAATAAGAATAAAATACATTTTGCTGCAAGACGAATCTTGTATGCTCTGATTTAAAAAAAAAGGCTAATTTAATAATAGTTTTCTTTAAAGTTATGAATATATTAGTAATGTTATAATTGCAAACAATTTAATAATTAAACAATTAAATTTTGTATTTGATAGCAATTAATAGTTATGCAATTAATAGTTATGCTAAGAATTAATTTATTTAAATTACTTTGCAAGCTTAACTTTTTTTTTATTAATATATAAATAAAATCTGATTGAATTTTGTATTTTACAGAAATCAACATAGTAATAGAATTACTATATAGTATTACTATTACTAATTTATTAATTTCTGTAGGAACAGGATTTTAATTACACAAAAATATATAAAATCTAAAGGAATAATGCAGTGATATCTTCAAACAATATCCATTAAATAATGTTCACATTTTTCAACATACTTTTTTATACTAAAAAGAAAATGTGATTTTTCTTTACATTAGAATTGAACAGTTGTAGATATCATTATATTATATATTTTAATATTTGTTTCGCATTCTTACATGTAAGCAAACATTATTGACTCTATTCAAAAACAATTAAATTTTTCCCAAATTTTGATTACACTGCTCAACAAATTAAAAATCCTCTTCAAACGCAGCTTCATTAATTATATTTGAAAATACAGCGGCCCAGTTAATATACCCTTTGCAGCCAAAGTTAAAGGTATACTTACTGAAATGAAAAGCAAAACAAATAAAAAACACGCCAAAAAAAAAGGAAAAACTGAAGCCCAACAACAATCACTCTTAAATACTTGCCACTGACGTTGGGCGCATATTGAAAATTCGTTACAATGATATCCTCGGGCGGCTTAAAAAACAATAACAAATTACTTTTTTAATGCCTGCTGAATACCAGCAATGTGTGTGTGTGTATGTGTATGTATTTGACAAAAGATTTCGCTTGTTGCGGGCTGGGAAAACATTTTTCCATATTAAACCAACCAACCAAAGGGGCCTGCGGATGAAGAGCAGCAGCAGCAGCTACCTGGCTGAAAATCGATTAAGCTTTTTTCGGGGTATAACTGATTGTTTGCCGGGTTTGGTTGTGCGAATCAAATGGCGACTGTGGAGAACGATGCGAACGAATGTCCTGGGCGCTTGGGCTGTTGATTGAAAAGTTGGCAAATTGGTAGAATGAAGCCAAAACCGCTTCTCATCTCTTCTTTAGCTGCTGTTGCTGCTGCTGCTTCTGCTGCCGTTTGCTTTAACGTGCAGACAATAACCAACATGTTTATGTTTATACTCTGGGGAATTTCGGTCTGTCCCACGCTGTAGCAGCATTCTCCATTTCAGCTCCATCCAAACTCGAACTCCCAACTTCATCTCTAGCGTTGTTTTTGGCAAAAACAACTTTTGCCAGCATATTCTCGGTGCTCGTGTCTCCTCTTTCGCTTTTTGCCTTTTAAGTATTCCACATTCGCATTCGCATTCGCAATGGCAATGGCAATCGCATTGCCATTCACATTTCTGTTTAGCATTTTCAAGGACGCGCTGCTTTGATGAGCAACACACACACACACACACAGAGACGCACACACACTCACACACACTTGGAGAGTAAATTTTATCTCTGTGCTGATATAAAGTATACTCAGAAATTGGGGTTCAGCCCTCAGCTGTAAGTTATTCAATATTTTGGGCGTGTATAAAATTACTAAAAGGGTTTTTTCGCTATCTTTTGCTACTACTGTTGTTACACTATATATATCATAGTATATGATGTATACGAAATAAATGCTTTTTCTCTGGCTGCTGCCGTTTTTGCATTGCCTCGTTATATGAGCAGCTGTAAAAGCATGATGGCTGAAAGTTAATGTTAATAACACTCCCGCTAAATACATATAAACAAAACTGCTCTGTTTCACAAAATGTTGCCCAGTTTCAGCTGAAAATGGCAATGCTTCATTTAGATTTTTGGTGAAGCATAAAAGTATACAAATATGGTAGCAGGCAAACATTTTATGTTTTTTAAGCATCAATTCTTTAAGTAATTGAAATTTATGGTGGGTAAAGTACAACTTATAAGTAAATATAAATATTTTTTTATATTTTGTATATAAGAATCCTTTTAGTAAGTAAGTATAGTAAAATAGGAAAGCTACAAATAAGTTGTGACGTTAATATTGTTTTCACTTTTGATTGGTCAAATGCTTTACTATAGTATACGTCGTTAGGTAGAAATCTACATTATATTAAAGCAAGTAACAAAACTGCAGTCAAGTGTGTTTGTCTGTGAGATACTCATTTTGAAGAAGATAAAAACAGTCCGATATTATTCTTAAAATATACTAAATTCAGATACCATAAAAATATCAATAATAGCACTACATTTAAAATATACCATAGAGTATTAAGGATATCAGATAAACTTTCATACATTACATTATAGAACAAATAAATTATATAAACTTATATTGCAAAAATGCTTAAACTGAAGCCAGAATTCCAATGAGCCGTATCTACATATTAGACTGTCCACTCTCAAAGCACTCATATGACAAATAAATCAGTACGGACTCTCAATGCAAAGGCTGATGACGACTAGTCCATTTGAATCATATTGTTAATTCATTGCTGAGTGCATTCAATTCGTCTCAGTGTATATATGTAAAATATGTATGTGAAAGTGCTGTAATAAGCAGTTTACTTCAAACTGCAGCAGCTTGCAACATTTACAAGCTGCTTCAGTAGGTTGCACAATTGCCTTTCGAGGCGCCATAGAACTGGCAAGCCAATTTATGAATATCTACAATTCAAAATGTAAAACTTTGTCAATGTATACGGTATCTATTAAAATATATAATTTTTAAAGTAACTTGTTAATTTTTGCTTAGCAAATTAAAGTATGAAATTCTACAACAATATTTTCAGTGAAAAAAAGAATTTTATAATTTCCAAGAACAAAAATAATTACGTTATATTAAAAAAAAATTACTTTATACAATATACGAACTTGATAATTCGATTATTATTACATACTATATTTTTAAAGATTTATTTTCTTTACTACTTTTTTTTTATTTATATCTTTTTACAATTTTTTTTTGAACGTGATAATAATTGTTGGGTTTGATTGTAGAAGAAGAAGCGACTGACACATCAATGATAGTTCTACATAATTGCAAATATTAATCTGAACGCACTGCTATAATTGGTTATCAATAGAAATTGATGTTTTATTCAACAGATATTTTTATAAATTGTTTAATTTAGCAACATTTTTTATAATAATAAAATCTCTGCAACTATTTTTTTGAGTAATCTCTCGTTTTGCATATACACTTATGTAAATCTCTTGTCGCTTATTGAATTCGCAATGCATTTATTTTTAAGGAGATTTTCATATATAGTTCTTTTTTGTGTCTTGTTTTTCGTCTTCCGTGTATTGTAAGATTATTGTGAGATTTATGAGCCATTTTGATTGGCTCTGGCATAAAATATATTGGCTCACGTCATAACATAAACAAGTTTACCAAGCCTGTCTGCTTGTTTGGCTGTCTTACCAGTCTGTCGTATGGGTGATAAACAAAATGAAGCAAAAGCGTTGCGCATACGCCGTGTATGGCTGGCGTATGTAGCTACTATCAACATAGGTTTCAAATGGTGTTCGCTCTGTCTGTCTGCTGCTGTTGCTGCTGTATGCACTAGCTGAGCAACTAACGTCGCTTTCGTGTTTATCGCTTAAATTGCTCAGGCATCTTAGAGATACACAATAGCGTTTTGTTGTTGTCTGTGTGTGTGGGTGTGTGTCTGTGTGTGTGTGTGTAGTACGTGGGCGATGTAAAGAAAATCAATAGAATGTGTTTAATAAGCTGAAACTGTGCTTAGATAACAACACGTCTATGGGCGACGTTTTTATTGTTGAGTGTGTGGGGGAGAGAGAAAGAGTGAGAGGAAGTGATTGAGATAGGATACAAAACACTTGTCTCTTTTGTATCTCGCAACACGTGCCATGAATTTTAATATAATTTAGTCGCTTGCCGTTTAATCAGCTTTCGACTTTACCTTTTATAGGTGCTCGTATCTAATTTGAGTATCGCTTTAGTCGTTTCTTCTGATAATATTAAGCTAATGCCTCAAATCTGCCAACGGCATTCAAATAAAAGTTCCATCTATAACATTTTTGTTGTCTTGTTCAACCTTTTTTTTCGGTTTCGTTAAGTTTAGTTTGACAAGCCTTCATTGACTCAACCGAAATTTTTGTTTCGCCTTTTCTCGTCGTCGTCGTCGCCGTCGCCGTCGCTTGGTCAGTCACTAACCCAGACAACATTGCCCCGAGCGGGAACTGACCGAGAACGAGTCCCTCGGACCTTGGCTTGGCCTCTATTAGTAGCCTGTCATTCTTGTCTTTGTTGCTGCCTTTTTATTATAGTATAGTAATATACATACACAACCTAACATATAAAGCGCTCTTCGTTTAGCTTCTGGTTGCGCTTTTCCGTTGTAGTTGTGTTTTTTTAGTTTGCTGTTTTTTTATTATTATTTTTAGTGGCTCGCCTCTCGGTTAGTTTTTGTACATTGTTGTGCGAGTGTGTGTTTGTGTGTGTGCGACAGGCGTTGACCTTCCATTGTCATTTGACATTTTGCGGGCACTTTTGAAGTGTAGTCTTCGTTGTGCTTAGCTCTAGACTACAAATTGAAAGCTATTAAAGCATTGCAATCGCTGGAGATTGATGTCGCCTTAAAGCTATGATTTATTGTAATAGTTTAATTATTTAAATAGAGTTGTTACTTCTAAGCTACAAAATTATCAAAGTGAGGACAACTTTCTTTGATTTATTCACGCAGTTCGTAAGAGTGCAATAAAAGTTATATTTTATTATATATAAATTAATAAATTAAAGTTTTGATTAAACATATTTAATATTTGCAATTAGAAACAGAGGACAATATTTTAATTTATAATATATACCTTAATAAATTCAATAATGTTGAAAATAAATTAAGAAATTTGATTAAAAATAGAAAATTAATATATAATATATATTTTTAAAATATGTTTTTGATTAACCAACTTTCAATTGCTTAAATCGCTTTTAAAATGTTGAATTGAATTTCAAACTAATTTACTCAGTACTAAAATTACTTCTAGGCCGAAGTTTCAAAAATAAGATGATTATAGCAGTTATGAATGTTCTCTCCTTAGTTTGCCATAAGCCTAATTGCTTTATTGTCGACCAAAGTGTATAGCATAATATATGTTTATTTTTTATTATACACTCCTTGCACACTGTCTGGTAACTGGCTTCATTTTTTGTCATTGCATTAAAGCAATTTGTGGCCCCCCACACTCACATTCATATATATTTTTTTCACTTAACGTACAAGCGGCACTTTCATAGTCCCCTTCTCCTCCCTTCTCCTCTCATCACACTGCCCCGCACGTAGTGCTCTTTCATCATTCTTAAAAACGAAAATATTTATAGAAAAATGTTTATGCCCGGCGGCGAGTTTTATGCGAGCTGTGCCTGAATTTATGCGATTCCTTCATTTTTTTTTTTTTTTTTTGGTTTTGGTTGAGAGCAATTTGTGTGTGTGTGTGGCTTGTGCCAATATTTGTAGCCACAGCTCTACGAGCATATCAAGATCATAATCTTTATGGCTATTGCCGAACCAGCCCAAAAGCGTAACCGACCAAACGAACGAGAACCAACATGAGAACAGGGCGAAAACAACTCGAGCGACAAACAAGCAATGAAATCAAATAAGCTGAGGGTATATACAACAACAACAACAGCAATAACATGAATGAGAACAAGAGCAACAACCACAGCAAAGGCAACAGCAACAGTAACAGCAACAGCAATAACAACAACAAATTGTGTGTGTCACATAAATTATTTGCTGCTGAATTGGCAATTATTTGTTGTAATTTATTGTGTGATAAATTGCGTGTATGCGTCTTTCAGTGTGTGTGTATGTATAAGTGTGTGAGTGTATGTGAACTGCTGGGGTATGTGTTTTTTATTTAATTTAAAAATAATTAATTTGCCAGGAAAGCGAAGCTCTGGATTTGCAGCATCATTCAAACAAATTAAGCGTCCAACATTGCTTGTACTTGCAACACACACACACACACACAGTGACACACACACACACTTGCACTTGCACACAGTCAAACACATCCGCAATCGTAGTTGGATAAATACATATGCAAATGGTTGCATTATGTGCAGCTGCTGCTGCTGCAGCTTGCATACAATATGTAATGACTTAAGTCAACGATGTCAATCATTGTTGTCATCTTCATTTAATCAATACTGAGTGTGTCTCTCTCTCTCTCTCTCTGGGCAAGTGTGTGTGTGCGAGTGTGTGTTGTGTCTGTCTCACAGACGGACATTCACTTTACTGCTAGCTGCAGCAGTTGCAGTTTCAGCTGCTGCTGTTGGTGCTGTTGTTGCTGCTGATGTTGGCAGAAACTCAACTCATCTCATTGCGAATCAATGCATACGAAATTCTCCTCCCTTGCTGTCATCAAGACAACTTCCTTTAGATTGATTTTCCCCTTGCACTCGAAGTCACTCATTGGCATCGCTTGCTACTGATAAATGCTGAACGAAAAGTTGGCAAGCTTTGTAAATAATGAAAATAAATGGGAACAAATATCTTTATAAAATATAGAAATTAGAAACATAACGCACATCATTTAATTTTAAGTGTTTTAAGAAACACGCATAAATTATTTCTATTTTTTATGAATAGATAAAATTAATGTTTAAAAATAAAGCTAAATAAAACTAAGGAGATTCTATTAGGTTAAGAATACTACATTAGAGATTCAAAAATAAAACAAAATAAAACTTGTAAATTTCTAATTAAATTTTGTGAATTCACAAGTTGAAACTTCACTTTTATTTAAAGAGACAAAACAATATTTTATAAAAATTATAACAACATATTTAGATTTTAGTCTGACATTTTCTTGACTACAAATTTTTAATTTTCATAGATAGATTGCATATTAAAAAAAGATATTTAGCTTAAAAATGAATTTTATTTATGTTTACTAACAATCTTTAGGTATAATAATGTTGTTATTATTTTAAGTACTAAGTAATCTAGCTTTCGATTTGCTGGGTCGGGAGTGGGTGTTCTGTCGCAAGCAAGTTAGAAAGCTACAGTCGAGTGTGCTCGACTGTGAGATACCAGCTACCCATTTTGAATAAAAACAAAATATTGCGGTATTATTTTCAAAATATACCGAATATACTACAAAATATACTACAAATATAACGAATGGTATATTTGGTATATCGATATAGTTCCACATTCAAAATATACCATAGACGGCACAATATACCAGATTGTCGGATAAAACAACTCAGATACCTAGTAAGTAGGCGATTTTGCCCACACAAAAGCATTTCTTTAATGCCTTCCACAATTTTTATCTGATCGTAATCAAATTTTCAGGACTCATAAATACTGTAGTTAAATTTTGTACACACCAAAATTCGCTCTAGCTTTAAAATTACGCTTGTTATTCGATTTTTATACCCGCTACCCATAGGTTAGAAGGGTATTATAACCTTGTGCCGGCAGGAAATGTATGTAACAGGTAGAACGAGGCATCTCCGACCCTAGTCGTATATATATTCTTGATCAGTGTAAACAGCCGAGACGATCTAGCCATGTCCGTCTGTCCGTCTGTGTGTCTGTCCGTCCGTCCGCATGAACCACTGGATCTCAGAGACTATAAGAGATAGAGCTATAATTTTATAGTTAGACGGACATATTGACACGGACAGTGCCTCCTTGTGCCTGTTATATACATTTCCTGCCCATATAATACCCTTATACCCAATGGGCTGGCATACGAATGAGTTTCTCCCATGTTGTGCACCACGATGAAATGTTGCAAGTCACTTATCGGCATTTGGAGGCAAAGGATCGAATCTGATGAAAATTAACAAAAAAATGGCAACAAAGAACATTACTATACAAGAGCAAACAAATAACAACAATGCAAATACATAAAAAATTTCTACTGGGCATTGTCGCACATGTTGAACTTTATTATATGGTATGGGATCTTAGTGCAAATTACAAAATAATTGTGTCAATATCAATAGTGTCGGGCTTTTGCAATAGAATACATTAGCTCGTACTTGCGTTGTAAATCGAGTAGCTTTGATTTTCCGGGTCCATTATAGAAATTTTTAGGTGTGAACTTTTCAAAAGAGATTAAGTCAAGAAATAATTTCTTATGGGATTGAATTTCGGGTTTATCATGTAAATTTAGGTATTTTTCAATAAGTTGAAAACGGTTCAACTCCGGAATACATCCCTTAAGAACTATAATTAAATTCTTGAATGTGTGCACTGGAAAATCAAAAATGGTCGCCTGGTTGACTATTTCTCTTGCTTCCCCTTTAAGATATGAATTGACTTTAATAAATAATGAGGAACACGAAAGTACGTGCGAGCATTGATATATGGCCAGAAGTTCGATTACGTTGCATCGAGTTAAACGATTTCTCAACTTGTCAACGCAGGCGTCCTTAATGCTGCTCACAAGATATTTATGTCCGAACTCGAGTAGCTTTATAATTTGTTCTACGTCATCACATTTTATCTCCGAGTCGCCGCTATAGATAAAATTTCGAAACATGACGAAAGTTTCGGGCTCCACGTCTGTTAGCTTAATCTCTCCAGTTGTTCCCTCGGTAAAGTTTCCATAGCACATGCGCTCAAAGACTTCGGACGCACACGAGAAGATCAATTTATGGCCTAAATAGACCTTATCATTGATGATAAATTTACAATCGGTGTTACGCTCAGAATCCACAATTGCAGTCAACGCTTCTCCAAGCCTGAAACAATTCTTTGTTGAATACAAGTTTGTGAAAAATAGTTCAACGAAAGTACTCACCAATTCATAGTTTTAGTTTTTATTTTCTTCAGAACCCAAAATCTATAAAGTTTAATTGAAACAAATAAAATTGAAACAAATTTGCTCTCTTCTTATATACACAAAAGCACGACTGTGCTCAATATTCTGGAAACTATGTAAAGGCCGCCTCAAACAAATTTGCCTACTATGATCAAGAATAAACAAAAGGGCGTCACAATATGTACATACATATATGATTTTAGAAGTCTAATAGAACCTCATCAACACTTGAACAAGTAAGAAAGCACACTCGACTGTGAGATACCCGCTACCCATTTTGAATAGAAGCAAAACATAATCTCAAAATATTATATAGAAATATGAATGTATTCACGATCGGGATTTGAACTCGAGCACCACCGACCGGGTGGTAAAAAAAAAAAGTTTGTACCCCGAGCGGGCTCGAACCCAAGCACCACAACATGCTCGGCTTGCACTCTACCACCAGAGCTATCTCATTGCTTATGAACCATGTATGCATACAGATACCAATTGATGCTGATCAAGAATATATATACTTTATAGGGTCGGGGATGCCTCGTTCTACCTGTTACATACATTTCCTGCCGGCAAAAAGTTATAATACCCTTCTACCCTATGGGTAGCGGGTATAAAAATGATGGCTCTATCTTTTATAGACTCTGAGATTACGATTAAATCTTAATTAAATTAATTCTCTAATCATTTAAGTTGTTTTTAAAGATGAATTACACTTAATATTTTGATTTTTTTGCACTCTGACTCAGGTTGCTTAACATTAGCAGTTAAAATAATAATAATAATTCAATAATAATTCAAGAATCTTTAACGAGTCCAAAATATCAAAAGCCTTAATGGAATAAAAAAGCAGGCGGCAAGCAGACACATTCCCATGCACACACACACAGCGACAAAATGAGCTCATTAAGTGCTCACACACACACACACACACACACACACACAGAGTCAGATACTTAACTTGCTGAAAGCAGCTCAATAAGTTAACACTGCGAGTCAGTGCGCAGAAAAGTCGTTTGAGCTTTGAACTCAATTTCGCCTACTTGCACCCGCTTGCAGCATTGCAACATATTAAGGACGTTGCCTTGGCATGAGCTCTGAGGATGTGAGTGTTTGTGTGCGTATATGTGCCAATTTTTCAATTGCTTGCATAATTAAAATATTGCGCATACGCAGCGTGGCACTACATTTATTGATGCTGTGCTCTGCGAATACTGAGAGCACTGAGGAGTGTAGTGAAAGACATAAATCTTTTTGGCATTGCAGACAAAGACACAGAGGCAGAAGCAGTCAAAGCAGCGGCAGCACAATGCCGAGTCAGGAGCCGCATTCGATTGCCTTGGCTATAATTTACGATCTCTGAACTTCTGTCTCTGTCTCTTTTTCTCTCTCTATCACTGGCTATAAGGTTGTCACTGGGTTCATCGTAATGCTTTTAATAGCATTTACATTGCCGCTGCTTCTACTTCTGCTTTGGCTGCTGCTGCTGCGCTTATGAAATATGAGCGCAAATTGATGTCATTTTGGTGTTTGGCTTTGAATTTACATTTCGGTTATGGCTTTCTGGTTTCGAGAGTGTACGTGTGTGTGTGTGGTATACATTAATTGGTTTGCTTGGCTGTCGCCAAAGCTTTAGCTTAAATTAATTTATCTCCATGCATACTATACTATAGGCATTTTAATGCCGGCCTTTGGCTTTGCCCATTTTATGACCAATTTAATTTATGCATTTTCAATTGCATTTTATATTTGAGGTTTTTGGCTTATTTGTGTCCACCATTTAAAATTAGTCCCTACTTAGCTCGGCTAAACATTTATTTATGCCCAAATTATTTTTGCAAATTTCAACATTGAAAGAGCAAATTTAATTTATTGCGTTTATATAAAATTTTCGTAAAATTTTTGGTATACATTTTAATGCTGAGATTGCATTGCGCTGATTTCCTTTATTTATGGGCTTTTTGGGATTAGTTTTGTTTGAATTAATGCGGTTTGCGCAAATATATATTAGGATAGTTTAGAGAGCAACTAATTTTTGTCGATTTCACAATCATAATTGTTTTTATTATTTTAAGCATAATTGTTTTTATTTTTTTAACACCATCTGAAATTTATATTCTTTTGTTTTCAAAGGATTTTATTACTCTTAAAATAGTTTACTGCAATTAAAAATTAAATAAGTAAATCCTTGATAAATTTGATAAGGATATCGGATATTTCTTTTAATCTCACTTTACATTGAATCAGTATATATTATATAATTAAGATAATTGTTTTTACACCATTAAAATCTAAATGTTTACGTTTTGTTGTTTTTAATTATATTTACTGTTTCATTTTTTATTGGTATTTTAGTTTTCTTTAATTCCATTTCCATAGGCTAATTTAACCAGCAGTTCAGATAATTTTTAAAGATTATGAACATAATTGTTTTTATTTTTGCGCACCATCTGAATCTTACATTTTTTTTATAGATTTTGCTTATTGATGTGTCTGATTAGAAAAGAAAATCTTTGATAAATTTGGCTAGCAGCTCTCCTGATTCTCTTTAACATACTTCATTTAAAATCTCATTTAGCTTGTTCACATACTCGGCAAATTGAAAAAAAGAAAACATTTAAACAAACTATGCAATCGGGCAACCAAATTCAAACGACTCGCACCACAAACGGCCTGGCATTTCAACCAAATTGAGTCTGACCAGGCCAACCAACACACATACACAACACACAATTCAACACAAGGTAGAAGAAAAACCGAGAAAAACAAATTCGTTCAGATGCAGCAGATGCTGTTTCTTTTGTTGTTGGCATTGTCAATTTAAGCGCAAATGCAATTGGAATTTGCAATGAATATTTAAACAAACGTACACAGAGGTCAGGAGAAAAACGGGTAGCATAAAATTAACACAGAGAGAAGTGTTGAGCAAAGTGCATGCGTAATGCATTTGTTCAACCATTGGACGTTTGCTCGGACGGTGTTGTCCTCTTCTCCACTCTGTGTGTGGTTTTGTACTCATTTCGCATTTGTGCTGTCAGTCAGCAAAATGAGCGTAAAAATTGTAAATAAATTACTACGCCAGGCGACGGCACACAGGGCCAATTAAAATATAGTTAATTGTGCAAGTTCCTGGCGGTAAGCAGAAGTTGCAGCACCAGCAGCAACGGCAGCAGCAGCAGCAACAGCAGCGGCAGCAATGAGTGTTCGCTGCAGCTGAAGACAAAGTCAAGCGGTAGAAGTTTGTGCTTAAATCATAGCCTTCATGCCTGGAGTGCAGTCTATGCCAGATAAGGCCGCAAAAGTTAGCTACGACTACAACAGCAACACACACATACACACACACAGTCATTCAGGCATGCTGCATATGTGCGATGGCTGGCAAAGGCATATAACTCATACGACGTGTGTGACAGCATCTGCCTGAGGAGGAACAGAACTAGAATCGTCGTCTGACTGAGTGCAGGCGACATTTGAAACTTCTTCTACCCGCACTTTAAATGCCATCGAGATATAAAAGTTTGTCGAAATCTAGTGCGCCGTGCTGATAATGAAATGAAATACACGAAAAATCTAACGTACGCCAAAACCGTGCTAAGAAATTATCATGCACAAAAGACTCAAGGCGCATTAGTTTTAAAAAGTTGAAGTTAAGGCACAGAAAATTAAATTAGCAGCGAATTTGAAATGGAATGCTAAATTTATAAAATGAATTTCAACTTTTGAAAGTCACACTGTCTGTAAAATTCTTATTATAGCATTGGAGAAAATGGTGATGTGAAATTAAAATACAGAAAAGTTTTGAGTTTGAAGAAAATAAAACTTACTTCAGTCAAACTAAGATAATAACCAGTTTAGCTGTTTAAAAAAATGTAAATTTTATAAACAAAATACAGTGGAGAATTACTATTAAAATATTGTCTAATACTTAAATAATGTTTAATGTTAAATAATGACATAAATAGTAATTAAGCAATGTGTGATTAAGTTAAAAAAGGTTTTTTTTAAGTTTATAAAATGAACGTGCTTAGAAATTTTAACGAAAAAAGTTTATAGTGTGAAGAAAATAAATTTAAATTGAGTAAATATAAACTCATCAAATTGTGCAAAGTACTTTATGTAAATTAAATAAACTCAACATATACATTTGATGGAATAATTGCTACTATATAGTGTAGAAAAAATTAGGAAACGCTGAACTAAAAGCAGTTAATTAAGAATGTGAAAACGCGAGCGAAAGCATGGAAACAGTAAATTTTTTGAGGCACATTGTGTGCGAGGAATTGCAAACCGAAAAATGACCTCAAACCGTTTCTCAAACATGCAGTACTCGTAGTTAAATGCTTAGACCTCGGCCAAAGCCTTTTTAATTGCCATTGTAAAATACCAAGTGACTTCACAGCTCTCGAACTCTCAGCTGGCCATCGGCTTGCCATCTAGCACTTTGCCCTTTAGGCTTAAAATTCTCTTCACTCACAGAGAGAAAGAGAGAGACTGTTGGCCTTACACTTTGATTTATGCACGAACAAGCTGCCAAAACGTCTTTTGGCTGTCCCCGGCTACAACGATTTCAATTTGCGTTAACTAGTCGGCCTGGTTCACAGACTCAACTGCCAGCCTGCCTGCCAGCCGCATGCCGAGTTTTCGACTGCTCCACATTGCCATCTCCATCTCCAGCTCCAACTGATTTTGGGCAAACCCTTTTGCTGTCGTTGGCGACAAGCGAACGAAGTTTGCCCATCCGGCTGGTAGCTCTTGGCATTGTCACGGCCTTCCATTGCGGCACGCCATTCTGTTGATTTGATTTTGCTCGCCTTGTTGGTGGGCGTGGCTCTTGCACAATTTCGCATGTGAAATTTCGCTGACTGACATGTCGTCGTCGGTTTCGTCGTATCCAGTTTCTTGTTTTTATTTTCCACTTTTTGTATTTTTTCGGCATGTAATTTTTTAATGCACTTAAACGGCTGTCAAGTGGCCCATAGTTGGTTTTGTTGCCTACTTTTGTGCGTTTGCCCGCTAGCAATCTCTTGAAATATGCAAAAAACTGGCACCACTTACGACCACCAAAAACACACACAAACACATTCACATATGCCAACTGCCGCTTTTTCTCGACCTGGCCGAAATTTAGACGTTTTCGGTTTCAGTTCCTGCAGTCGAAAAAAAAAAGGAAAATGCCATCGCATACCGCAAAAGAAAAAGTTTTAGTTTTGTAGTTATAGGCCTAACATTGCATGCTTTTAGACCTCAACGTTTTGGAATAGTGCAAAACACATGTCGCGCATTTTAATGCTCTATTTGAAAGGTGCATTAGGAGTACGTATTTCACTTAAAAAATATATTTTTGTGGTGGTTTTTATAGGCATAATTAACAAGCAATCAACAACTAATCTGTGCTGCAAAATTGACAAAATATTGTATAAACAATATTTAATTTGCGCATATTAATTTAATAACGTGTTAAAACAGCTTAGAGGTGGAAGGTGTATTATAAATGTTTGAAATATGTCAGCATATAAATTTTAATTAATATTTATAAAAAGTAATATTAATAGGCATTTCAATTATTTCTGAATATGACTTAAATTATTGGGTTTCATGTTGAGTGATAAACTTAGATAATTTTAATTGCATAGCTAATTTTAATTTAAGATATTATTAAATAGTTTTGTCGAAAACAAAAACATTTAATTGTTCGACATTTCCGAAAATTGCACTGAAGTTAAACAACTGTATTTCATCGAAATCGAAATTTCAAATTTACAAAAAATATATACAGCTGGAAATTTAAAAATAGAAGGACTTCCAAAAATACATTCGTTAACAAAATGTACTAATTTTTTAGTTTAGTAAGTTTTAAAAATAATTTTTTTTTAAATTAAAGTAATTAAAAATGGATTTTTTAACTTAAAGCTACGAAATGTATCATAGATATGATTTAAAGTGTTTTTTCTAAAAACTTAATCGTGTGCAGTTTAAAGTTTCCAAAGGGTATGTGAACTGCGACTTGTTGCTTCTTTATTTAGCTGCATGTTGTTTGTGCACTTCAGTGCGATGCTCGCTCGCAGAGCGCATAAAAAATTGAAATAGAATACAAACATGTTGGCAACTTTTCGTTCAACAACAGCAACAGCAGCAGCAACAACTCCCTTCGCCTATCTCTTCGTCCGTTGGTCTGTCTGTCTGTCTGTTTGGATGGTTTGGTTGGTTTTGGCCTGCCTAGAGCAGCAAAAAAGTTTTAACTGATTACGTTTGCCGTTGATAATGTTGAGTGACATTTGGTTTGCGTATTAACTTAAGTGAGCGACAGGCTAGGGAGGCTAGCTTCCTCTCTCCTCCCTGTCTCTTCCCCTTCTCTTCTATCTAGTGGCATGTGTGTGGGTAGAACTGTGGCTGTTGCGACCCCGATTTCCACCCTTGGCTAGGGGCGCGCACATTGCGAGCTAGTGCGGCGTTTGCGTGCACTCTGATTGCCAAGGGGCTTGTGTTTCAATTAAAACGATTTTTTAATGTGTGCGCGAGTTGTTGCTGTGCTGCTGCTGCTGCTGATTCGCTGCTTGTTGCGATCAAGGGAGCGCGAGGTGAAGAGGGGCATGGCAACATTTTTAGAAATGTAAGAAATTAATTTCGTGTGGTAGCTATTCTAATGTGCAATATGTACGATTTTTTATTGCTCTCTTGCAGGTGAGTGAGCATAAAATGAAACTTTTTATACGCCACGATGCTTAATGCATCGTGTGCTGTTAAGCAAGGTTGAATATTTCGCACAAATTCTGATATTACAGTTGTAATGTTGTTTGCCAACTGACTTTAATTTGACTTAATATGACAGGGGAACAATTATTGCAAATTAATTAAAAAAATTGCAGGCAAAGGGTAACAATTATTAGTACAAAAATAATGCATTAAGAATAAGAAAATTAATTTATTTAATTTTTAATAATTATAGTTAATTTCTATTATTATTTTAATTTAGTAATATAGTAATTTATTATTACTTTATGTGCCATAATTTAATTGCTTTTCCATAAACAAGCTTTTATTATATATTTAAAGTACAAAACATATTTATCTTATTTTATCTATATGCATACAAAATAATATGCTTTATTTTTGATAATGTCAAACATTCGAAATATTCTGTGTGTTTTCTGTATATTTAATATCAAATCAAAAAAAAAAAAATAATAAATATAGTATTAATTATTTAAATTTACTTATGCAGTACGAAAATTGTTTATTATATTGCTTCCAGTAAAGTTGGTCTGCATTCTTTTTTCTTAGTATTCCATTAAACAAGTCGTAAATTTCTAATTTTCTAATAAAATGTAAAGTAACCTATTTTTTCTGAGTATATATTTAACATTATTATTTTATTTTTCGTATATAGATTATAATACACAAATATTTCAATCTTGTTTCAAAGTAATAAATATTTTTATTGAAAATAATTTGATTTATTTTCGAAAGCCCTTCACAAAAAAATATTTTCTGTCTTGTGTAATTTTCACCTTCACCTTTGACTGCAATTCAGCCAGATCAAATTGGTTTGGACTCATCAAAAGTAGATTACTTGCCAAATAGTATGTTCTACTATGTATTTGAGTTGTTTGGCAACTCTATTTGTTGTTGACCGGCAACCCTATTATTACAAGAATGTGCATGTTCGACATGCTCGTACAACAACTAAGCTTTTGGCCTTCAAACACATAGAAAAACAGAATGGAATAAAACGAAAAACGTTAACAATTGTCAAATATTGCAAAGCGTTGCGGGAGAGTTGCCCTTAACCTTAGCCAGTTTAGCCAGCAGTTGGCCTGCTCTTCAAAATGCATATACATATATCTTTTAAGCCCTTTTGCCAAACCAATAAACCAGCACTTAACCACAATTACCCCCTTTGCAAACACAAGAACGAACAGGAGCAGCCACAGCAGCAGCCCTTGCAACGTTTTTTATGCCTCACCCAAGGCACACATACAAACATGTGTGTGTGTGTATGAGTGTGAGTGTGAGCCTGTGTGTCGACAAAATCATGTGCACTGCAATCAGTCTTCATTTACACTTTGCACCTGCGGCGCTCTCTTGCTGCCAGGCTGCTTGCAACACGAACATGGCGAGCGGTTGAGCTGAGCAGTTAGCAGTTAGCACTGGGTGTCGTCAGAGGGGGGAGGGAAAGTGGAGAGGAGTGCTGGGCCAACAACTTTGAACCTGCATGCTAGCCGAGTCAAAAGCACAGGCTAGCCAAAACACCGATCTGAGCTGTAAGTGTGAGTTACACAGAGAAACAAACAAACAAACGAACGAACGAACAAACATTTCATATAAGGGCAAAAAAGGAGGAGAAGCGTATTCTGAACTTTGGTGCTTCGTTGGAAAGTGAAACAAGCTGATTTTTATTATAACTATGTGTATTACAATTGTTGTTGCTGCTGCCACAACCGTTGTACAAAAGTTGCACTTTCATGTAACGCTAACGAGTAACAGCAGCAGCAACAACAACACTAACAACAACAATAACATGAAGTAAGAGACCCGGTCCTGATAATAGGGGTAGTCGTATTTCCGTTATTCACCGCGCGCGCCAGTTTTCATGTTCGGTTTTTAGCTTTTGTATTAACTTGACTTTTATTTCATCATTACAATACTCGTTGCTGCTGTTCTGTTTCATTGTTATTGTTAACATTCCGCATAGTCGAGTCGCTCGTTGCATATTTAGCTAAAAGGTAAACTGAAATCGACCCTCCCTGTGCTTCCTTGTAATTGTTGTTGTTTCGAATGATTCTACCAGTCTTCCTCCCTTCTTCACTTTTTTAAATATGAAATATTTTTTAGCTGAGTGAGATTTCAATAGTCCCATTGGCTTTGGCTCTATGTTACGTATACGCCATGTTCTTTGTGGCCTGCGGGTTGAGTTCTCCTGTTTTTGCCTGTTTTTGTTTTCCATTTGCATTGTGATTGAGAACCGAATGTTTACCATGTTAATTATAATTACGAGCTCTAGCTAGTATTATGAGGGTGCGAATTCGAATAAAGACAACTTGTAGCTGGATTCTGTCATGCAAAACACCCAGGACTTGAGCTTAAAGAGGGTATATTAGAAGTTGTAGCGATAAAATATTAAATATGGAATCTATTTTCTCAATCGATTTACTTAACGTACAACATTTGATATTCCATTTATTTACAGAGTATTTTCTGGATAATTACTTTTTAGTGTGATAAACTTATTTCTTACATATGTTAGCTGTCAATGCTGCTGTGGCAAAGCTCTTGACAATACACAGAATGCCCAACATTTGTGCTGACTCACAAGGAGTGAGTGAATGAGTGTACTCACTTTGACTGAGGGTTGAGTTGTGACTCAGCTCTGACTTGCTTGAGCTATGAAGTTAAAATTTTATTTTCAAACTTTCCAAAGTATATTAACGATGGGGTAAAAACGACGAATGAACTTGCAATTTGCGTAAAAAAGTCTATAGTGTGGTGAGTCAAAAACTTTAGTTGTACAAAGTATAAAAGAAACTATTTAAAGTCGTATAACTCAAATGAACTGAAAATGCCATAAAACTCGAGTATTGCTATGGTATTGTGACATTGTTTTAAATTGAACACTTTGGAGTTTTATGAACTTATATGTTTATAACACTTTAAACAATATGATTGAAAAGACGCTTTATTGAATAAAATTAATAATTGATTAGTAATTTAATTGTTTGAAAATTTATAAATTATTTTGTTTTCATATTTAATTAATATAAGTAATAATTCTAACACTATGATTAAAGTAACACTTTATTAAATTTGTCTCAAATTGAAATGCCAACTAAATTAATTGTAAAATTGTTTTAAATTAAGTTTTTTTTTTTTGTTTTGAGATTGAAATGCTACTTTCTTTAATTGTTCAATTTCTTGTAAGCTTATTATAATTGTTCAAGTTTGCTTTTCTTTTTTATAATTTTCAATATTGATAATAATAATTATGATAGAAAATTTAACCTTATTTTACTGCAAAATTGTTTAGAATTGGTTAAGTTTCTAAAATCATACTTTTCTGTTTTATGAAATTACATCAGTAACATTTCCAGCATTAGGACTAAACTGACACTTATTTTAATTGCTTCGCTTTAGTGTATCATTTATAAGCTAGAAAATCGCATTGGTTTCTGCTATTTACAGTGGAACGAACATTCACACAATTGAATTGACTTGTGCATCTGGACTTAACATTTTGATTTCTAATTTCCGTCAAAACCAAACTGGCGACAACAATTGACACTGGCAGACCTGGACTGGTCAGCTAGTCAACCAAACAGTTGAAACCAAAGCTGAGCAAAGACAGACACAGACACAAATGCAGATAGAGAGTCAGCAGCAGCAGTAGCATCTGAATCAGAATCTGAATCAGAGTCAGAGACACATGAAACAGCCTTTGTTTTGTCATTACAATATGTCAAAATCATTTACACGCCCTGCCACAGACATTGGGAGTGTGAGAGAGAGAGAGAGAGAGACAGAGAGGGAACTGAATTCAACTGAACTGAATTGAAGAGGAGTGTTCTCTCCACACTCAACTCAACGCTCGACGCTGTGTCTGCTTTGGTTGCATATCATGGCTCAAGGCATGTCAACAAAATTTTGCATTTGCCAAAACCTCCTCTCGGCCAAACTGGGCAACCGCAAATAAGTTTTTGGCTCTTTGTGCAACGACTTTGTTGTAGGTGTATATATATGTATATATACATATACGTTTACTATATCCTTGTTGTTTGTTAGTATACATTTAGGTGTGTCTGTATGTCTGCCTTTCTCTGTGTGTGTGCGGACTATTTGTCTGCTTATAATTTGCAGCGCAAATGACCGAAAGGTTGTCTGGCTGCCACAGCTACTACGACTACTGTTGGCTTGGCCAAAAGCAAATTACAGCTTTATGAATTAATGATTGCGGGCTGGCCATGGAATTTTAGTTAAATTTCCACTACATTTTGTTTGCCTTTGTGTCCATATCTTTCAATACTCTCACTTGGGGTATTACCAAATGTTTATCAGTTCAGATCATAGTAATATTTAAGAAAATATTTTATACAATATACAAAATTTAAATTGTAGCTTTATTTTCTTTAAATCGCACCATGACTTAATTTTAAACAACATCAAATTTTCAGTTGACTGCAAAAATCATTAAACTTGATTGCACGTTGCTCATACGCCACGTTGGCAAACAGTCCAAGGTATTGCTTTTGTCTGCTCTTCGCTGCTGCTGCTGCTACTGCTGCTCAGACATTTTGCTCATTATAATGGTTAGATTAAAAGCCATTTTGTTTGCTTTTGCGGCTAACCAAGTTGTTAATATGCACAATCATTTACTCGAGACGTTTTGAGCGAAAGACAAAGGCACTTTATGGTCAATATTTGCAAAGCGCAAACCTTTCATAGCTGCTCTGTAACATATAGCAGCACTTAGCATATGTACATACACAGATGAATGCATGCTATACATAAATTGAAAATACATTAAAATTAATTGCAAATTTTGTGCATTGCATTTGCATTCATAGTTTTGTGTAATCGTAATCCACTGGCCAATAATGTTAATTGCATTTTCATGCTCAATTTTACGCACAGTTTGAAATTAATTTGCAAATTTTATTGAGCGAGAGTGGCGCACTGATATAATTATAAATAGATGCGTAGATAAAACCGTAGAGCGAATATGTATGTGGAATATGCTTCGCATTGTTTAATTAGTTATGCGTTCAGAAATTGACCAACCGATAACCGACGACCGACAACCGACAGAGAATCTTTTTGATTGAGTCATATTTCGAGTTGTGTTTGTCTAGCCCAAAGCGGACTTAACCATAAACTAAAATTTAATGTTATTGTGCGACCGCAAACACACACACACGCACACACACAGAAAACGCTGAAAGGCATTTGTGGGGAACGACAGTTGAACGCAATAGGAATCAAAGCTAATATGATGCCACAGAGAGCGAGAGAGCAAAAGCGAAAGGCCAGCACAATGAGCTTCGGGCGTTGGTAAAATTCTTGGCACGACCTCGAGTAGAACTTGTGGATGAACAATTTTTAATGAAAGTGTTTTGTGATAAACATCTCATTCTTCCTTTTGTTTATTTTTTTAGTCTAGAGAAAAAATGTAGTTTATATCACTGCAAAATAATGACTTGCTTTAAAATTATTTCAATAAAAATTGCTGGTCACAGAAAAATTATAGGTATTTAAATAATTCGATTGAATGCAGAATAAAATGGTAAACTTAATTATAAATAAAAAAATGAAGTCATAGTTTAAATGAGTTTACTATTTTACCTAACAGCACAATAAAAAGTATTTTATTAACTGGAATGAAATTTTATATTTTTTAAAGCTTTGAAGATTATTTTAGAAAATGAAATACTGTGTTATTAAAAAATAAAACTATTTAAAATAATTTTTATAAAAGAGGTGTTAACAAAAAAAAACACAACTTTATATCGAGATTTTCTATTTTATTTTTCTGAATAAAAATAAATTTAGTCACTTGAAATAAATTTGTTGTTTATTTTAAAAATGTAATAAATCAGCAAAATCATTCATGGATTAACTATAAATTAGAAAAGTTTCTAAAGCATTTAAATTACCAAAAAAAAATAAAACCAAAATGAAATTGAGTTTTTGCTAACAATTAAGTGGGCATTTAGCGCCTATCAGTTGGATGAAAGTAAATTTACTGTTGACAACTTTAAAATTGGCTTCAGACTTCTTCTCCAAAACGCCGACGCCCGTTTGAGTTAAGCCACTGAAACGCGACTCTCTGGCTGAATTTACGGCCTTGGCTGTGCCGGATTAAGCGACTGAGTTATGTGTGGAAATAGAGGCGCACACATGAGAGTTTTGTCGTGGAATAGAACTGTCTCTTTGTCTGTCTGGCTGTCTGTCTGTCTGTGAGCCGGTTTAAGCTAGTCACTGAGACTAGTCACAGTGCAATGCCATTTTTTTTCCATTTCCCTCCTTTTTTTTTTGTGGGTTTAACATTTATTTGAAAGTTATTAGCACATTTTTTCCAATTTTTTTTTCCTTTTGCTTATTTTGCTGAGCTTCCTTTTTGGTGTTGGTGTTTGCTGTGGCAAAATCCGCGAGTTCTTTTCTCGCTATGTTTGTATTTGTGTGTGTGTTTGGCTTGGTTAGTTGACTTTCATTTGGGGGGAAAATGTCGGCGCTTCCGGTATTTTCATTTCCTATACGCTGGCTGAGTTGACGCTGCTGACGTCGTCGTTGCCGCTTTTGAAAATGAGATTCTTGGCACCAATTCAACACTAAATTGATTTTGAACAATAGCAATGGAGCGCGCGGACTCCATCCATTGCTATCTTTGGCAATTTATCTCGCCATGATTTTCGACTATGCCGAGCAGACGAGCGACGTTTCCGACGCTTTTCCCATACGAAACGAGACCAAAAACAACGGCACAAATTTAACAAAAAGGGCCGCTTTTTGTTTGATCAAACGAAGTTTGCATGCGCTTGCCAAACTTATCTAACTGATTTTTGTTGGGCAGCAAAAAACATATTAAAAATAATTTGCCAAAGTGGGTTAAGTTTTTTTCTTATTTATATGAGTGATGAGTCAAGTCAATGCTATATTACATAAAATGCTATATTAGAAAACTTAGTTTAATTTATTTTCCCTTAAAAACAATGCTATAATATCCAAATAGTTTCAACTGCATTTTCAAGCAACAGAGCTACTCAAATTGCCTATATACCCGAAGCAAAAACAACAACAAGCGTCGCATGCAATTAAAGTTGCATATAAAAGCCATCAAATTCAATTTGAAGCTCTTGCCCCAACCGCCTCTAAATTGCTCTTCAACCAATGTAAATTTATATGTGCCGAGGCCGAAGGATTGCCTCCGACAATGCTGGATTCTTGGTCTTCACCGGACCGGGTGCTATCATAATTTTTCCGCTGCTTGCACACACAAAGCCATTTTTAGTTTGCGCCGTTGAAGCTGTCGCTGTCGACGTCGACGCCGCCGACATAATCAATAGTTGTGACTTCCTTTAATGGTTTTCCGGTGATTCAGCACTTCCGCATGCCCATGCAGCAACGGCAGCCGCCGTATTCTATCGCATTCGAGCTCTAGCTCTATTATTTTATTTTGCAAATTTCGCCTCTTTTGTCACTTGTTGGACTTGCTTCGCTGCTCGCGAATGCACTTTAATTTCCCGTCGTTTTTGGCAGAAATTTATGACCTCCCCACACACCCAAAGCAAATTCTTATTAGTTTTTTGAAGCAGACAGCCACAACGACAACAACACAATAAAAAATTCAATAATATCTAAAAAAATGTGAAAAATTATGTGTAGAGAGCGACTTATGTCGTCTTTTGGCTTAGCTCAAATTTTATGGCCTTTTAAAAAGTTATTAATTTTTCGGTGTGAAATTTATCTTATTTTGCGGTTGCCAACTATTCACACACACACACACATACATGCTCATACATGGAAAACTGTTATGTCAGCGCTGGGCAACCGTGCAACAAAAAATCTAAAAGAAAAAAACTAAAATGAATAAAATAAAAGAAGCAAGAAAGGGAAAAATTGCCATCAGGACAAGGCTCATAAGCTTTTATAACATTTTTTCACGCGCCGTAGATTTTTGTCAATTTAGTGGGTGTATTTTTTCATAATATCTATATACACACACTAGATATGTGTATGTAACGTTATTTAGCTAAGATTACATGTGTGAGCCAATATGCAGACTCTGTTTTTAAACCGGCTACACTACAAAATCTTGCTACTTAAAAAGAGTCGATTGGTTTGTGGATGGCTTAATATTTTAATTAAATAAATAAAAGTTTAAAGATTTTTTGATTTATAATAAAAATTGGTACGTTTTAAAAGGGTTCTTTTTTTTATAAAATAAATCTAAAGTAGTTAGTATAAAAAATTAAACATTTTTTAAAGCATTGTTTTAGTATCTAGCTATTGTCTTTTATGACACCAAAACCAGAAGAAACACACAAACGCTTTATTATTAAACTTATTAATTATAATTTTAAAATTGTATCTAAATATCTAAAACTAACATTTTCATAAAACAACAAGCACATATTAGTTTTTCTATCCATTATTTAAAAAAAGTTAAGAAAAAAATTATTATAAAAAAGTTGAGTACTTATTTTAAAAAATATAATTTTAACGCTATGAATTTCTTGGCATTAAAAATATACTTACTTTAACAACATTTTCTATCTATTGCGATTGAGAGCCGTAAAGCGTACAAAAATTTCTCATTACTTTAACACATGCAAAATTTAATATCGCATATTTTTCCCAGCATTTTTATGTTTAAATTTTATAGGACCTTAATATTTTTTATTATTGCTTGTTTTCTCTTATTTTTTGGTTGCTGTCTCGTTGTTATAGACTAAAACACATGTTACGTGTTATGTTTGTTGGCTGCCCAAAATTTTATATATTTGTGGAAAAAATAAAAGTTGCTGGAGAAATATGTGGAAAAATTTGACCATTATCATATGGCAAAAAGAGTCCGACCGTCAATGCCGCCACAGGCACATCAGTTAGTTATGGCTGCGGCTTCATGTGGCGTTACATTTAATTTTTCGGTGCACAGCAGTCATTAATCAGTGTAGAGGCTAGAAAAAAGATTTATTTATATATGCGCACTTTTGTTGAATTTCCATTGTTGTTGCTATTTTATGATTCCGCCAACAGAGAATGGCAGTTCGTTAAGGCTTTAGCTATTCTAAAAATGAGATTTAACAGATTAGATTTTGTTTCTTTTCCTATTTTTTTGAGCTTACAACTTTTATGTTAACACTTGAGGTCACATGTTGTGGTGTCTCCGCCTCGCCCTGTGCCCCAAACTTAATGCATTTTAATTAAGAGTCGAGTTGTTGGCGCTGCTGTTGTTGCTGCCGTTGCTGCTGCTGCTGCTTGTGGCGAAAACTGCAACTCCAGAGCGGCAAACTTTATGCTTTTGAATTTTTGCATAATTTCTCGCTGCGCGCGCCAAAAAAGTTATATTCGTGTTCGTTGGCGCCCTCCACGAACTCTTGGCCCCATGGCAGCAAAACGTGCATTGGGTGATAAAATGAACAAGCAAGAAAAGGTGTTTTCATTCTGACGAAAGATTGTTACTCTTTAAGGTGTAAAATTGCATTCTAAAAGTCAATCATTTAACTTATTTATTTCTACGACATAGATTTTATACTTAGTTATATCTTTGAGACGTTTTGGCGTGTATGTTTTTTTAGACAACAGAAATTTGTAATACATTTTCTTTTTCACAAATTTAAAATAAATTACATTAAATGAATAGCTTTAATCTAAATGTTTATGAAAGAAAATTGAATAAATATTACATTAAACGAAGATTTAGTATACCATAAGTGCTTACGAAACTACATAACTTAATTTATATTCTTATTATTTATTTGTTGAACTTAGGTTCCATAAAATTATCAATTCAATTTTTTCAATTATTTAACTGAATTCAAGAAATTGTTTTAAGTCATTTGTAATTATTTTATCAGCCGTAAAAAATGTACATTTTGGTTTTAACATTTTCTAATTGCAATTGATAACAAACACATTGTTAATGGAAAAATGGTCAGAAAAGAATAAAGGAATTAAAGCAAACTTCAACAAAGACTTCATTACATCAAGTGTTTTCCTTAACAACCAAGCTAAAGTTCATTTTCGTAGAGTATTTTACAAATATGTATAATTTTTAATCTGATAAAAACGCGACGGTCGCATTGGGCAACACCTTCAGCAAGTTGGAACTGTTCAGTCTGTGGTCCGTGGCCAGGCGTTGCCGCGAATTCATTAAGGAATTCAATTTAAATGCACATTTTACATTTTGTGCGGACATCGCCGCGTATGAGCAATGCGGCGTTGACTCTGTCACTTGGATGCCATCGTTGATGCTTTGTATACACACATACATACATGTCACATATATGTATATATATTTTAAAATCTGCTGTTATTAATATTCATGAAAGTTGAAAAGTTTTTCGGTTATTTATTTAATGCTCAACCCTCGAAAGCTGTCGAATCTGAAATCTCCCTTGAAATGAGCTGAAGCAGAAGCAGTTGGTAAGGTGTCGCTGGGCAAGTGTGTGTGCATAAATTTTTATCATCACGTGCGAATTTTTAATAAATAATGCAGATAATCAGTAACATTAACCTCTCTCGCGCAACGGTCAACGCTTCGTATACGTAATATTATGTTTACTGCGTCCCACGCGAGAAATATGTAGAAAAAGTTTTAATCGAATTTAATTTAAGTTTTAAATCAAATGTGTTGTTCACGCTTTTTAATCGCTCTCCACGTTCTCACTCTCTTTTACTTAAGAGTATCGCACAAGTCTCTATGACATTAAATTGTAATTTGAATGCTTTATTTATGCATTGCCTTCATGTTGTTCTCTTTCTCTTTTGCCTTCCGTCTCTTTTGTCTCTAGGGCGTGCTCATAAATGGCAGCGGAATTCGAAAAATTCATTGCTTTTGGGAATTTTGTCTCCGCCTTCTGCAATTCTCAGTGCGTTTTATTCGAGCTGAGCCTATGAATAGCGAATGTGTGAGTTGCTCTCTGTCTTTTCTTTACTCTTCTTGCTTATTGTGCAATGCGTTTCAATTCCTTGCCATGTTTTTCCTGTGTCCTTTACTTTGGTTTTTGTAGCACTGTTGTGCAAAACGCCAAAAATGCGAAATGCGAAATGCTGGTAAAAACAAAAGCCTAGAAGTCATGGCACAGTTTTTCATTAGAGCCAAACAATGTCGAGCGTGTGTGAAGTCGATGATGTGTGTATTGAATTTTGCTTTTAAAGAAAACAATATGCAGATAACTGAAAGAAATGGGATTGAATTGAAAAAGGGAGTTGCTGTTGCATAATCAAACCATTCGCATGAAGTGAAGTTTCATTATTTTTGTCTTATGCAAACAACAAACTATTCTTACGATTCTTTAATTACTTAGCAAGCTAGAACTTTTTTGAAATTAATCAAAATCATGAAAATTATTAACTTTCGTTCTGATGTTTGCCTTGCAATTATAGTATGTGCTTGTGTGCTGCTGACAATATTGTTTTTGATACTTCATGGTAATCAAAGTCAGCGCATAAACGTTGCGACTAAGAAACATGAAAGTGTGCGCCATAAACGCATTTCTCTAAAAAGTGGAAATAGAACTCACATACAACGACTTTTGTTGCGTCCAAGAAATGGTCAAAGTATAAAAAAGAAGACGACATGGCAAAATATTTTAAATAATAAACCACTTCGACTGGGCTGGACTTATAGTCGTCGCCGCCGAAGTGTGTCTTATGTGTTGGGTGTGCCGACTGTTTATCGTGCTGGCGAGAATTATCTGCTGGACACGTTGTATCTGCTGATAGAGAATATGAATGCCTATCATCGCGACAACAGCTTGATTGTGGTTTATATTGGCGAGACGAATGCCTCAATTGTGCATCAGATTTGGCAGGATATAAAAGAGACATTCGGCGACGCTTTGGATGTGGGATTAATTGATGTCATCACACCACCAGCTGAGTATTATCCCTTCGCGTGTTCGTTGGCGCACCAAACAGACGCTTGATTACATGTACATGTACATGTACATGTATGTATCTAATGACTTATGCTCGCAGTCGAGGTGTTTATTATTTGCAACTAGAAGATGATATTGTACCGACCGAGGGTTATATGGAATACATTAATAAATTATCTGCTTTGCATACGAATTTTCGCTTGGCTCATCATCGTCGCTGGATTGTGATGAGCTTCTGTGATCTCGGCTTTATTGGCAAATTGTTTCGCACTGAGGAACTTCAACGATTTCAATCCTATGTGCAACTCTTCTATAATGATCAGCCCATCGATTGGCTGCTGCAGTCGTATGTGAAGCTGAAATGCTGTCGCTGGGATGGCTTCGAAATGCCTGACTGTCATCGCGAATATTCGCAGTACTTTATTCGTGCCGATCAGTCGCAGTTTCAGCACAACGGCTTAAAGTCCTCACTGCTTGACAAGGAGCAGCAATTGCAGGATAAGCGATTCGATAAGGATTCGGGACGTTTACGCATGCAACATTTGCGACAACCATTCAATTTGATTGCGTCACACAAACGCACAGTGCTTAGGGAGAAACTTGAACTGAAAGAGGGCGAAACATTTCTTTGGGGCTACATGCCACACGATTTTTCGATAGCTCGTTATTTGCGACAACATCAATTCGATGCCAGGCAATTTAAGATTCGCAATAACGATAATTTTGCCGAACTATTTGTAAATGTGACGAATGAAGTGCCAACGTTTACCAAAAACAGCAGCAAGTCAAAGCAATGCGGTTTCATTATGAGTTTAACCGCTGGAGGCAGATTTGAGCCGCCAACTCTGATGTATTTTTATATGAAGGACAATGATACAACAGGTGGT
The DNA here is from genome assembly GCF_023558535.2 of Drosophila nasuta. Taxonomy (NCBI): domain Eukaryota; kingdom Metazoa; phylum Arthropoda; class Insecta; order Diptera; family Drosophilidae; genus Drosophila; species Drosophila nasuta. Next base: position 8,081,689 of record NC_083457.1, read on the forward strand.
GAATTGAGCTGGTTTAGACGCTTCTTTTGGAGCAAATAATTGCATACAATTTTAGAATGTTTTATTGTAAAATGTGTAACTACAAATTGTTTTTAACATAATCTATTAATTAGTATTTAAAATTAATTGAGAATGCATAAAATTATGTGAAGTTTAATGCAATTAAAAAATCGGTTGTATTTTGTTTTTCTACCAATAAGTATTTAAATTACTATAAATGGAGATGTTCTTACACATAAATTGCTTCTAATGAGTATTTCAAATTAGATGACACATTAAAAGTTATCGTAGCTTTTATAATTAAAAGAATATTACAAAAGTCTATATTAATTTTAATTTACTTTTTTAATGATTTTAATTTACTTGAATTCCTAAATAATGCGCTAATAAGTAAAGCTGATAGCCTTTGAATTATTCGAACGATAAAAAAAACCATTATATTATTATTTCTCGTGTCTCTATTTGGTCACACATTAGTTTTTAGTATTTGATCTTTTTTAATATGAAGATAGTCAATATTTGGTTAAAGTATCTTAGTATATTGACAGCCTTGAAGATTTCTCCTCCTTTGTCGTTTATAGCATGACACTCTTTATGCGCTCAAGTTTTCATGCAGCAAACAAAAATGGAAAATATCTTGGTCTGGAATGATTTTTGAGAGTTTGATTCGTCTGTCTGTCTGAGATATTGCATACAACAAAGCAAATCAAATGCCAAGGCAAAGTTAAACTTTTCAGTTTGTGGCGAGGCGGGCAGAAAACAAATACAACATTATTACTACTAAAGTCAACTGCGGTTGCTGCCACTGCGGCGGCTGTTATTGAAGTGCACGCGTCTAAAATATCGAGAGCAAAAATGGAAAAGAAAAAAAATCAAATAAAAAAGCAAAATTTCCATCAACTCAACCAGCAAGGCATAAAAAATCGATGAAGCATGACAAGAGCGCGAAGAAACCAGCAAAGAAAAGAAATTGAAGGCAGCCAACAGCTTGAGCTTAGCAAAAGCAGAGCGAGCATTGAATAAGAAATCATTTTCACTAATGATGCTAAAAGAGAAGAAGCAGAAGCAGAAGCAGAGAAGACGTCATTGAGATTGCGCTTAAGTTGATGTTGGATGCTTCGTTCGGTGGTGATGATGATGATGATGTGTTGTTCTCGCTTTAAACTTTACCTACATACTCGCTCGTACATGCGGCGGCCTTTTGCCAATTTCCTGCCTGTGACAATGATGTAGCTACCCAAAAGGCAAACCCATTAAAAGGCAGCCCAGTTTTTTTTGTCGTTTGTTGTTGCTTTTAAGTGTTCGATGGGCGTGGCAGAAATAAATTTGTTACACGAAACAATGCAATCAATCAAAATAACTAACACACACACCACGACGCAAAAAAAAATATCGCTCAGCTACGGGCTGCACTTTGTCGCTGTCTCTGAGAGCCGCATAGCGCAGAAAAAAAGATAGGAGGAGAGAAAAAAAAAAAACAAAAATAGAGACGAAAAGAGAAGTGTAACGGCAAAAAGCTGGAAACGCTTCGCTCTACAAAACAAACAGCTGATGGATGGCCCCAACAATTTTGCACTAGGGCCAAGGACATTTTGCTTGGTCTTTTTGCCGCCGTTGGTCCTGTTGTTGCCGTTGTTTTTGCCTTTGGCCTAATGCCAAAAAGCGTGGGAATCAAACTGCTAAATTTTCGGTGGCTTCAAACATTTGGGTCAGTTAGCATTTGGACAACAATTAGTTAGTTAACGATATTTTGGTAGACATTTGGCAAATATTTATGCATATTCAAGCCTCTGACTGCTGAAAACTATTTTTCTGTTCTCTGCCTTCACTTCCAATCAATTTGTTGGCACTTTTTGTCTTTCCGCTTCGCCTTCATTTTTCCTTTTCCATTTTCCTCTTCCTTTTTGTGTTCCTTTCCATGGCTGCATACGAATTGACTTATATTTAAATAAAATTAGTTACATAAACAATAATTGACTTCAATTGGCTTTTGTGTTTGCATAAAATTCAATTTTCATTTCCGCCATTGACTTGAATGGCATCACAATGGATGGGCGCTCTCTGGCCCTGGCATCCTGCTCGTTGGCTGCCAGCTCCTGGCTCTTGTCTCCTGTCTCGACTTGCCGTTGTCTATTCTTGTTTGTTGGGTCAGCTTCATGGCATTTTATTGTACTTGTAGTTCCCCGTCGCTTGCACTATGCGGCGTATGAGTAATGTTTGCGTTGGGTAAAACTTTTACGAGTCTTTTAAAATTACGTTTTCCATTGCGGTAATTACTTAAGATGCAAGTATGTTTGCCATGTTCCAATCCAAGTGCTCTTCTTTTGTATAAAACTATTGATGTGTGATTATTTAAGTTCGATTGGAAAGAAAGCTTTAATATCAACTATTTACTAAAAATGATTAAGATGGAATGATAGAAACTTATTTGTAATAAACAATCGAATTGATGTGATTATTTGATGATATTTTTACTAAATCTGAGAATTAGAATATTACTTTGATAATAAATGATTATGTCATGTAATCTTCATAGGTAGATTGAAATTACCCAAATAATATTTATGACAATGTGCAACAGTCGCTAAATAAAAATGTATAATAATAAATTCAAAGCAGATGATTCTGTCGGGTGTAAGTTAGAAAAATACTGACGGGTTTACTTGACTGTGAGATACCTGCTTCTGATTTTGAATAAAAGCAAAACAGTTCGGTATTATTCCTAAAATTAAAATGCTTAAAATATTTCAAAGGCTGTTTTTTGGTTTATTGATATAATAATATATTCAAAATATACCATGCAGTGTGAAATATACCAAAGCAATTAAGTCCCCTAGTTAGTAGGCTTTTTTGTCCATACAAAATGTTACATATATTTCCTTGAAAAAACCGTAATCGATTGCATGTTAAAATGAAACTGACAATAACATCTAACCAGATTAACTACTAAATGTTTTTGATACACCGCGCTAACCTTTCATTGACCTTTGCCCAGTGTTTTTTGGCCGTGTTAAGTACGCGATTCAATTGAATCATGTCAGTATTTTCCACTTGATTATACATTATTTAAACAGCTGTCCGGCTAATGTCATTTGTTGTTGCCGATGTTGTTGTTGTTATTGCTGCTGCTATTGTTCGACCAATCCTGTTGACATTTGGCAATTCTCATTAAAAAGCAACAATGCATTTATAATTAAAATTGCATAAATGTTTACCCATAGACAAAGGGCCTCAGCCACAGTCGTTAAACGAGAGAGAGACCGGGAGAGAGCGAACTTATAAAGGGAAAAACCCTTTTTTCAGTTGCTTTCCAGTGACAGCAAATAAAATGGCAGCGACCATGCGTCGACTTTTCAACTTAATTGTTATAGTAATTGTTTTTATTGAAATGTGTCAAATGCAACGCGATGAAAATTAAATTTTGAATATTTTATTAACACGGCGGCGACGATGGCGTCGGCGACTGACAACAAAAACAACAATAACAACACAACAAAAGCGATGCATAGCAAAAAAGGACACTCACCTGTCATTGCGTTTGTCAGTCTACATGTCACGTAATTAATTGATGAGCATAAATATTTGCCGAGGTACAACTAAATTGCAAAAAATTTGCACAATTACCTTGCATGGGGAATATGGAATGCTCTCGAAAATAACGCAAACAATAAAATATCAATAACTGATAAAACATGTTAGGTTAATTTAAGTTTCCATTATTATTTTATTATTATTTTACATATATGAAAATTGCACTTCTTATTTTTAATGTATAGCAAAGTACTTTTAACTTAAGACGAGTTCAAATTGCATTTATTATGTTTTTTAAATATTTTTTAATTATTTATTTTAATAATGTCTTTATTACCTTTTTCATTGATATGCAACATTAACGTTTAGTTCGGCTTGGTCAAATTATTTTGATTTATCATCACTAGGTGTTCCATAATCAATATAACAAAAAACATTTAGTGTAGCTTTAAAACTATTAAATTAAATGCCACTGATATTTAAGTTAAATTGAATTACCAATAGTTTGCTTATATAGAAATCTATTTGAACATTTTAATTATGTATAAAAAGTTATTTTGAAAATTAATTATAATATGTAAAATTTATTTCTTTTTTAAATAATTGTTTGCAATAAATTCTTTTTACAGTTGTCTAATTCATATTTATTTGGATATAGTTAAACTCATTTGTGTTTCTCTTTTAATGAATAATCAAAACAAAAAAAAAACTGTAAAATAATTTATTTACGACTGCTGTTTATATTGAAACAAAAAAACACGCAGCGTTAATTTACATCATAAATAAATTCTATTTGAGCCAAGTTAAATGAACTTATGCTTCTGTTCGTTAAGCATTAAGTAACTAAAATAAAAACATCATTCAATTTTGTTTTAAAACAATTATTTTAAGTAAGACTGATATTTGTTTTTTATTACGGTTAAAAAATTCAAATATACACGCGACGTTACTTTCAGTTTGTCAATTTGATCACATAATAAATAAACTCGATTCGAAATGCAGAGAGAGAGAGAAGCGCAAACAAAGCAAAAGCAATATTATTTTATTATTCTTTGTGTTTTTTTCGTTTTAACAAATTATAAATAATAAATCCATAGAACATTGTATTTATTATTTCATTTTCTATGTATGTTGACCATGTTTGCCATGTTGGCCAGCATTATTTATTTACAGACAGGTTGGCTGGCCAACTTTGCGTGTCACAAAAATGTTAAAATATTTAAAAAAAAGAAGAGAGCGAGAACAAATTTAATGTTTTTGTGAATTGTACATTTCCCGCTGTGTTGTGACGCATTAAAGTTGTTGCAAGTTGCAAGTTTGCTAACCGCGCACAGAACAATAAAATGCACAACTTTATTTCGACTTGCTTCACTGAGCAAAGGCAACAGGGAGTCGAGCAAATGTGAGTTCAACAACAACAACAATTGCGGCAACAACAATAATAATAACAACAACTTGCAATAGTTTGTTGCCATTTTCTTTTGACTATTTTTTTGCATTTTTTCTTGCTTCGCCAGTTGCACTTTCATTTCTTTTCGTACGTGGCGCAGAAAACCCAAACGAAAATTTCCAATTGTTGCAATTTTCAATTATTGTTTTGAAATTGATGTGTGCTTAAGGACGAGACATTCATGCTCGAGTTGCCAGCAAACACAACACTCTAGCACACCCATACACACACTCGTTTTTACACTCGCAGACAGTCTGAGACTTGGCCGCAATTGAACTTGGTGTTTTGTGGCATGCGCGAAGAATATTTGCACAGCAATTGAAGTGTGTGCTGAACGTGTGTTGAGTGCATGTCAAGGGAGGGAGAGACAGAGAGGATAGCGGAAAGCGAAGCTCACTGTAAGCAAGATGTTACTCGGGGATATAAACCAGACCGGACACAGGTCAAATCAAACGGTTTCAGTGGTTAGCAAGGCAAATAAATTAACCCAAAGAAATTGTCTGCAATTATACGCGGAAAATGGTTGGCAATGAGAGAAGCCCATGGAAATGAATAGCATACACATTTAGAGACTATCTTAAAATTGTGTAAAATTGTTGATTAAAACATAATTTCTTAAAAAATGTAACATATGTACTTACCTACTACTTTCTTTAAGTATTGAATGTTAATTGAAGATTGAATTGAAGTAAATTAGCGATATTACGTTTAATATCCCTGCTCCATTATTGGCTCTGAACCTTTTAAATTTTGTAATTAAAATTTATGTTTTATTATTCCATTATGAAACCAATTTTTTATATTACACCAATACTCTGAATTAAACAAATTATAGGACAAAACTTTATCTTTGTGAAAAATATTTTGCATCTTTAAAATTTGTATAAATAAAATATGCAAATAATATAACGAAGCATTATTACAAGTAAATAAATAAACTTGTTGCTCGTTACTAAAATTAATTTGTGGATATGTGAAGGAGTTTAATGAAGTTCAGTCGTACTGTTTTTTTTTTTATGATGGCCAATTGGAAATTTCAACAGCTTGATAGCTATCATCAAGAGAATTTAATATTAAAATTCAAATTCGAATTAGATTACCTTAATAGGTGTCTACTCTAACTCTACTCTAAATTTTTATACCCGCTACCCATAGGGTAGAAGGGTATTATAACTTTGTGCCGGCAGGAAATGTATGTAACAGGTAGAAGGAGGCATCTCCGACCCTATAAAGTATATATATTCTTGATCAGCGTCAACAGCCGAGACGATATAGCCATGTCCGTCTGCCCGTTCGTCCGTCTGTCCGTCTGTCCGTATGAACGCCTAGATCTCAGAGACTAAAAGAGATAGAGCTATAATTTTTTTTCGACAGCATTTGTTATGTTTGCACGCAGATCAAGTTTGTTTCAAATTTAGTTGCGATCAGAAAAAAATTGTGGAAGTAATTAAAGAAATACTTTTGTATGGGCAAAAACGCCTACTTACTAGGGTCTGAGTTGCTTTGGCTGAAAATCTGGTATATTGTGCCGTCTATGGTATATTTTGAATGCGGTACTATATCGATATACCACATATACCATTCGGTATATTTTTAGTATTTTTTGCAGTATATTTGGTATATTTTGAGAATAATACCGCAAAATATATTGCTTTTATTCAAAATGGGTAGCGGGTATCTCACAGTCAAGTACACTCGACTGTAGCTTTCTTACTTGTTATGTACATCCAAACAATAATAATGCTTTAAGTTGTATTTGACTTTAATTATTTTGTTAAATGCTTTAGTTTTGTTTTAAAGATTTCCTTCTTACGTTAAGTACTATATTTCTTTGAAAAGATTAAATTTAGTAGATGCGAATAATTATAACACAACTGCGCTCAGCTAAAATTCATTTAAAAATACAGAAAATGGCAGTTATATAAGCAAGCAGCTTAAGCACAAAATTGACAGCATCAACAGCATTTTACTTTTAATATAGTTTATTTTTTTCTGTTGAAGTTTATCATCAGTTATGAGGTAATCACCTTCTTCTGCAGCAGCAACTCGAGGCATATGCATAACATAATAACATAATGAAATAAATTTAATTACACGGCACAGGCAATCCACTTGTAAACTGTGCGCCGTCAATGCCACTGCAGCAAACTTAACTTTTGAACGTACTACGTACTTTGAGTGTGTGTGTGTGTGTGTGTATGAATACACAAATAGAGCGAGAGAGAGAGAGAACGAGAAAAGCGACAGAGATACAAATGTACATGGGCAATGTTTATATGAATGCACCTACTTAGCCTTTAGTTTCAAGTGCGCGCAGTGCTCTCATCAACCGACTCTCCTGCTCCTGTGGCCCAGTGTTGTATTGGGTAAGATGGCGGCCGGGTAGGGACCATAGACCAACCGGAAACCCAACACAAGTGCGCACAGGTGCTCAAGCGAAGCCCCACACACACACACATAGAATAAATGTATGTGTGTGGGTATTTGTGTTCATAAGTTCATTTAGTTTTGGTCGCTGCGCATGTGAGTGCACTTGAGCCCACGTCGTTGTCGGGGTCCTGGCCCTGGACTGATGCTACTCGCTGCTCCTATTTCTGCTTCTCTTCCTGACTCGCTCGGAGTCTGCGTCCAGCTTCTACAAAGTCCACAGACAGACAGACAGACAGACGCTCCCGCTGACGCTGCTGACTGACTTGCTAACATCGTTGAGCGTCGGAGTAATTATGAAAATTTTCAAAATGAGCTCGCCCTGCTTCAGTTTTTCGAAAGTTGAGCACGAGTAATTAAAAATTTCGTAGTGTCGCCCGCCATCGTCGTTCCATTTTGTTGGCCAACATGGAGTACGGCAGAGTAGAGTACAATTTCACCACTCATATTCGTATTTTCCTAATGAAAGCCGCCGAATTGCCTTGCCTTCGTTTGCTTTGCCTTATATTTGTTGTGCCTTGTTGTTGAGAATATGCATATTATGCTATGCACATAAATTTTAATTAAATTCGTTTTTCTATTTGCCGGTAAATAGTCGTAGTCGTAGTCACAGTCACAGTCGCAGTCGCCGTACCTAGCTACCTAGTGGTATAATTTTAATTAGAAAGCGGCAAGCATTAAGCAATAAAGCATTTTGCCACACAAAAGCAGCCCAGCAATTAGTTGCTTCTGTTGCACGGGACGTATGCGTAATGTGAGCTAAATACTTTGCTGAAGTAATATGCCAAAGACGAAAGCGTCTCTAGTGGTCAATGATAAGCTGTAAATGAGAAGTGAGTAAGAAGAAGTTACTTCCGGTTTCAGCTTTTGAAGAATGTTACACATAATAATAATAATAAATATTACTTCAGATTACTAGCATTATCTTTCACTTAATTTAAGATCTATAGAAACTTTCCAATTTCGTGCTACAAATATTCAACTTACTTTTAAAGACTACGTCAGCTTATGATTAGCTTTGATTAGCTCTGACTGAATAAAAGTTTTTAGCTCTGCGTGTTTATTACGTATTGTTCTAAAAATAAATATAAATTAACATTCATATTATAATAGATGTTTTAAATGTGAACTATTCTGTTTGTAATTCAACTATAATAAAACATAAATTAAAAATACAAATTAATATCCATATAACAACTTATTTTTACTTATTTCCAAAACTAATTTAAGAATATTTGCTTAAATTCTCTCACAGTTCGGTAGTAAATAATCGAACAGCTGTCCAATTCATTCCTTATCTCTCAATCTAGCCTTACACTCTCTGAATTTTTAATAGTTCAGCAGACGTGAATGCCCAAGCATCCTGAAAGGGAATAGAATAGAAACCGAAGCTATCTTTATTAGATACCAATACAAACACAAGCCATAAAACAAAGGACCAAAAATTGATGTGTTAATTGATGAAGTAGAAATACTGCCCTCCATTTCTCTTTCTCACTTATTTGCTTTCTTTCGCTCTCTCCCTCTCTCTTTCTGTTGGCAGCGTTTATAGCTACTACAAATACATAAACAAAATGTATACATATACAAGCTCGTTTGTTTGTAGCTCTCCAATGTGTGTGTGTGTGCTGAAAACATGCAAATTGTTTACATGAAAATTCCATTATGTTTGCAAAGCAAAAGGAGGAGGCTGTAAACCGGTCGGAGGTGCAGCTCATCGAGGCTAGACAACAAACCCAAACAATGCATTATCTCTGGCTTTGGCCTCGGCAAAACACACACACATACAGACACAGAGAGAAAGCAATGAAAACTTCATGTAATATAAGTCAACAGCAGTTAGCCAATAACACAACGAACAGGAAAAACAAGAACAAAGCGCATTGTTGACGCCACCACATGATACCTTTAACGGCATCGTCGTCGTCGTCGTCATCATCAGAATCATCATCATCATTAAGGGTTTAAAATCTTTTAACTCCTGCTAGACACACTCAAAATACACACACTCTCTTGCTGTGAGCTGGTCTATAAAACTTGCTTGCTTGTAGTTTAAGGAGGAGCAGGAGGAAAGCAGACTTGCAAATGCAAAACTAAAACTGACTACGTCTGACGTTTTGTGTCTACAAAAACGAAGAAGCACAAAAAAACACAACAAAACAAAAAAATGAGCGGAGAGGGGGGTTGCGGGGGAAGGAAAAACCAACGACGCTGATGATGGGGAAGAAACGAGAAAACTCAGCAAGTCAGTCAGCCAGGAACAACGTTTCAGAGGCCTCTTTGTTTTTGTTACAATGTGCCCGACTATTTTCCTTGAATGGTCAGAAAAGTTGTAGCTGCAAAAATGTAGCTGAAAAGGCCCACATGGCCATGGTGATTGCACAGGGGCACGGGGGTAGGGGGCAGAGGCCAACGCCAGAGTCAAAGGCAACAAAAAAAAAAGGAGAAGAGAATCGAGGTAGAAACACAAAAACTTAACATTCGTCTGGCCCCACAGCACACGTGTCTATTGAGTCAAGTCAGCAGCGTCTACCTTTAGCTTTTGTGTGAGGGTGTTGAACACATTTTCGGGGTGTGTGTGTGTGTGTATGTGTATGTGTATCAATAACAACAGCAAAATGTGGCAAACTGTGAGCTGCAAACAACAACAATAACGAGCTGAAAATTAGCAAAAAGCAAAATCGATACTTTTGCACAAAAGTTCTCGTTGTTGTTGCTCTGGTTCATTAAAGTTTCAATGCTCTCCAAATATGCGTTTCATTAAAGCCGCTTTGCCACACGTATATACATATGTGTGTGTTTGTGTGGGAATTAGAAGGTGATAATACTGAGATTTTCCTACCAATAAAACACATTCATTATGCTTAAAGGTAAACTACACTAAGTTTTGTAACTGTGCAGGATTAAAGTTGCAATAATATTTTAAGTATTTTCAATTGCAAAAGTTTCATTGAATACAATTCATATTTTACCTACTCAACAGACAATCGATATTCTCAACACTGTTGCCTTTTAATTGATATTTGCGTTTGGCTTAGAAATGTATTAGCTTGCATTTTATTACCTTGATTTGTTGGCGAGTTAAGACACATATTCGAAGTTATCCACATCCATTGCTAGGTGAAGCGGTAGTCGTAAATGCTTTTCACTCAACGTCATGCTGTCAATTTGCTAATTAAGCCAAAAGCCGCAAAGTAAAGAAACTTGTTTTCAGGGAGTTGCTCAGCGCTGAAGTTAGGGTTGGGGTTGCACTCGTATTTTCAATTGAGGTCAGTCGATGTCATGAACAACGATTCGATACGACGACAGATAGCAACAAATATCGCTCAGGCAGACACAAAAGCAATCAAAAAACTCGTCAAGCCAAATTATAATTGAAAAGCAAAAGCGAAAGCGTTACAAATTTCATTGCTCAACTTTAATTTGTGCCCAGTCAGCGAACAATTTCGACTTAAAGTAGTTCAGCAAACTGCCTACTTGAAGATGACTTTTGCTGGAGGCTCCATTTTGCACTCTCGCGGTTTTTCGGCTCGAACTTCTCCGAGGATCGTGCCACTGAAAATTGTTGGCATATTTTACTGATGAAGAAAGAGAACGAGGAACGAGCACGAAAACCTTGCTCTCAAAATTGTATTAGTGTACGCTCCGAAGCCAACCAAAGTTATTTAAATTAAAGTCACATAAATGCCGATGTCGTTGCCGTTGTCGTTGTCGCTGTGTTGGCTAACAAGCCGTTGAAGCAACAACAACAACATCAACGATTTTTGGGCGTGCGATGGGTGGAAAGTTTTTCCGCTCCGTAGCGGCGGCGGCGGCTGCTCCTCTATTATTAATTTAACATTTGCCTGGCATTTTCTTAGAGTCGCTGCCATTTTGTTCGCGTCGCTGCTGCTCGGCTACGTTCATTAGCTTCCGTTGCGGAAGCGGAAGTGCTACACAGTCGCGCAGTCAGACATACTCAGTGATTCCAACACACACACACTCACACACACACACACACTCCCCGAATTGCTGTTGACTTCTTCGATTGCAACGACAACAATCTAGTCGACTTCCAATTCAAGTTTGTCGAGTGAGTTTCTTATTTGTGTAATGCCAACGTATTTTTATGGTATTTTTATGTTGTTTATAGACTTGCAAAACGTCGCTGGTAACTTTTTGACTAACTTGGAAATTTGTGCAACTAACTGCAACGTTTTGACTAATACGAGTACTGAGAAATATATGAGTTAAACATTTTGAAATGAAATATTAATACGAAGATGAATGCAGAGTGGAAAAGCTTGCAGTCATTAAAGTAAATTATTACTATCGTTGATCATTTATGTAATAAATAAACTAAATAAATAAATAATAAAAGGTATTGTATTTTATAAAAAACTATTTAATAAACAAATAATGAAGTATTGAATTAAGAAAACGTAATTAAATTTAACATAAATAAATTAAAAAACTCGAAAGTAATTGTTTTAGATTAAAGTTATTGTGTTTTGCATTATGAGTTAAAAATTAAAAACAAATTTAATTTAAATAATTTAAAACAAATAGTAAAGTTACAGTCTAGCACAATCGGCTCAAAACCTCATTGCCCATTTAAAAAAAAACAACATATTTTACACATACATATATATTGAAAATATATCACAAAATCTGAAATATACCGAAGGAAATATACCAATTATTATCTTCTACAGAATTTGTAGGGCATATTTTCGAAATTTTTGTATTAAAAAATACCGTAATAAATACACCAGATTGTCAGTCAAAGCATCTCAAACTCGTTGCCATACGAAAAAATTTCTTAATTAACTTCTATAATTTTTACGCATATATTATTAAAATTATTAGATTCATAATGTATTCCTTTTGCAAAAACATGCTTTCACCTTTTTTTGCATTTTTCTCTTGCAATCGACTTGTGCTAAAAATTCCTCAGCAAATTAGCAGCAAAATCAATTGCTGTAAAACCTGTCCCGATATGAAGTTGTTTCAACTTTTACGAGTTTGCCAATTTACTGTTCAAATCGACATGCCGGTTGACAGCTTTGACTAGTTAACTAACTAACTAACAGACTGACTGACTGCCTTGACTGTCGCTGCCTCAGCTGTCCAGTTATTTGGACTGTCAGTTTTGCAGCGCTGTCAAATCATGTTTTATTTTTTCGTTGTTGTTGCTTTATTGTATTTTTGACATTTAGTTTTGATTGTTGCACGCCTGCGCCTGCACAATGTGCAGCCTTAACTGCTATGACGCTAAAACGGAAGCGAAGAAATTCACTTCCGCAGCATGTGCTTCCGTTTGGTGTGTGTGCGCTTCGCTGAGCCGCCTGCCGCCAGAAAATGGAGAGCACAACTCTCAGCTAAGGACTCGACGGGACACGGAGGCAGAAGAGAAGAGACGAAAAGAGAAAGGGTCAGGCATGCACAATGCAGTTTTTGGTGTATTTTGTTTACAATTTCATTTTATTTTACATTTATTTATTTATTTTTTCTTTGTTTAAACTTATTCCCAAAATAATGGCCATGGTCTTAACTTTTCGGCAGGCAAACCATCGCTTCTACGAGCGCTGTAAATCATATTCCATTGAAGACAGGGCAATTTGCTGTTGGCGTATAGAGAGTATAATAAATCTGTGGCTTATGGGCATAGCAAAATCCGTAAACAAGCAAAAGACACAATACGAAAAACAAAACAGCTCTAAAAGGCGTATAAAAGAACAATTAATTGGAATAAATAGAAGGAAAATAAATTGAGAAAGTTTGTAAGAGAAACTAAAATTCGGTTATATTATTAGAAGGCAAAAATATGTTTTACGATATTTACTTTAAATTAAAAACTTTAAATTTGAATTTCTTTTGACAATACGTCTGCAGCTGTCTATACTTTTTTTTGCACACCATTTACATTTCTGCTTTTGCTTTGCACAAACAACTGGAAAAAACACAAACTGAATTTCTAGCTGAAAGGGGGAAAGACACTAAAAAAAAATAGCAAAAAAGAATCGCTTAATCCTCGCCGGGCATTGCACTGATTATTCTTTACGACGCATAAACTATATATAATAATACGATGAAAACCTTTTATTCTCTTTGCAGACGATTGCGACAACAATTTGTTGCGGCTTTAAATACGAGTGCGATTATATCGAGAATCAAAGTGTGAAATTCGCCGCGGCCGCAAAATTCGCGATTCCGACTGTCATCGGACGAGTAACAACAACTGCAACAACAACAACAACAACAACAGCAATAGCAACTGTAAAGCAAAGTAGACAGATAGACAGACAGACAGCGGATGCAGCAGCTGGTCTAGAGAGCTTTTTCGGACGCGACGTAAACCCCATAAAAAGGACATTAAAACAAACAAACAAATACTACAATACAATACACACAATACATATTGGGAAAAGCTGTTAAAAACCCCCCGTTCGAAACAAACATGTTGGCCTTTCACAACGAGCACATTGCCAGTGAGTAAAACTATGCTATACTCTTTTTCTTTATTATTGGTTTTTAACGCCAACTTTAAGCTTTAAGACTCCACAGGCATATTTACAAATATAGTAATAATTTTAAAAGCACAGACGGTCCGGCTAAGGTACAAAGTGGGTGGGAGGTGGAAAATGGTTTTGATTCTGGGTCTGAGAGAGAGTTTTGGTTCTTGGCGCTGGCAGGAAAAATTGTAGAAATTTGTACACATTACAAACACTTGGGACACGGCAATTACACTTAAAAGGCAACTAGTGCCATTAAGCAATGTGCTTCGGGAGCCAGCTGCTCATATGGGACTCCAGTCGAACCCAACCCAGCCAGACTTGTTCATGGAATGGCAAGCAGAGCACAGAGAGCAAAGCACCATAAGGGGGCCGTTTTTGCAAGCTAAAAAAGCAAAGGAAGCCTCGGAACACAGCCTGGCAACACTTGCAATCCATTAACTGTAATGCCGCGCCATTATGTTATGATTAAAAAAAAAAAAAGAAGGAAACAAAAAGCATTGCAGACTGCCTTTTTGTGCTTTTGGCTATAAAGACATAACACATACGCAGCATTGGCTTCAATTTCTTAAGGCCTTTTAACTGAATTTCATATTGAAATGAAGTTTTAACTGAATCAAATGAGCTTACTAATGCCATGATATTTAAAGAGCGTTTATTAAATATGAAGAAATTTTGATAAATAAATAAAAATGTAGCTAAGAATAGTTGAAAGGAAAAGATAAATCTATTAATGAATTAACTTCTGAAATAATCAAGATTACAAAGAACGAAAAAACGTGTATAAAATCAATCAAAGGTTCAGAAAATAATAATAAGTAATTTCAGAAATAATAAAACTGTTAATCATAATTACAAATTAATTATCCTATCACAATGATATTTTTATGTGCTTAAAAAAATAAAGAAACAACTTCGATAAATTAAAGAGAATTTAATGGTTTAGTCACAATGAAATTTAATTTGAAAATAACGTAAATAATAGGAATTGATATAAGAAACAATAAACATAATAACACTTAATCCTTCAAACATTAATTCAAGAAATAAGTTTTCAGCTTAACTCTTAATGCTTACTATACTTAAGTCTTACATATTTAATTCGGAAGCTATGCATTTAGGGATTATAGCTCATGCATTTCTGCCTTAGCTACTTAAGCGAACAACAGTTAACCCAAAGTTGTGCTCACAATCCAATCGATACAGTAAGAAAGCAGTAATCTGATCGATAGAACGAAGCAGCTAACCAGTTGAAAAGAGCACAAGTGACAGGCAGGCAGACACACAGATGGCCATAGGAGCGCTGAGGGGTGAGAGGAGAAAGAAGGGAGAGGGAGGATAAGGCAACGCCGCCAGTCATCATTGGTTTGAACTCTTTGCACTTAGCTGTGAACTCAGCTTAGTCAGTCAGTCGGTCGTGTACATTAAATTCAATTGAATATTTCATAAGCTGCCAAACAACAAAGTCGCAACAACAATAACAATGCCGAGTGTGGAGGGAGGGCTGAGAAAACGGCGCACAAACACGAAAAACGGCTGCCAAAACAGAAGTCAGTGCCAACAACAATAACAACAACAACAACAACAACAACAACAACAGGAACAACAATGCCAACAACAAGCATTTACGGTCTGCAAAAGTAAAAGCATACTTTTTGGCGCTTCTGCTATTGCAATTGGCTGTGTGTGTGTGTCTAGTGCTGTCTATACGTCCGGTTCGTCTGGCTCGATTGTGCTCGCTGATAATGGCCGCTGAACTTTGCTTTATTACATGCAAAAAAAACCCCAAAAAAAAGGCAGTCAGGAGGCCTGGCATGGCCAAAAGTCGTAGCCAAACCACAGACACGCTGGAAAGTGGCAAAAGGAACAAACCAACCAACCAACAAAAAAAAAACCCACCCAAAAAAAGACTAAGAAGGAGGCAATTGCGGGGCGTGCCACTCAACTTTTAAAGTGGCACTCAAACAAAGCACCAGTTGTGCAAAAAAAAATACCAAGTTGAAGGAAAATTGGTTTGAAAATAAAAGCAGAAAAAATTATGAATTGTGGAACACAACATGCAAAGAGGGCGTGGTTGGAGAGGCCTACCTCTAAATGCCGCCTTATTAGTCAACCATGAATTATGCACGCCGCTCATATTATCTAATATGCCACAGGCGTCTAGTTAAATAATTGACGCTGCGTTTCCCCCAGACGTTCCACCTCCCTCCCCTCTTGGCTTGACGTTGTCTACTCTCACGTAATTTGCCAGGTATTATGGGTTACATAAGTTATTCATTAAGTTATTATGTGTTTAAAGCTCACACAATGCCAGCCAACGATGTTAAGGGCTCGACAAGAGGTACTCAGCTTTTATTGTTTATTGGCAGTGCCCATGATACGTTCAGGATGCTCACACACATACAACAGACTTAAGGACTGCGGCGAGTACGAGTGCTTCTCCTTCACCTGGGGCTGGGCAGTTTTTCCCTTTTGATCTGACTTTACCTTTTGTTAAACGTCTTAAGTGCAGCTTCGCTTGTTGCACACCTTCTCCAGATTGTTGCTGCCTTTTATTTTTTTATTTTCCATTTTGCCCTCTCCGGAAATTGTTATGCTTAATGGCTTTTCAGTTTTAGTTGTGAGTGTGTATGTGCTATCGTGTTGTGTTCCTTGGGGCACCTTTTACACTTACCTCTAGCTTACTTTAAACGCTGCTACTTTATAATTTATTAGTTGTGGTCTCGTATATATATTCCAGGTTGACAGCTTTGCCAATTCAACTCAAAAAAAAAAGAGTTAATTTGTTTTTTTTTACACTCCAACTTTTCGATTAGATACTCGACTATTTGTTAGCATTGCATTGTTAAAGTTAATCGGATGGCAATGGCGGAGTTTTTGCCAGTATCTTAAGGTAGCTTACTGTTTCGCAGTAGTTACTGCTCTAGATCAATATCTAAAGCCTTGAGTTAAATTGAGTTTCCTAAAGTTTTATTGCATGTTTCTTTTTATGTAAGGCCACTTTTCTATGCTGCTCAGTAAGTTAATGCCGGGATTAGGCAAACAGTTGGCAGACAGACCTGAGCCTGGTACAGAAAGTTAATACGAAAACACATTTAGATTGCTAACTAAATTGTTGGTTTTTACCTGCTACAGACTTATGGATGCTAGCGAGCGTAGCAGACAGTGAATTTCAATTTCATGTCAAAGAGAATTTAATATTTATTGCGTTTAATTTACAGAAAATATATACTTTTGCATATTCAGTGAATTTATGTTCCAAAAAAAAAAACAGTTTAATAATTATTTTGTATACTTTCTTCTGCTGTGTTGAAATGTTTTCTATTTTAATGTTGACTTCATTTAGTGCTGAAATACTTTTACTAATCTTATTTAAAGATTTGGCTAAATTATATACGACTTTTGAATTTTCGATTATTATTCGTTTTTATGTTACAGAAAAGTTACACTTGATTTTGGTGTGCCTTTAATAAAGTATACGTAGTGTGGTTTAGTGTGTCTGCCCTTTTGCCTCAGAACACTTTTGTTTCAAAAGTTATTGTGTGTTGTTTTTCAATAGAATATATTTACTTTTTTATTTCAATTTTAACCTTACTTAATTATTGCCTACATTGGAGAATTTCGGTGAAATCATATAGAAGCTTTGTACTCTTTATTCGCTTCAATGTCACAGCAAAGGTTACACTCGTTTTTGGTGTGCCATAAATAAAGTATACGTAGTGTGGTTTATTTTCTGCCCTTTGCAGTAGCATACTTTTGTGCGCCCGCATAACGAAAACTTTTCACTTTCACATCTCACATAAAGCAAACAAAACAAGAGCAAAACTAGAGGGTTGCCAGAACCCATCTGTAACTCATTCGTACCATATCTGTTTGTGCGGCTGACCAAAAACTGACATTTAGCAAGGATATTAACATGAACGCACACGTTAATGAATCACTTTTGGTCGCACTGACCGCAGCTATAAACGAGCACGCAGAAAGCCGAGACGGTAACCACTCAAAACTTGATGGGTGCGGCAAAATTTATGCTCTCTGTGGTTAGCAAAGAAAAAATGAATACTGAAGGGTGACATTGGATGAAAGGGAGAACGAGAGGAAGAGGGGAAGAACAACAAATGCAAAAGTGAAAAGCGAAAAATGCCAAGCGACTTGCAAGAATTTAATTAGCATAAGTTTTTGAGCGAAACGTGAAACAAAAATTGAAATATCAAAGAGCCGACTCGACAGCGCCGCATGTTTTATGTATGTATTTATATTGTGCAAATAAGTTTATTTTATTAAAAGTTGCAAAACATTTCGCCAAACGCAATGGCAAATGTAAGTAGGCAAAAAGTAACAACAACAACCAATGAAAAAAGGAAACGAAACAGCAACAAGGCTCCGTTCCCCTCGCTGCCAAACAGCGCGACGGCCACTTGTGTACTTTGCTGCTGTCAAAGTCATTCAAATTCAGTGCATGCATAAAAAAATTAACTTGGAAAAGCCAACCAGCGTCAATTCAGGGCAGTCCAAAAACCATCCAAACCATGCAACAAAACTCAATCCACGCCCACGCCGCCCACTTCTCTATGCCACTAAACAAGGTTCTACGCTCAGCGAATTAAAGTCGTACTTTTGTGGTAGCCAAAAAGTTGTGCTTCAAGTGTTCTTCACTCACTCAGCTTTGAAGCTAAAAAGAGAGGGGAAGTGCGCTGCTTTGATGAATTGCAATTAAAATTGGCGACTTGGCCTTGCAGTTAGTCAAGGATGCAGGTAGTAGTAGTTGAAGTAGTGATGCCAAATAGAGAGAGAGAGAGAGAAAGAGAGAGGGGAGTGGTAATTGCAAGTGAGCTGCCAATTGAGTTTGGCTTTGATGGTTAGTTCAAGTGAATGCTGGGAAACATATTCTGACTATTATGTGAAAAGTTATTTTAATGAATAACATATATGTGTTATTTGAATGAAATTATGAGCGTTTTTGCTATAGTTTTCAATTTTATAAATAATAATTAGATATTGTAGATATATTTATAAAATTTTAATTTAATTTTTTTTTTATTAATACCTTTAACACTTTGACTAATGAAGTCATAAATATATGTGGAAGAATGCTGCTTAAAAATTCGATAAAATATATGATGTTAAACTAACTAAACATATTTTCATAGCTTTGAAGGTAGTCTAAATATAATTTAGACTTTACTCAGTTGAATATTTTAATATTCATTAAACAATTTAAAATAAATAATATAACTAGATATTAATGGAAACCGTCGACAACTAAAGTCATACAAATATGTCAAATAATATTGATGAATGAAATTATGAAGGATTTTAATAAACTTCAAATTGCAAAGTGAATTTGAATTTACCAAATTAAAGTATGTTCGCTTATATTTTTTTTTACAAAAGAGAAAATACGTTGTTTTAATATTTATATGTGCACACAAAACATTTTCTATTTAAGCTTTGCCGTTTTTACATACATATATAGAATTTCATTATGTTTCTTTACCAATTTTTTGAAATATTAGTTATATTTTCATAAATATTATTTTAAAATATTGTATTTCTGTTCATCATAATCATAATCATAATACATAAGACTTTCGATAAAGTTCTGTTGGCTACATTTTTTTAAGTTAGTAAACATAATAAAAAAAAACACATAAATGAGATAATAAAATATTTTTTCTAGGAATGCTGTAGAAATTGAATAATTTAAATATTTCGAAAGCGAGTAATGCACTTTTAACTACATTTAAAAGCTAACTACCTGGCAAAATTTGAGAGCACTTGATGGCAATTGCCATGTGAAGCTCCTGATGACACTGCGAGTGCTCGTTGTCGCGCACTCGTATGCTCGACCATAGACAATTAAAAGCATTTGCTACGCTTAGTTTGCTTAAAAGTTTTGTCATTTTGTTAATTTGTTTGGGCACTATTTTTGGTCCTTTCGTTTTCTAAATTCGCTACCGCTGCTGTTGTTTCTGCTGCTACTGTTGTTGTTTTTGTTGTTGCCATTGCCATTGTCAAGCGGGTTAAACGCTGCGTATGCGTAACTAATTGCTTTGACCAGGCAGCTGACAACGGTTACTGCGAACCCTCTTCATACCTCTTCTCCTAAATACCCATCGTAGTAGAGGGAGCCATTTAAACGATGGCAATTTGAAGGCCACTCAACGGCGAGCACACAACCAGAAACATAGAACCAGAGCTAGTTGTAGAAACAGGACTAGAGCGTTGCTTGGTGGCACTCAAGAGCCCCAACAACGATGACGATAGCGACGACGACGACGCACATGTTGCAAATTGTCGCCAAATGTGCGAGTGGCAAAGGCAGCAACATTGAGAGAATGTAGTCAAAGCCAGCAGTAGACCAGGCACGTTATAAAAATTGTATTTTAAAAGTCATTAGCAGCTTTGCTGCCTGTCATTGCGAGTTGTGCGCTCCGAGGAGGAGTTGACAAGCGATTCGCTCGCCATTTTGTTTTGTTGCCGTTGTTGCTCCTCTTCTTGTTGTTGTTCATTTTGTTGTTGCTGTTGACGTGGCAAATGCGACACACACGCGCCACAGCACGCATGACGCTCAATTGTTGTCCTCTTTATAATACCCTCTCTGGGATGGGTGATAAACTGGGTATAATAAGCTTCCGCCAACGTGATCGGGAGTCAGAGAGAATCGAAAGCATTTTAAAACTGGCAGACCGTATATCTGTTTCACTGTGTCGGGTAGTTTTTATTAATGATGAGCACGCCAAACGATTTGTTTAGAACATTTGCAGAAAATATCAAAATAGTATACTATGCGTATACTTACTATATACAAACTAGGCAAGAGTGAAAAGTCATGTAGACTATATCTATCAATAGTAAAATTCTTTTAAATTTATATGTTAACTTAAAACAAAATATAAAAATAGTAATTTTGAATTGGAATAATTAAATATATTAATTATTTAGCGATAAATTTAAGCTATTTTGGCTTAAGACTTTGTGGTATGCAATTGTGCGTTTTTATGCTTTGATATTGTTATACGAAAACCAGAATATCAAAACTATCAAATATTAGAAGTAAATATTAATAAAAAACTTTTATTTATTTAACATAACAAAAAAATTTTTTTTTCTTTAGTCGAAATATTTATATAAAATAATTTTTGTTTAGATTAAAAATCTTATGTGGATTAGGTAATAATTAAACTAAAGTATCTAAGATACAATTCGTGGTCCTTTCAATCAAATGAAATGTTAAATTATCTTAATGAATTCATAAGTTGTTATTATTTTGATTAAATAAGTAATTAAAATACATTACCTTTTCCTCTCTAGTCTCTAGAAGTTGCAAACACCCAACAAACTTCGAGTTGAGCTGAGTATTGTTTATTCTTTTTTTTTGTGGGTGCCGTGTTTAGAATATATTTTGTAGCAATTTTCTTGCCTGAAACTGGTTGCAATTAGTAAGAGTTGAACGGAGCGTGCTCCAACAACGACCACACACAAAACATACATACACCTACATATATGAGTGATTTTTAATTAATAAACTCATTAGGCCTGGCCGTGTGGCATTCTTAGTATTGTTGTTGTATTTATTGTTGTCGTCGGGTTGTTGTTGCCGCCTGTGTTTTACTCATTTTAATTACTGGCAGCTGGCGTGTGCGTATAGAACGAGTTGGAGTTTATAGTTGACCCCTTGCTGCCACATAATTTCCTGGCATTTCAACAATGTGCCGACAATTTTTATGTTTTTAGACTTTTTGCGCTTGTCGACAGCAGCAGCAGCAACAGCAGCAAGAGAAGCAGCAGCAACAGCAGTTGACGTTGCGTCGCCGGTTCGTTGGCAGCTTTTGTTGCCACTGTCGTTCAACTTTTGACGTGTTGCATGAGGCGACGCGACGCGTCAGACAAAAGGCACAAGCGACCAGTTCAACTAGAGGCGAGTCAAAACGTGCTAAAGTTTGCCTAAAAATTAAATATAATTGTTGTTGTTGTCGCTGCCACTGTTGTTGTTGTTGTTGTTCTTGTTGTTGTTGCTGTGGTTAGCTGGTTAACACTGAGGACAGACCGAGAGTACCACACATACACACTCGCGCACACACACACTGAGGCGACGACAGCAGACAGTTGGGTTTGGTTTCATGTCCGTGCTGTGTCACGTTAAGAACCACATATCATAGTTGGTATGAAAGTTGCTGTTGCTGCTGTTGTTGGTGTTGGTCTTGTTATAGCTTGACATGTGCTGTTTAGCTCTCGGTATGATGATGTTCAGTGCACAGTGGCGGCGTTTGATAGGTGCTTTAATTAACAGCAGTAGGAACAACGCCAAAGAAATGGAAGGTAAAGCAAAATTCAGGGAAGATTCGAAATGGTATCGCTGCGAATTATTCAGGGAATTCAGCCTTAAAAAGTTTAAATTTCTTAAAACATAAGATTTATTTTTAGAATAAGTTTTAAATAAAAGGTTTTTTAATTATATTTATTATAAATACTTGGTATTATTCTAAATAATTTGATATTCGTTAAGAAAAATAAAAGTAATCAAATAAAAATACATTTTTACAGTGCGGCTTTAGAATGGGCTCTTAAGAAATGAATATCTTAACTAAAATCATATTTAGAATACAATAATTAATTTAACAAAATTCGCTAAGACAACTTTCAAAATTAGAAATGTTAAGCAAGTTTTGTATGAATTTAAATTAATCTTGATTACATACATTATTAAAATTCTGTTTTAAACTTCTATAAAATTAAAGTTTTTATAAAATAATAATTATGAATTACTATAGCTTTTAGTATCATGAAAGTATACAAAAATCAAATAGATATAATTGGTACACCATTGGATTTATTGTTAGAAATGTACAAAAGTTATTAATCAATAAAAGTTTTTTTTTATAATTATATTTAGTACAATTTAATTTTATATGTTATATTACATATATAATATTATGTTATATGAAAGTTACAAATAGATTTAAAAGTTTCAGTAAAATTTATTCAAAAAAGCTTTTTATATAAAACAAAGTTAGTAAATTTAAATGGATCTAAAATTGTATAGACATGTTATTACAAATATGCTTTAATTTTATAATAAACTCTTAGTTTTAATGTAACAATAACAATCACTTAGCTATAGCTTTTAGTACCAACCAAAGTAAACAAAATTCAAAAGAATTTATGTTTCTTAATTATTATATGAAATATTGTTTTAGCATGCTACACCCATGAAATGAATGTCGCTGCCTGATCAAGCGACTTAGAGAAAGGGCACATAAAAAAAGAATAATGTCAAAGAAATTACACGGATTTATGAAATGGCCACAAAACGCCGCTAAACACGTTGACGCGCTTAACACGCAAAGCACCACAAAATTATGCGGTGCTGTAGACGGGACGCTTGGTGGGTTAATAGCGACAGCCTACTTAGCACCCAGCGAAACCCAACTAACCCAAACAAAACCAAAACACACATAAAGGCTTTAATTGAGCGACAAAACGAAATATTTTGCCGTGTTTAACATGAAAATATGGTCGGGTTAAATAGATAGTGTTAGATTAATAATTTCTTGTGAAGAAATAGTTGGTTAGGATGGTAATTAACAAAGTTTGGTTATCGAAATAAAACTTACAACTAGATGATATGATGTTCCAGCGTTTGTGTCTATAATTTAATGTCAAATTGTACATGATGTTGGATTGTTGATTTGTTGCAAAGAAATAGTTGGTTAGATTTGGAATTAGTTAACTTTGGTTATCGGAATGAAATTAATAGTTGAAGGATTCTAATAAAATGATGTACTATCAATTGTGTTAATAGAAATACTATCTATATATGGGTACAACGAGTCAGGTGAATTCTGTTTAAGAGCTGAAATTTATTTCTAAAAGTCTTAGAATTGTTGCTTACCCCTAACGAAACTCCCTCGTTTACAAAAGCTC
Source organism: Drosophila nasuta (assembly GCF_023558535.2). Lineage (NCBI taxonomy): Eukaryota > Metazoa > Arthropoda > Insecta > Diptera > Drosophilidae > Drosophila > Drosophila nasuta. Next base: position 8,105,518 of record NC_083457.1, read on the forward strand.
TTTCAATTTTAGTGTACAATGTTCCGCAGCACGTCAAAACTAGATTCAAAACCTTATATGTCCAAATTCTATTCAAATTAAGTAAATATATAATTTAAATCCTTTTTTTTATGTGATACACCATCATTCGGATCTCGATTTAAGCTAGAAATACCTTTTGTAACAAATCTAAACATTAAAAAAAAGCTTTATATAGTTTAATTTTACCTAATTTATAATGATAAATATATTTATATTAATTTAATGCTTTTCAAACATTTTTTTGCAGGTTGCGCCTTTCTAACCTACTTTAGTCCAGACAGCTCAACTACAGCTGCCAATTCGCCAACATCTGGAACACAGGCAACGCTTTACAATGACAAACAGTCCATAACTGGGGTAAGCCGAAATCTCTGTATTTAATTAGCAGTCTCTGTAGACAGACTCTCATACACAACACAAGTTTGTAACACAATTGTCTATATCTCTCTCTCATTCTGTGTGTGCGTCAATGTGTGTGTGTATGCACTTTTGAAATTTATCTGAAATAAAAACATTTTTATTTGTTCACTCAATTTGCATACGAGTACATACACCATTTGCCATAAATCAAAAGCCAAAAACTACAGTCAACAAATTAGTTATGCAAAAACTTTTATTATTTATGAGTATACATTTTTTTTTTAGTTTGTTTTGGTTTTTATTCTACGCACAATTAGTTGGTGGGGTTTGATGTTTCTAATCCCGCAAACACAAATTTTTGTATATTTCTGTTTGCGATTTATGATTTGCATTTGAATTTGTAGCTTTATGTTTGTTATTATGCAAATCTCTGGAATCATAGATGCTAATATATATTTGGAGATAAAATTGGGAGTACACAAATTTGGTTTTTGCTCAGTGGTCTGATTCTGATGCTTTTCAATAAAAGTCAACTAAGGAATACCGTGAAAAGCATTTAATAATGGAAACTTTGTTAGTCTGAGGATTGTAAAAAAGTAAATTAAACTGCAGCATTAAAAATAAATAGATTAAATTTGTTCTGCAGAATATTTCAAATGTTTTTAATTATTACAATTTTTTTTATTCGTTTTCCAATTGCCATTTCAATTAATTTTTTTGTGCAAACTTTCACTGCATGTAAACTGTAAAGTTCTGCACTGCATTTGTTGCTAATTTTCGTTGTAGTTGTCTGTGTGTGTGTGTGTTGCTATTGTTGTTGTTGGAGCTTGTTACAATTGTGATTAATTATTTTTCGTAAAACTCTTTCTCACTCTGTCTTAATTTATTGGTCTCCCACTCTAATTGTGTTGATTTTGGCAATTAGCAACAGCCGTGTGCCATAGTAAATGGCTGCCAAATGTAAATGGAATATTGAAAATTTATAACAATTTTCACAGTCAATAAATTAAGGACCTGGCACACAATGCGGCATGCAAGAGGCAGAGGCAGGAGGCAGAGGCAACACGTGTAAATGTGTAAATACGTTGAACTAACGTATGTTTTTGGTTTTCTATTTGATTGGTGCTGCCGGCAACGAGAAACGAATTTAAAATGCATTAGCTGAAATTTGCCTATAATTGAAATTGTGTGCATTGGCTCGATACGGCAAAATACAACAAAATAAATACTACATCGAGCGCTGTTGCCTTTAGGCTTTAACATGCTCTCTATGTAAATCCTATTTTTTTTGTGCGACATTTGCAAATTTCAATTTTGAGAATTTGTTCACTTCATTTCACAAAAATAAATTACAAAAAAACTGTTGCGTCACTCTTTTTAAATAAAATTAGTTTTTCACTGACCATTATTTATTTACTCAGCATGTGAGCAGAGCAAAAAAATGCTAAAATCAATATTATTAAAATAACAAAAATTCACTTTCAACAATGCAAGCAATTACAGTTTTGCAATTTGCAATTCTACTTAATGAATTTCCGCGTGCTCTTTTATTATTTACACTAATGCCTTTTCAATTTTTGTGTAAACAAAACAGGTGTTAATTAAATATTTATTGCCAAAATATGTAAATCTTAATGCGTGAATAATTTTAAAGTGTTAAATTAATAAAGGTGAAATTTGAAGTGCAGTGAAAGTACTAAAAAAAGTTGGTTATAAAATAATGAAAGTAATTTAAATAAATATATTTGACATTCATCTGTAATTTGTTTATAAAAGGATTGTATCGAACTATCGAAACTTATTGACTGTGTGCTCAGATTAGCATTAGTTGGATTGCCAGATGCATATCCAACATTATAAAAGTCGTATAAGAATACTGACTTGCTTATGTTATTCCTATAACTGACTCTGAAAGGTCGAGAGTCTGAATTATACATAGAATGATATATATATAATATTTACCAGAGTATGTGATATTTGTCCAGCTCATTTTCTTTTCATGCCTGTATAGTATGTCTTCTCTTTTTTTGCCATTTGAAAGCAAAAACGTCGCCTGCATAAATTGACCGAAAATTCATAACCGAAATTAAATTTTGCATAAAATATTAAAAAGCAAACATGCAACTATTGCAACAACTGCAACGACAAAACGGCAAGAAACAAGTTTATTGAATATGCAAAATGTGCATTGTAAGAACTAAAAAACAACAAAACAAAAAACATCTTCCCCTTCCCTGTTGTTGTTTTCCACCTTTAGAAGTCCTCCTTAGCCAATAGGACCAAAGATAGATGGATAGATAGCCGCAGCCTAGCTAAAATGAATACAGTCAGTGCAGGCTTTTTTTTTTGGCTTGAATTACTTTTGCTCTTGTTTTCATATTTTCTTTGTCTACAACCCGCACACACATACACACACACACACAACGATTTTGTGGTCGTTTTGTATAGAAATTTATTACATTTTCTCTGCGTGAAAGGGAAGTGGAAAGTGCAGCAGGCAGATGAAGAAGACTTTCTACCTCATTCAGAACTTTGTTTGTGCCACTTGTGCGGCAGCAGTTTTGCAACAACTTTGCTGCCAACTCTTTGCCATTGTTGTTGTTTTTGTTGTAGTTGTAGTTGTTGTTGTTGTTCTTGTGCTACTTATTAAAATTTTCTTAGAGAGACAACAAGAATAAGAGTGCTTTTTTCTCGCATTTGCTTTTGTTGTCTCTGACCCAAGTGCGCTCTTTGTTATTTTAATATCGAGTCGCAAAGGAAAGAGGCTAAAAGTGGGCAACAGTCAGACGGGGACGAAAAGGCAGACCGGCAGACAGGAAGTGCAAGTACTTTTGCATAATCAATTGTGTAATGTAATAGCTCATTCATTGGGGCAATTTTTAATTAACTTACAAGTGGCTAGAGAGAGAGATTTAGGAGAGTCCCACGTCGAGTGACTCTTCAGAGGGCCTTTGGAGTTCGTTGCTTTCGGTTTTCCGTTTTTTTTTTTTGGTCAAAAATTGCAATCTCTAACTTATCAGCGGAGTAAAACTTCCGTTTCCGCTTCAACATACTTTGGCAAAGTTTGTGCAAATGAAATGCGCCTGTCCGCAAAAGGAAACAGTTTAGCATAAAAATGAAAAGTCAAGTCGCATGAGCACCATACAAAAAATAGAAGAAATATGAAAAACATAGCGAAGAAAAATAATAGAGAAATCCTCGGACAAGTCTGACACAACTCAGGCAACTGGCAGGCAGGCGAGCAAAGTCGGTTAGCTTTATCTGAATCTTATACGCTGCTTTGTCGTATTCAAATTTCTATTTAAAAAGTCGAACAGAAATGTGAGTTGTAGACGTTGTGGTGTGTGGGTGTCTATGACAGTGTGTGTGTGTGTGTGTGTGTGAAAAACTTGCGCCACGGCAAAATGCAATGCAAGGAAATCATAACGGAAATTTTTTCGAAAATGAAAAATATCTGCAGCTGAGAGCTGAGTGCACAGGATGTGGGCAGTAACTTTGCACACATGCCAGCGAGTCAGCCATGCAGCCAGTCGACGAGCCCAGGAAGTGTCTGCAAAGAAATGCCAGCGGAAAACACCAAGTGCGGCCTCTCCATCTCTCCCATCTTTCCATTCACACTATAGCAAACCAAAAAAAAGTAGAAAAGAAGAGCGAAAATAGATATATGCAGTAAATAATAAAGTGCATACTTTAAGAATGGAAAACTCGGCCCACAGCTGCACCATTGATTAATGGCCGCGGGCTTTGCTAATTCTCCACTTTGGCAATAAAAAACCTAGCACTCAAACATACGAGCAAACTGTGTAGTATCTCTAGGAAACGGGAACATTTGCAGATAGGGTCTTGGCCTCTCTGTTCAGCTGTAAAATATATTTTTGCTTACGTGGCCATGTAAACACACTCTGATCCAATGAAAATGCCAACCGAAAAAAGAACGTAGTATAAAAAGAAAATGAAATCTGTAGAAAAACTGCCGAAATCAGCACAAAAAATTTAACCACAGTCTGCAATTAATCAAGCACGCCCATGTCTAACAAGTAGAAGGAGTGCGAGTCTAGTCACTGTAATTGATGGATGTTCGCGAACACCAAATGCTCTGCTAATTGAGTTTTCAAAGCGTCACCAATTCAACATAAATACATATGTAATTTTATATATTTATTTATTTATTGCTTAATTGAGCTATGGAAATAAAGAAAATTATTTAATATTGGCAGCATAGCTATTGCAATAATAAATTATAGTACAATAATTGAGTTAGTGCAAAGCCACACAAAATATATTTTTGTATTGAGTCATAAAAATAAAGAAAAATATTTGATGTCGTCAGATAATGTATTAAAATAATAAACAATCTATTATTTTAGTTTCAATAAGTAGAAAAAGGCCATGGAAATAAAGAGTATTTTCATATTTTATGTTGTAAGTTCAGGTGTTACAAAAAAAATTAGAAAGTTTTCAAAATGACAAAACTAAATTTAACATTTTTATTCGATAATGAATTAGAAATTAATAGACTTAAGTAAAAGTAATAGAATATATTTTGATATTTATTTCATAGCTGTGTCATTAAATTGTCAGCGGAGGTATTATAATAATAAATTATAAATTAATTTAGTTTTAAAGGGTTAAGATATTACTTTACTCCTAATAATAAGGAAATTATATTTTTTATATTGTTAGCAAAGGTGTTACTCAAAAATGAAAATGAAAACGAAAATAACAAAATAACATATGTTGTCAGCTATGGTATTTGAATAATATTGAATAATAATGAATTCTTCAATTAAGCCTTAAAACTAAATTGTTTTGTCTAAGAAAGTGTTCTAAAAATAAAATAGGAATTAATTGAATTTTTTAAATCGTTATATATGTATGTACATATTATAACATATATGTTAAATTATTTTTATTGATTGATGAATTAATATGTTATAGCATTAATGAAAGAGTGACATTAATATAATCAAAATCAATTTAATGTTTGCTTTAGATATCCGACAATTTTCTGTTAATAATGTCTCAGCTAAGTTCCCCCTAAATAAACGAAGTTATTTTTACACTTCCTTATCGAGCAGTAAATTATATTTAAGTTACAATGAGTCATCGTTGCTCAGCGGTATTCTAGCTGGCTAACTAATCCTACCAACGCTATAAATACATTTTTTTTTGTATCAATAAAGCAAAGCTAATTACCTGACATAACAAAATCAGTAACTTGTGCTGCATTTAATGACAATGTCATGGATTTTATCATGGTATAAACTATGCCCTTACTTTGCTTGTATAGAGCATTGAAGACCGCGAAAGGACTCAGGGCGTGGTGACTGAAAAGAAAAATCGTTTATAGAAACTGAAAACTCCCAGCACTATGTTATGGTCATGGCTATTTTTGTTTCCCCTCTAAAGCGCTTGCCGTATAATTTTTTCTTCGCAAATGCATAGCGAAACAAAAAAATTACAAACAATTTCTGATGCTCGAACTCAGGCTTTGGTCAGTTGGGCGACTCAGTCGATTGGATTGGTCTATTGCGGACATTTTGCCGGCATCGTCGCCGTCACCATCGACGCCGCTTCAATTTGGCAATTTATCTGGCCCATCTGCATTTGTTGATTTTGTGCCCGGCGCAGCGCGGCGCGGCGACTGGGCCGCAATGTATGCTATTGTCCGCTTTGCATAAGAGCTAACGAACTAGATTTTTTCCTCGTACTTGGAGGCTCTTGTATCTGCAGCTGTAGTTGTGGCTGTGGCCGGAGCTGTGTGTCTGCACTCGGCGCGCTTCATTGGCATATCAATCAACGGCCAAAAGCGGGAAATGAATTCGCTTACTCACACGGACCACACAGACACGAGAGATAGAAACTCCAAACGTGAATGCCTCGAATCTCGCTCTCTATTTCTCTTTTTTTTTCGCTGTTTTCTCAGTGTTGCTGTTGCTGTTGTTGTTGCCGCGGCCGGATGCCATTTTAATTAAGTGTTGGGGCCTGTAACCAAAGCCAGGACGATGGCGTCGGTGGTTCTGGCGCCTGGCCAAAGCCTTTTTTGGCGTGTCTTCTTCTCCTTCTCTCTCTCTGACCATTGAAGAATTTAACATTTAGAACGGAAATGTGCAAAATAATAAAAAAAAGAGTATAAAAATAAAAATAATAATAAAATAAAAACGACAAACCAGCTGGACAGTGACAGCTGCGGGATGTAGTAGCTGTGTTCCTGACGATGGTTGTGACTGACAGTTTAATTATTATTTTTGCAAATCAGTTAATTAATTAAGATGACTGAGATTTCCAAAGGACAGGGCAGAGACAGAGCATGTGAGCTCAGTCACGACGGGTAAATCGGATAGTTTTGTCAAGATGAATAGAGTTTATGGTAGGATTGTTGAGATGTCTACGATTAATGAAGGTGTTGTGTAATATTTTGTTTGCTATATTTCTTATGTTTCAAATGAATTTTATTATTAATTATTATATTATTAATTTGTCTTAACACGCTTATTTCTACTCAATAAAAGTAAGAAGTTTAGTTGAATATATACAAAAAAAAATGCAAGTTCAAAGTTATATCAATTAAATGCTACATTTATAATAAAAATAAATTCCAGTTTAAAGATAGATAAATTAATTCAAATTAACGTTGCTATTAATTATAGCTCTCTTGCTTATGCTGATGCCCACTTAATAAAAAAACGAATTTGGTGGATGGATGTTAAATTGTTGTTTGCTATATTTATTATGACTAGCTTTAGCTAACAATCTGGCATATTTTGTACTCCATGTTATATTGATTTTTGTTGACAGTATCTTTCTCTGCCCAATTAATATAATTTAAGCAAACTAGATTGCATTTTTTAATAAATGATGAATCATATACAATGTTTACTTCATTATTTATGCATAAAAATGTGTATTAATGACCAATTTTTCGCACTCACAATGTATTTATCCTCTTTGTCAAACAAGGTAGTCGGTCAAAAATAGTAGACACATTGACATTAACTCATAAATGCCAAAGACAATGGGAAGTTGAGAGTGGCAAGCAAATATACTTGTGTGGCAAGCCAAAAGGTATTTCAAGTCTGCAATAAGCTCGCTTACAGCACACTTTTGTGCTTATAATGCTGTAATGAGTTTTATATATGCCTGACACTGTCTGGCAGCCTTCTCCTCCTCGCTCTTGAACCTCCATTCCAATCTCAATGCCATACAGTCAAGCAAAAGGACAAGGGATTGCACTTTACTTGGTGGCTGGTTCCATTGCTCGGCTCGCAATTAAATCCGCTTTGCAAATTTATGACCAACGAATTGCTCTTTGCGGTTTTTCAGCCCCAGCGCAAAAAGACACAAAATATGCCAGCTATGCTATACTCTCTGCGGGCGAGGAAAATGTCTCTGTGGGCATTAAGTGAGTAAGTGAGTTTCCTACATGTGCCATCCTACCGTATAGTATATATACATATGCAAAACGAAAAGGATAACTCTTGGAGTTCGGCTTGGCTACACCTTATGTTCGATTTCAAATTACCTCCCAAATGGCGTACTCCAAATGAAAATGTACATAAAAAAGAGCAGAATAAAAATGCGCAACAGTAGCAAAAGAAGCAATTAAGCATAAAGCGTGCAGATAAAAAGTCAAAGAGTCGAAAGCAGAACGATCCAAAAACACAGCAAAGCGCAAAGATTAACGAAGACAAAAAGCATAGCACACAGAAAAAAAAAAAAATCAAAAACTGCAAAAAAATTGTTGGTAATGAGGCAAACGTAGAGGCAGCTTGATTAATGTGAGTAGCTCTCGGCTTCTGGTATGCTACACTTTAAACCGCAACGGGCCATAAAAATTGTCTGCTTTGCAGTGTGTGTAAAAAGCAATTTTCAACTTTGGCAAATCCATGAAATGTGGTCGCTTCGACTACAAAGAGAATATTTTATGCAAGCGCATGTGTAAAAATATATTTTATTAGGAGCGACGATGTTCTCCATCGCCATTTCCAACTCCGTCTCCATCTCCATCTCTTCGTTGCAAGGACTTTGCACAAATAAGTCCTGAGTCCTGAGTCGCTTTTGCATTTCAAAAATATTCGCGCGAGCGACATTTTTATTGAGGCACAGGCTGGCAGAGAGATAGACAGACAGACATACAACGCGTTGTCCCGACACTGTAATAAAAATGTTGGAAATCCTTGCGACGTCTGGGCGCCTAAAAGGATGCCTGACAAGGTGCTTTTGACATATTTATCACCCCATTGTCATCAACAACAAAAACCACAACAACTACATCAAGTGGCAACTGTTGCTGTTGCCAATTGCAGCTTTAAAAGTTTTCGTATACAACTCTTTAAATTTGCGCCCAGCTAGAGACAAAGCCATGGCAATAAATGGCTAACAAAGGTCCCAAATAAACGGTTATGAATGTATACAAAAGAGCGAAAAAAAAATTGGATAAAATGTGAATACAAAGCCAGCAACCAGAAACCAAACACCAAACAGATGGCCAACTTCTATGCGGCTGCAGCTCGACAGTTACATATAAAAATGTATTTAGTAATTTATTGAATTTTAAAATTTCATTTTTTCACGCTTGTCGCTTGCAAAAACGCAAAGTCTGTGTTGTTTATACCCTTTAAGTGAAGGGCATATTTGTGCTATACAAAAGAAGTATAGTAATTTATGAATAACTATTGTTTAGATGTTTAAGTATAACTTGAAAATTTGTTTAAGCTCTTTGGATGTTTTTTTTTGTATTTTTATCAGAATTTCTTTAAGTAAAGCTTGCATATTAAATAAAAGCTTGAAATGAATAGTTTATTAGAGTATTTGAAAATCAAGCAGTCGTTTTACATCATTGGTGAATATTTTTGTGAGATATTTTTATTTCACTAAATTATTTTTGTTTTTTTAATTTTGCCATTGCCAAACGCCTTTTTAATTTGAATTATTTGCGTGCAGTTTCCGGTTAAATGTTTTTTTTTTTTGCATTCGTTCGGTTTTAGTGAGCAGCGACCGGAAATACTCGTTTGCCTTTGACCCGTTGTGTTTTGGAAAAAAGGCCAAAAAGCAGATGCTTGTTGTCGCTGGCACTTTTACTCGTATTTGTATAAATTTAAATATATAAATTATTATGCGGCTGCTCTCAAAGTGACATATTTTTCTCGTTTTACATTTATCTTTGCTATATACATATATTTGAGTATGGAATACCATACGAATAGTATGTATAACTGTTGAAATTATTTTGCCACGCATTTTGAGTAATTGAAAGTGTCTGAGCTGTCCTTTTTGTGCGTGTTTGTTGGAGTTGTCGTTTCTTTTTTGGCGCATAAATTACGCGACAGTTGAGTAATTTGCTTGAAAACATAATAAATAGCAGGTGGCTCTCCCATTATGAATCTTGAGTGCACATTTTATTTTCGTTATAGTATAATATTTTTTTCCAAATATATTGGTTTGCTATCTGCGTAATATTTAAATAATACTACACCAACAGTAGAGAATACTCGACATTGAAATACGCGGCACTCAAAATGAGTGAATATAAAAAAAAATTACATGAATTCGAACCCTATTTATTTAAAATATACAAAAGTCTAGTGAAAATAACCCAAACGTAAAAATATACCACATTTGTGGTTATACTTAAATTGTAGCATATAAATATGTTCCTTGAGAAACTAGCATAAACATTCTGAATTTTAGTTTTAAAATGATGTTAGTTTTATTTTCTCATTGCAACTTGTGGCAAATCAAAGGGTACAGTTTAGATTTACTTAGCAGGCAGGTTAAATCTATATAAAATTTGTTGTTATTTTGCTTGTTTCTATTCTTATATTAATTATTAATTATGAATCATTAAATTTATGTTGTAAACTAATTTTTATTTAAAACTTATATACACACACTGCGCATGTTTCACTATCAATGTACTCTGTAAATACATATGTATAATTAATCAACTTTTTTCAATTTTAATATATAATATATATAAATCAATATAAAATTAATAAATGGTGAGTATAAAATGTGTATGTGTGCGTCTGTTTTTTGAATGTCTACATAAGTCTTAAGCAAGTTTTAAATGTCAGATAAATTATTTTATTTTTGTCTTAACACAGGGTTCTTAAGGCAAAGTTTAGATAAAAATGTTGATGGTTTTTACAGTTACCTCTCAATGGTAATTGTAAATAAGAGAAATGTTATGAAATGAAAACAAAAATACACAAGTTAATATCCAAAATATAAATCGATGTTGTTATTGACTTCATATATTGATGTTGTTCTATAATTGATGTTGTTGTTGTTGATGTTGTTCTACTACTACTACTACTACTAAACTACTACTAAATTAAATTAAACTGTAATTCCTACAAAACATATGTAATACAAAATACTTCTATATCATATGATTATTATTGATTGATGTGTGTTCATTGGTGTGTGTTGTTGCAACATAAAGCAAAATCCTTATTGATGTTGTTGTTACTTTGATGTTTGTTTTTAACCTTTGAATTGATTTTCTTGCTCTCTCTCATTCCTAATCGATGTTGTGCAAAATGGCCGCATTGCTGTTGTTGTGTTCCTCAGTGTGTCTCTTTTTCTCTCCTCCCAACTCTCTCTCTCTGTCTTTCTCCAAAACGCTCTTATCAATATAATTGCAGGTTGCATATCCTTGCGGTGCGTTGAGTGTGCGACGCATGCGCTGGCAACAACATCAACAGCAGTTGCAGCAACAACAACAACAGCAACACCATCAGCAGCATCATCATTACCATCATCATCGACAGCTTTATGCTGGTCCTTATGCGCGTGTGGCTCCCGCCCAGAGATCGCAACAACAACATCACTACCAACAGCAGCAAATGCAGCAGCAATCATCAGGCGTTGGCCTCATCAGCAGAAGTCGCAGCAATTTGCGCGAAATTTGCAAAACGCATGCAATTTGCTAACAGCAGTTGACTGCCTCAACCGAAGCATCAGTAGCAACAACAACAGCAACAGCAGCAAGAACATCAACAATATGTAGTAATGTGCCGCTTGACAGCTCAGCAGCAATATCAACAAGAACAACACGAACAACAACAACATTATCTACAACAACAGCAACAACATCAACTACTGCAACAACAACAACATCAACAACAACAAGAACTTCTACGCAGCAATGGCAAAAACTGCAAGTGCAGCAACAGCAACAACAATTGCCATTGCCATTGCCGTGTGCTGCGCAAATTAGTCAAAACAAATTGGTAGGTGGCCATTTTATAGTTTGGTCTTTATGTGTAAGAACGAGTGTATTTTGTGTGAGTGTGTGTGTTGTTAGGGCTTCTGTGTCCAATTTAAATAATAATTTTTGAAAAGCGCGAACAGTGCTTTTTTACGGCAAAACATATTTTTTTTGTGTTAAATATTTAAATTGCACAATTTAGTTATAATGCACTCTTTTAAGGCTGAAAGTACCTACTCCAATAATGTTATTGCAGTCATATTTTAAATTGATGTTATAATAACTAATAATATTTAATAATATTGTATTGCAGCTAGGTAAATTTCCTTATGCAAATCTCAACCAATTTGACCTAATTACTTAATTTCCGAAGAAATGTGAATGTTGTAGGGAGGCAAAAACAGAATTTAGATCTTGTGATGAGCCATTGAAAATCAATATCTTCTTTCAATTATTTAATGCATCAATTCGCATTGCTTTTGCTGCCTTTCTAATAAATCAACTACACAATTTAAAATTGTGCGAGAAATTGAATAAATCATAATTTTCATCAGCTCTTAAAGTGCCATGCATAATTGGTTAATATATTATTAGGTCATTTGAGCAGCATATTTAAATTAAATTGAATCAATTACGGTGCGCCTAATCGCCCATTTTAAACAGTTCAACAAAATGTAGGCTAAGATAATGTCATTTATATTTCACTCTCTGACACTTTACTGATCACGTGCTCCTTAAAATTGGGCCAGCAGAAAAGTATCTTTGATTGTATGAAGTTTACAAATTCTTTATGGTCTTAGTATATATAGCTCACAAAGTAATTAACTATATTTTGGTAATCAATATCAATACTTTTATCATATTAATAGTAGAATGAAAGTTATTTGCTAAACAATATTATATGAAAAAAATATTAAACCTATAATGTATGAACTATTCTATTTTATTCCATTCTACTTCATGCGTATTATGAATTCTTAAAACACAACTTTTCGACACAGCGTATCTAAAAGTCTAGCACTCTCGTCTAGAGCGTTTTGTACTGGTTTTTATTAGAATTCGTTACAGATTTTTTCATGTGGTTGTGCTTTACCCAGCTGTAGCTGTTTCTCATCTCGTCTCAACTGTCGATTATAACTCACTTTTATGTTTGACGCATATATTTCGCTGATGGTCGTGCCACTTCGTTCATTTTGTGGGCCGCTTGGCATTTTTATGCTTTGCTTGTGTGGTGCAAACATTTAATGGCTTTATGCAATCGCCCAAAGCGCATGTGGCAGCGGGGCAGGCACAGAAGGTGGAAGCGCCTAACTCTGCTCAGCTCAGTTAAGTTGAGTTCAGCTCTTCATCATCGTCGGCGTCGTCATCATTTCCATCAGGCTGAATAGCTTTTCAAATGCCAAATTTATGCAAATTTGGTCGTAGACGAGAGCACGCCAACGTGTGGGAGCGAGAGCGCTACAGCGTGAAAGAGTGAGACAGTGAGATGTTGCCTGAGTGAGGACGACGTTTTGCACATGAATATTTGTGTCCGGAAATCGGTAGAAGGTAGAAGTGGGAAGGCGGAAGGCGGGGCCAACAAGCAGTCAGCGGCATCAGGCCCGACACATATGGGAAATTGTGCCTTTTGCCGAGTTTTTGAATTGCCATTTTCCGTTTGCCCAACGTTTGACGTGGGCAGGTGCCCCAAAGAAGCAGCTTGAGTGGGCTACATATATAAAATACACTTGCAAAAATGTGCTTAAGTATTTCACGTACTTTCGCATGTCTATGAAAAATATCTTACAAAAAAATAAATGTTTAAATCTAATATTAAACTTGAGGTTTAATGATAAAATTCAATATTAGATTTAAACATTTAATTAAAATATTTTCTCATCACAAGTATTACAGTTTTTAACTTTATTAAAATCCAATATTCAAGCCTAATAACTAAAATTTACAATTTTATTTATTTTTGATAATCAAAGTAACCATAAACTAAAATTTACAATTTTTATTATTTTCTATACGCAAATATGAAAATGGTGAACAACAGTCGAATATACAAATATTTTCAAAAATTATTGTGATAATTTAAATTCTTAACGAATAAATAAATCGGCAATATGTTCTGTGTAGTAATTGAGGGAATGCAAAGAAGAAATATAAGAGGCAGGGGCTATACATAGATTGCACATGAGGTTGTGGGGAATGACGTGCGGCACACATCGTTTTTTGTATTGCCTTCAATCATCAATCAATTTTTTCAGCACGTGCTCTCCGCACACACTGTAAATGTGGCTCTAGTTGCAGTTGTACTAGTTGAAGCCGATTTCGTTGCCGTTGCTGTTGCCTTTGCATACTTTTAGGCTTACGCGGAATGCACGTAACGGTTGCCTTGCAGTTTGGCTTGCCAATTTAGGCAAAGTTCTCAACTGGAAGCATAATTCATGTTGCAAGTTTTGTTGGACGGGCGCGTTTAAATGTGCATCACGTAAATGCCAAACAAGTCGCTGTCCAGGCTTGCCACGTCTACGTTCCACGTCCACGTTCACGTCCTTGTGATTTGTAGTCTCCACACACACACAAATACACGTGAGTGTGTGTTTCTGCTTGTGTGTATGCACAGGTAAATGCCCCGTGTCCAGTCTAGTCAACTTGACTTGTCTTGGTTTGACTTAAAACTTAAAGCCGACGCGTCTCTGCATCACATACTTTCGCTTAATTGAGAAGCAAACGAGAGCAACTGTGAGAAAGCAAAAGAGAGAAAATGGGGTTTGAGTGGAAGCACAAAAATCCTGCAGACCACAAAACGGAATGCAAGGATAATTACACTCGCTGCCATCGTACTGAACTGCCTGCAATCGTCGGCAAGGTGTTGACTTGAAATTAAAATTAATTGAGAATTCCGTGCGCATACCAAAAACGAGAGCGAGTGTCGCCACCAGGCACAACCACCTGACCAAGAGGAGATTGCATCTCTACACTCTTTCTCTTTCTGTATCTCTCTTCATATCCTTTTAATCCTCTAGTTGACTCTTTTTTTTTGTAGGTTCAGTTTAGTGGCGCTGAACTTTGGCTTTTGCCATGGCGCAAATCAAGTCCAGTTTGTCGAAAAACGCACACTAACTGCCTTTGGTAATAAGCTTAATTATGCTTAAATTGGTTTACGTGACGTCAGCAAACGTGTGGCAACAAGTTCTCAAATATGCTCCCAATGTGTGGCAATTGCTTTCAATTTCGTGGAGGTCAGTAAAAGTTGCTGCCACAAATGACTCATTTAGTGGGTAGTTGCATTATTGCCAGTTGACGTTGATTCGCTTGTGTATCTCTAATTAGCATTTATTGTGTCACATATGAAATACATTCAGTTTATTTTCTGCTACACAAAAGAACCATAAATATCATTACCAAGAAAATTACTTAAGTGACAATTAATCTGGTATTAAATGCGGGCCTAATCTAACTTTATTTATGCAATTAACTTTCTTAGCATTTTACCCTTTACCCTCATTTCAAATGCTCGTACTTAAGATTAAGCTAAGCTCCTTTAAGCAGCTCATAAGAATTCTTTTTATACTAATTATTTATTCAAAGCGGTGAAGAAAGCATGATAATAAAAATTGCACTAGAGTGAAGTAAAGAGCTAACTGATTATGTGATTAAGAATAGGAATTATAGCATACAGACTTGCTTATATAATACAGGACATTTCATAATTCATGACAACTCAGAGCAAACTGTCAGCTGGTAATATTTTTACACAGCTGAACAAGCTGTCCATTTATGGTATTTGAATGCTTTCAGACATATTCTTCTCATGTTTTTGCTTATCCTTTTTGGCTAAATGAAGTAGTAAGGAAGGATTATACTACATTTATCTTAAAAGCCATTCAATATTCCAGATTTGTTTTATTATAAATCACATATAAACTAATGAAGACGAGTTTAGTTATTTATATCAAGGGATATACAGAAAGCTTGATTTTACAGAGTAGCTTCTGGTCAATTTTATGTACAGGGATATTTTGTATATCGCTTGTTTTTTTAATGACAATGCAAAAATATTTTACTTAACGCCTGTCTGCATTCATGGGCATTTTATGGCAATCTTTTTGTAGCTCCACATACACGCACGTTGTTGTTGTAAAATTAAACAATTTAATTATATTCATATGCAAAAAATATGAGACTGCTGTTGCAGAAAGGTAAACAAACGTCGCCTACGACAAGTGTCGCATTGGGGCAAGTGGCGGCGACAATTGCAATTAATTGCATATTTTAAGCGATTCGAGATTAAAACCGCAGACAACGTAAATAACAACAGCAGCAACAACAATAGTAACAACACACACTACATGCACAACAAAAGCACAGAAAACAACACCAACAACAGTCTAGAGTCGGGGTAAAAAATTAATTGCTCTTTATGACAAAAATTAACAATTATGACAATAAAAATTTTAAAATCATATTGCGACAAAAATAATTAAGCGCATGATATACACACCATGGACAATGCCAATTCAATCTGATCGATTTGGGGTGGCATTCAGAAGGAGGAAGGAGGGAAGGATGACGCATTAAGCACATTTAATATCAATATTTATAGTGAAAATATGCAAACATGATAAGTAGTGCACAAATGGATTGCTCCAGATGGGCAATTAGAGTGAAAACAAGCTGCGTTTAATGAATAATATTTAATTGGCTTGCAAAAAAAATTTCCACATTCGCGCAATGTTTTCGCAGTGAGCCCAAGCAAAAGAAAATTGTTTATTTGTTTATTCAAACGGAATTGGTCAACGATGGGCAAATAGTAAAAAGAATTGTGTAAATAAGATTGTTGATTAATTGAAAGAAATGAAAATTAAAATATGTGATATCGATTAATAGAATAACACATGGGTAATTCTCCAGCCTAATTTTTCACATGCTACACTTTTTATAGTGAAAACAGAAACAATTTTAAAAATAAGTAATAGCTGTGGATAAGCACCATATTTACAGCTTTATCTGTTTTACGTAAAATATAATTTTATAAAATTCATATTCTATTTCTATAAATTCCAGCATATGACCAGAATGACTTAACTCGACTGTCTTTTGCAATGTTTTTTGTTTAGGGGTTCAAAGTTCTTCAAATATATTTTGGAATGATGATTATTCAAACTCTTTTCCACTCGAATTTCACCTTTATGTGCCACATTCCCCTTTTTTTTTTAGTGATTTCGACACCGCTTATATTCCCAGTGGTTTTGTATGGTCCTGTAATAAAGACAAAATTATAGTGCTTAAACTAACTGAATATCAACTACTTGCAGCTATAAGAATTTAATGCCAGGAATCGATTCTCTTTTCGGTTTTTAATCTTGTAAGTTTTTCAAGAGCTTACGACTATTTTCCAACACTCTAAAACATAATATTATTTAAAGAGTTTCCTACACTATTAGCCAACTACTGCTAAATATTAAATTAAGTAATTTTTGTGAAATTATAGAATGCCATCTAAAAGCGCCTGCAGCTGTTAACTAAACTTGCTTTGACTTGGAACATTCAAAGTATCCTTGGAGCTGCAACCAAACGCAATCCGCCCACATTTCAACACTTGTCGGTTGTCGACGAAAGGGGGAAAAGGGAAAGCGAAAGGGAAAGGGAAAGAAGGTTCAAACATGCTGCTTGAAGTTTTGATTCATTTGCTGCACGTACATATGAAAGTCGTGTGATTTGCTTTGCAACTTAGTCTAAAGCGGCAGTCAGTCCGTCAGTCAGACCTTTGCAAAATGCGTGTTGCAACAAGAGCAACACTCGGCTTTGCTTAGTTTGTTGTTGTTGCATGCCACATGGGCTACTGCCACGTCCGCATCTATATCCACACCCACGCTCAAACCTTTTTGTCGATTGCTTAGTTGTTTAGCTATGCAACATGCAGCAAACTACACAGTCAAGTTGCATGTGTGCAGCAAAAGTCCTGCATGTCCTGCCGCTGTCGCTGCTGTTGCACAGTTCCTGTGCTGCTGCTGTTGCTGTTGCTGCTTTTTGCTAGCTGCTTATCACGCATGCTAAACAAGCAGACGACGCTGTCGACGGCCAGAGAAAATACCATTTGAATTTTGATAAAATGCAGTTTGACTTTTTGTGGGCGGACATCCCCTTACAACACACAGTACAACACTTTTCCACCCCTTCGTCCGTCTCCTCTTCACACACACCTTCGTCCACCCCACTGCTGTCTGTTTTCTTTATATTTTCGTCGAGTTTTCGTTTTCGATTTTTTTTTTTTGGTAGTTTTAGTTTTTGTTGTCTCGCCTGCAGCGTTGTACCATGACATTCATTGATATTTTGTGCAAGCGTAGCGTAAATTCAATTTAATTTTGTGTAAATTGGCTGCAAATGCAATTTACAAGTCCTGCTCAGCTGCTGCTGCTCTCCCCTACTTATTGTCCCCCCTCTCTACTCAGCTGGCTAACAGCAATGCGTGAGGCAGGATTTGTGCTGGTGTAGCTCAGCTTAGCACTTGCCCTTGCATTTAAAGTGGACAGTTGAATGCAGGAAAACAAACATTCACACTCACATTTTTTTGGGCTAAATTTCGAAGAACATCAATGGCATTCAAAAAACGACTGGCCAGATTTAATTATGGACTTATTAACAGCACAATTTTCATATTACTTCCATTGAACTGTTTGTTTACGTAAAATATTTTTATTGATCCTAACTGGAAAGAGCAAATACAAAGATTTTTATTTACGAGAATCAGAAAAATAAGATTGCGTTGACATTATTGTGAAGACAATTTTAGTATATGAACTACAAGTCAATATCTAAATTTAATTAAAATTTTATTATTATATTTATTTTAACCAAACGTTGAGATATGTCTCATGACGTTCAAAGGATCAAGGCAAGCGATTGTATTATTTTTGCATAATATTTGAAATTTTCGAACGTGTTTGACCGACTCTGAATGGAAGTTAATTTAAGCAAAATTCAATGAAGTTTGATTTTTTTTCTATTTCGATATAATTTAGAATTACAAAAAGTATAAATGACTGCCTCTTAAACTAAGAAGGAATGTAAATTAAAATAAATGTCACAAAATTAATTATAATATTTCCGTGTAATTTATATTTAGATTAATTATCGGATTTGCCTTGCCATAATAATAATTACAATTCAAAATAGTTTTGCTTACTGTTTTTATTTCAAATGCAAGAAATGAATAATAATTTTCTATAAATAATAATATTTTTAAAAATTAATGCACCGACTGGCATATTTATAATATTTTTGACAGCAAACTACGGCGATTTATAATCGCCTTTAATTATAAGAGTAGAGTGCCATTATTTATGTTCACAATACTAGTGCAGAGAAAATATTAGTATGCGCGTGAATTAAGTTTAATTATAGACCAGCTTTGCGATTTCACTTGCATGTGTGTGTGTGTGAGGTGTGTGAGTGTGGAAGGTGTATGTGTGAAGTGTGGGTATAGAAATTGCATTTGACAAAACTGAGAGCACGTTCGTGCGTGCATATTTAATCAAGTTTTTATTTGAGTTTGCTTAGCTTAGTCAGGTGGCACTTGGGGGCGGGGGTGAGGGTTAGAGGAAGGCGTGGTCTCTAGCAGCCAACTGGCAACTGCAAAACTGCCAACTTTGTAGCCGAACAAACTCCAGTGTTCGTAGTCCATATGTGCGTTTGTTGCGCTGGCATTTAAAACTTTGAACCCTTTTCGCACTCGCATAAATCACTGGGGCGCCGCGCAGTATGCAACATTATTTTTCGTTGCAACGCTGTAAATACCAGGGTAGCTTTATGGCTGTAAAAACTGAAACGATATCAAGTTTGCCATTCTTTTACCCCTCATCCCCATTTTTTTTTCTTTCGCTACTTTCACGCACTCACCTGGGCGTTGCAGTTAGCCCCAGAATAATAGTTGAAGTCGTTGGTTTGCGGTTGGACTTCAAGTTGACAACGAGTCTAGAGCAAACCTTTGGCTCTGTATGTTTTATTAACCCCCAGTGATCGATTGCCGCGGCATTGCGACGCATGAGGGTTAACGATGGCGGCGCCAAAAGTTGTCGTTACTTGCAAGTTTCCTTCTTTCATTCTTTTTTTAACGGTCAACTTAGCAAAGCTCTGAATTTGGAGTACACAACTTTGTGCACCACTAATAAATAAAGGAATTTAACCGCATGATTTAGATGCAATTGAAACAAAGGTCGGATTACTTTACACGGCTAAAGTTGGACTAAAAGGTGGCCTGCATATAAATAATGATTTCCTTTTATATGTAAGTTTTCTTTGTTGTTTTTTTTTGTCGTCTCATTATCGTAAAATCATATTATTCTTTATTTATTAGTTATTATTTAACCTTAAATTGTATAAAAATAAATTAAATAACTATGGGTTTGCGAATTCATATATAGAAAAGAATTGAATTGCTTTAACTGAAAGTTGGCTTAATTGTGACCTTTATGTAAACAATGATTTTATTTTTATTGTTAACTGAAGAGCGCTGTTACAATATTTTTTATTTGTAACTATAATCACATAAATAGCTTTATAAAAATGTAAATTTATGTCTATAGATTGTCTTTTCAACTTTATAATAATGTCGAACAATTTCTCCATAACTTGTCATTTTAACTCTATGCATTTCTTTATTTTTGTACTCATATATCATAACTTAAAACATTTGTTTCAACTTTCTCTATTCTCTATAATAATAAATTCATCATTGTTTAATTATAAAACCATATTTAATTTTAGATTAAGAGTCAAATATTCAAAATGGAAATCTATTGTTAACTAACAACTACTTTGTTAAACAGCGTTTTTAATAATTTGTCTTTAATCACATAGTCTGTGACCTCTCCTTAAATTTTACACAACATGCTTTATCGATTTGTGTGTTGTCTTTAAACAACAAATGTTTGGCTAGTGGCGACTACATATCAATTTCCCTTTAATCATTTGACACTTCGTATGCAAGACACTGCGACCTCAAGGCTTAATCCTTATTTGTACAATATCTTACTTGAGATTTCCTTTTAAGACGCTAAGAGCCAGCAAGTTTGCACAATTTTGTTAATGACAGCAGTCAACAGCCAAAGGCTGGCGGCGCCGTTGCACTAAAAGTGAAGTAATGTCGTCATCGTCGTCGTCATCGTCGTTGTCGTTGTCGTCCTTGGTCTTTGGGCGTGTTCGTCCTGCACATCAGCGCTCAATGCTCGGTGCTCGCTGCTCGTTGCACTAAATTATGCAGAGTTCAATCAACTTACGCTGATTGGAGCCCCACAAAGCGGCGAGTGTCAAGTGGAGCTAACCTAAAGCCACAGAGTCGCGGGTGTGTGGTTGGGCAATAAATCAAACCTCGACAGCAGCGACGACGACGGCAACGACGAATCATTGAATCTGCCTTCTCCCAGTAGTTTGTGCCATTCGCCACTTCGCAGCGATTCCCTCTGGTGCCTCTGGTGGGCTATTAGAAGTGTTGCTACACGTTTTGCTTGGCTGCATTCGCTGCCTTGCATGCGGTTTAACAGCAAAATTGATTGAACTTCTCTTCTCCATTTCGTTCTTACTTTTTTTTTGGTTCCCTTTTAAAGGCACTCAAACTTAAAGTGAAGCAAAAAGATGGCAACACATATGCGCCGAGTTCAGAGTCTCTCAGGGTTGCGTCGTCACAGAAACTCTATACACATGCATCCTCATCAATATCATATTTATGCTTGGCTGCCAACAAACAATTGAAAACAATACAAAATACTTAGTAATTCTTTGGTTTTTGTTGTTCTTCTTGTTGTTGTTGCTGTCGAATTCCCCTCACAGTTCTTTCTCCTCTTGTGCCTTCTTCGTGTGCTCGCTCTTGGAATATTTTATGCCTTCGATATTCGTTTCCTTCGCTTCGCTTCGACTTGGCCTTGTGCCAGAAATTCTTTGTATTTTTATATTGTTTTGTTATCGCTTTTTGCTGGTTTTTGTTTTCATCTTGGGTCTGCCAGCAGATACTTCGAGCAGATAGTTCCGATGCGAGAGTGAGTGCGAAAGGAGAAGGAGGAAGGGACATAGTTTCGGTTTAGGCCATTATGCATATTTGCCATTTTGTGCGCCAGTCCGGACTGCTGTTTGTATGCCAAAAATGCGGCTCATGTGTTGTCAATTGTTGATGATGTGGGAATTAGGTACGAATGGGGCACATGCAGGTGCCTGCCATCCAGCCAGCCATCCAGTCATCGTCGTGCACAGCCAATAATAATAGCTTTAAGGTATTACAATCGCAAACATTTGGTGGATCGAATAAATTTGATTGATAAATGCAACAGCACATTGAAGATTGTTTCAATTATATGGATTAAACAAGCTTATTTAATTGCCAATTTATATCTAAGTATTGTGCGTAACTTTATTTTCAATATCTTATTCATACTTGGCTCATTTTCTAATCACAGTAAATTGTTTTTCTCTTTTCTAGGTAAGTGAAAGTTACAGAAACTTATTTGACTCTGGTAAGCGATAAGTTTGTTATAATAAATTACTTACTTAGACCAATATATTTAAAAACCAACTTAGTCATTTTAATATTTGTAACTCTTCAAGGTATACGCGAGTGATAAGTACCTAAAAAGAAGTTTTGAAGTTTTTATTTGAGGTATAAGAGTATTCAAGCGAATAGAAAATCATAAGACACCAACATCAGGTTTAATATAGAAATCTCTTATTGCAATAAAAATCAGAAGCATTTCCCACTTTCTTGACCCTTCTTTGGACACATATTGTAATATGCAATTTTTTCATTTCACATGTTCAGCATTTTTCCATCTCTACTTTTTTCTGGCTTGATAGTTTATTGTGGACTGTTGACATTTTGTTTGTGATGTCAGGGCTTGGATTCATTACATTTTACATTTGATTTAGAACGCACTCCGAATGAAAAAGTAGTCCTCAATGCAGGCTCACACAATAATATCCTGTCTGAGCACTCACTGGCAAGTGAGATAACAAGCCGAAAAGGAGAGACACAAGCAAAGGCAAAAGTCAAATCTAACCGCTGCCCTCAAATAAAAAGCTCAGGCTGAGGCAAACATTGCGGTAAACAAAAGACAACTGCAAAGTTCATAGGGACACATGTTTATCAATGTCCTCCAATGCAAAGACATGAAGAATACAAAAAACCAAAACCAAAAAAAGTAACAAGAACAAAAATTGCCAGCTAAATTACGGAAAAGGCAGGCAGGCAGGACTTACACACGCAGACGTTAGACATTTTTGGGCTTAAAGTTGATGTCGACATCAGGCACAGACAGCCTGGCAGACGTGGAAAGTGACGAAGGGGCGCGGAGGGCGGTAGGGCAGACGGAGAACAGACTGGCAGGAGTCGACCATATATTTAGGCAGGATATTGATTGATTTATTGCGTGCAGGAGACCGCCTAGGCGTCGTCAGCCACACAATGAATGTCACAAAGTGGCGGCAAGAGGCCTGCGGCTTTTGTAGGCGTTCTAAACATTCGAGAGTTATTAAATGGAGAGCACGGCATGTTACCGGGAATCAACGATAAAGAAACTCTACTACTAGATGAGGGCATTTCGTTTCGTTTAGAGAAAGAGTTAAACTAGCCTATTGTATGGTATATTTTTGATGAATTAGTAAGAGCATAATATTATATTCCATTAAATTTTATTGCGGAAAAAATAAAAGAGTTTTACATAAACGAAACAGTTAAATGATTATCGAAATTATTCTGATAGCAAATTTGATTGGTAAACTAATAAAATTAAAGATACAAGGAAACTATATTACTTATTAATAAAATCAAAATATGTTTTCAAGATTATATTTTTGGATGTGCAAAAGTTATAAGTCTTAAATTATTTTTAAAATGTTTTTGATTAGCCAACTTAGCAAACTTATGAAGGGAGGAGGAAAAATTTGAAAGTAATTTATCACCAATTT
This sequence comes from Drosophila nasuta, assembly GCF_023558535.2. Taxonomy (NCBI): domain Eukaryota; kingdom Metazoa; phylum Arthropoda; class Insecta; order Diptera; family Drosophilidae; genus Drosophila; species Drosophila nasuta. The sequence continues at coordinate 8,129,057 of NC_083457.1, forward strand.
AAAAATAATTATTCCATTTATTACAACCACAGTTTACGTTTTTAGATGCTTTAACGTTTTCAATTAGCTCGCTAAACTAATTTTATAGAATGTATAAATTTATCAAAACAAATTGGCATTCATTTAGTAATACATAAGATATTCACCAAATAAAAGCAATTTCTAGAAGTTAGTTTTTGTTGAAGTGTAAATCAATGTTTTATCACAACAAAATTTCCCTTTCTAACGTTTGCATTTTTTTATTTTATTTAAAATATAAAATTCTACTATTTAATTTAACAACCGTAAATTCTTTAGTGCCAAAATACCACGTGAAGTTATTTGCCTTGATTCCAATCTACTTTTATTACTAAAGAAAAACTTTATTTTACTACAAAACTATTGGCCACATATTTTGATGTGAAGCAGGATTCTTAAAGTTCACGACAAGTATTTGCTTTTAATTTCAACCATAAAGCGAAAATTTGGAGAGCTTTTCACAGTGTTTGCAGTCAGCCTTTAAGTTGGATAGAAACTCTCGTTGTTGCGGACAATAAACAACAATAAACTTTATGGTGGCAAAGAATTGTTGTTGCTGTTTGCTGTTTTAGGAGAGAAGCGGATCGAACGACTTGTCAGAAAATTATCTGCTCCATCTGCTGACCACATCGACCAGAAATGGGGATGACAGTTTCATTCATTCGGCCACACTCACACACACAGAACAAATACGAGTACTATATGTGGTAGTTTAGAAATAAAATGTTTATCGTGTCGCTGCGGCTGTGTGGCATCATCAGAGTGTTGTTCTTGCTGTTGTTATTGCCGCCTGCAACTCAATTCGCAAGTGGTTGCAACTCGCAACTTGTTGTTTGGCGGCGTGTCAATAATTTTTTCCTACCAAGTTTTGTGTTTATTTGGCCAGCAGCTGAAATGGCACAAAAGTTTCTAGAGTCCTTTTTCGCTCGCATTCTATTTCGTATCAAACTAAATCAATTGACAATTGTTAAAAGACAGCAGGCAGCATGCGAGTTAAGAGTTAAATTTAAAGAGAAGAAATTGCAGCAAAGTAGAAAAGAGTTTGCTGCTGTTGGTGGCAACTACAAATGGCCGACCATTTTGCTGTGACTGCAATTGATTGGCCACGGCCAATGGGGCGGCTACGTAAGCTACGCTCATTTATTTATTTATAAACAAAGCACAAATGACAGGCCAATGGGGGGTGGGTCAGACCAGACAGTCAGACAGGCGACACAGGCTGACGCCGCATTACGAGTAAGTCCTCTACAAATTTGCAGGCAAATGTGCGAAAAGAACGAAGGAGGAACAAAGAAGGAAAACGTATGCGAATATTTCTCCATTTTATTCTCACGTTGGAAGCAGTGACTAATTAATTTTACACCGTTTATCGTGAGTTTCACGCGCGTATATGGCTTAAGCCAAACAAATCAATCACAAGGCCAGGCCAAAGCAAAGAGAGCGACCAACAACCTGTGTCAGTATTTTCGTGTTGGGGGCGGGACTCGGGAGGGTCAATTAGCAAAGCATACACAATACACATGCAGTTTGCATGGCGCCAGGACGACGAGGCGCAAACAGACGAAACACAGAACAACACACCCAGTGCTTGTTTGTGTGTGTGTGAGCACTTAAGACAGATGAATGAAGTGGCAAACATGGCGGACAGTTTGGATTTCAGTTACACTTACGACAACGACGCAACGACGAGGTCCAGTTTCGAGGCGTCGACTGGCCGCCGACATTTACAAATCAGCGGCAATTATTTATGGGACACTCACTCATTCACTCACACTGAACCATTCGTTGGCTTAATTAATTTTTGCATATTGAAAGGTTGCCGACTATTGCACGCATGGGTGTCATCAGCATCAAGTTCGCCACTTAATAAGCAGTAAGAGAGCAATCAACAAAAAATAAAGAAGAATAAGAAATGAACAACTTATGCAAAAGTTGAGCAGTTAAAAATGAAATGTTGCGAAAAATTCAAATGAAAATTGCTATGATAGAGTCGGGAACAAGTTGTGTGGCGGCTCTTTTGGGACTGGCGCGAAAGACTGTTAAAGTGCCTCAGCAAAAGTTGCCTCGCACCAGGTTATGCAGGAACTTCGGTTCTTCTGCTCAAGTTGTGTGCACATCGGAGTCGAGTGGGCTGCTATTTAATGGCAGCAGCAGCGAGCACAGCTCAGACAGTCACTCAGCATAAATAGAGGGCAAATGGTAGAGAGCTGAGCCACCTTCTCAAACCGACAAAGCGTTTAAAATGTGTCTGTGGTTGTGAGAGCGCAGAAACAGCCAAACACAAAAAGGAAAAAAAAACAGAGAAGAAAATTACGAAGAACCAGGAAAAATGCAATACCAAGAGATACGGAGCATCGCTGAGAGTGTGAGAGGAAGAGGTGAAAGCGAGAGCGACAGCGAGTGCAAATAAAATAGAAAACCAAGGCAATTTTTCAGCTTCATTAAGTAACCGCAAAGTTTGTTTTATGTGCGGTCAGCTACAAGCCAAAGCCAGCACCAGCATCCAACATTCAACCTTCTCTTCTCAGAAAAAAATAAAATAAAGTCGATAAACATATGAGCATAAAAAGTTTTTCAAAAGCCCGGAAAAAAAGTTAGATCCCCTGTCTAACCACACAGTGCTTGAAAAATATTAAGTATACGACAGTAAATTAGCAAAATGCAAATTTAATTCAAATTAAAAGTTGATAATTTGGGCATTACAAGTCAGATTGAAAATTGCTTATTTAACAACGATTCATTATTCATGTTTTCTGATTTATATTTCAACTTCAATTCTCACTGAGCTAAAGTCGAATTAGCAACACTCGTAATTGTCCATATCAAATCAGAAGGCATGTTAATATATTCAACTTGTAATATATTAGACCCAGCTGCTGCACAGACACTTAAGCAGACAAAATATTAAGTATACGCCAAGTTATTCTCAACATAAATTATGCATCGAATCATTGCTGAGCTCGTTGCCAAGGCAGTCTTTACTAATAAACCAATAAAGCAACTCGTACACATAGAGAGAGAGAGAGACTGAAAGAGAGAGAAAGAGAGATAGAGATAGAAGGAGAAACTACATATACTAGTGCCAAAATTGTTTGCTATGGACATTGACAAATATCCAAAGCAGCAGCCGCATTTGGGTGAGAAGGAGGAGCAGATGAGCAGATTGGCTGCATTTTGTGTTAAATCAGCAACAATTGTTGCCCAAGCCACCAAATCGAGAAGCAGCAGCGGCAGCTTCAGCTATCACTTTGGGGTTTCCCCCAATGAAATGTGAGTTTGAGTTTGAAGTTGCTTTACTTACTTTGGCTTTGGCTTTGGCTTTGGCGTTTGGGTTTGGCTTTGGCCATCCGCCAGGCGGAGGAAATTAAAATTTATATAGCATACAAAACGGGGCTGCAGTTGTAGCAGCTGCTGGCTCACTGAGGCATTTTGCTATTTAGCATGTTTCTTAGGCGCCGTTCCAAGACTCGCAAGTCTTTAGTACATATTTGGGATTTCTTTTCATCTGGCTGCTTGGCTTGGCTTGGCTGCTGCCAAAGCGGAAAGCGTGGCTGCCATTAAGCTGCCAATCGACCATTTGTCAGCTTCGATTGCGGCAGCGCACAAAAAAATATAGAAAAGAAAAAAATGTTCATTCTACTGCCAAGTTCTTGCCAATGGCTTTGAATTGGGTTAAGTGATTTGGCGTTCAATCAATCCACTGTGGGTTTCTCCGTCTTCCTCTTCTCCACCTCACCAGCAGCAAAAGTGGGCGTACATAATTATAGACTACGGCTCTATTTGTATTTGCGTTGGCATATTACGCATACGCCATGTGGACGGGCTAATCAACAGTTTGAGAGCGAGTGGTGAGGCCCCTTCATTATGCCATTCATTATCTTTTTGCGATAAGCGAACGCGGATTTCACCACTGGGAATTGTTGTGATACACCGCGTATTCGGCCTGTTGTGTTATTCTCGCACTGCGTGTGCAATTTAAATCAATTATGCGCTTTTGCTCTAAAACATACCATTAACTCGCAGCACAATGCATCGCAACACAGTGCAACACTCGTGTGTGGCATGAACAATACATAAAACATTGAAATGACCAACGTTTGTGAAATGTGGCCAGACAATTTAATGAACTGGCTAAATGATTTGACCGCTTTGAAGTGATTTAAGCACAATTGTGTTGTAAAAGCGCTGAATTGTGAATTATTATTTTAAATGCTGATTAATAAATAAACGCGAGTCGCACAAAAAGATTGGATAATTACTAGCAAACGTTTTTTTTTTTTCAAATTATTATTGATTATTTTACCATGTTGAAAGTGTAGTCTGCCTTTTTATTATCGATCAATCAATAGTTTTGAAATAGTTATCGGCGTTAACACAAGCTCATAATTAAGAACTTGTCTTTTCGTTTATAATTAGAACAAAACTATGTTATGTTTGAAGTTTGCTAAAAGCCGTCTGTTAAAATACCGATTTATATGTTTGTTCTATGAAAATATTTTATCACTTTGGTTGTATTAATTTCTTCATAATTTTAATTTGGTTTTCCTTTTTTGTTGTATTTAATTTTCTTGATTTAAAAATTATCTAATGGTGCTTAGATTTGATCGCCCTTCAAAGCTTTCCATTCCGCAACTCGAGTTTGCAGGTTGACCAATCTTTCATTGAGTTCCGCCGTGACTTTTGCAATCTCCTCAGATCTTGTTGGCTTGTGTGCTATAACATATGGCATTTTTAGCAGATTAAGCCTTCGCCTTGGACCTGGTCGCTCAATGTTAATGCTGCGTGGTTGCAACGCTTGCAAATTTGGACTTCTCGACGGAATTTTGATCATGTTGGCAGCTTAAAGAATGTCTATTAATTCAACCAAAGCCAATACAAAATTTCAACTATTTAACTGCTTTAATTTTAAGTCACATCTGTCATGTACGAGAAAGTCGTCTATGTTTTCATTTATGTGAGTGTATTATTATTATTATTATTGAAGCAGTTGAAGTTATACTGCTGGTTTTAAATTAAATGCTTAGATGCTTACTTGCGTTAAGATTGTTTTAATATTTATTCTTTTAATGAGGATTAAAATGAACTTGATATGCAAAAACAATGATACCTTAAATAATTATACAAATTTAACAAAAAAATCAATATCGTTTATATTTTATGTAAATGTAAATGCAGTCAATTTTAAATTGAGTCACCCAAATATTTGAACTTTTAAATATTTCATTTTTCTTCAACTTATTTATTTATTGTAATTATTTTCTATCGTAAGTGGCTTAGAAATATTTAAAGCAAGTGGGAAACCATTTTTAAATGCCCATGCAACTTAAATGTGGTAAATAATTAGCTACTCCTCAGCTGTGCCATTACCCCAACCCAACTTTCTATGATTTAATTTGCTACAACCTGTCGGTGAAACAAAAGCTGTGCCGTTCTCCCTCGACTCACCTTCAACCTAGCACATTTTGCTGGCCATTTCATTAACCACATAAAGGCCCCCGACACACGCACACGCACAGTCGCACACACACTTACTTGGCTTTTCCTTTGGCCCCAAACCAAGGGTAATGTGTAATTTGCTCATGTGCAATGCTTTAAACGCCACAAATGGAATTTTTAATTGTCTGCCAAGGAGGCACACACGTACAAAACATATACGTGACCAGCGCCGTCGACATATTTATAATTTCTTTAATGTTTCGCTCGCAACTCGCTGGGCCAAAGACGACAGAGTGAGATGAGAAGAGAAGAGAAAAGAAGAGAAGGCCAAACGACTGTCGAGTTAGACTCATTCCTCTTGCCGTGACAACCCGTTACAAAGGCTTTCACTGCTTAGCGCACTTGAGTTACTTTATTATGTAAGTGTCGGGGGATTCCGGGGACACACACAGAGTCCCGCACTCCGTCCAGTTCCGCTCGCAGTCGGCAGTCAGCAGTCCTCTGTCCCAGACCCGACCCACTTGGCATAAAAAGGTGAACTTCAGTGTCATTTGTTTGCAGCCAACGTCGCTTGAGTTGTCGGTTTTGCAACTCTGAACTCTGCTGCTGCTGTTGCTCTCCGTCTGTGTTCCAGTGGGGACAACTTAAGTTATCTTTATGCTTCAAAAGGCCTACACTGCGTCGAGCCTCTGACGACTGTCTGGCATACAAGCAGTCAGACAAGCTGTTGAACAACGCCCAAGCCCAAGGATGAACTGCTGAGAAGAGCTGCCTCTGGCACTGCTCTCTGCCCCTTCCTTTCTCTCTCTGTCTCTCTCTCTGCCTCTCCGGTTGGCACTTCTTCCTCTGGTACGTCCTGTGAGTCCCGCTGGGGGTCTCTGTGTTTGCCTTTTTCCATATTTCAATTGAAATGCGCAGCAGCACAATTAAAAATCAAGCCAAGTGATGCGTGCCAGTGCTGTGGCAAGTGTTTGCCGAGTGTTTGTTGTTTAAAATGAAGCGCTATAAATGGACAAGTTGTTGTTGTTGTCTCTGAGTCTCTCTTCCCAGTACTGCCTTGAGGCAGCACATGGCCCAGTCAACAGTCAACGGTCTGTCCGCTTGTCCTTTGTCCTGGCCATGTCGTGTTGTGTCTTGTCGCTTTAGGCCAGCAGTCTTCTTGTTCGGTTTTTATATGTCCTTCTCCGTTACTGTTCCTTCGGACTGTGCTCTCATAAAGAGGCGCTTAGCTGGGCAATATTTTGGCTTTTGTTTTCTCTATGTGTTTTTTTTATTTTGTTGTCTGCTTTGTTTACTTGGCCACGCCCATAGATATTTACCCTCTTTTCTGGTTTTTGTATTTCTTTTTTTTATTTGCTTGACAAGTGCATAATTTATCATTCACAGCGCTCTTGCGTTGCACAATGGGGAAGACATATAATAAAGAGCTGACAATTAAGTGAATTTATGAAATGGTACGACATGAATAAAGATGCTAAATATAGACTAAATAAAGGATAACATTGTGATTATGGATTAATGCATTAAGACGTTCCTTCTGGTCATTAGCCCAACAAAGCAAAAGGGTTTATTCAATCTTGAGTACGGTAAAGAGAGTTTTATTCTTATAGTATTACATTTTGTATATAATAAATCGAAAGACTTTTAATTTCCTAAATGAAGATTAAATTAAAATTTAAAAGGTTTAAATATATTAGTATTAAATAAAGAAAGATCTTGTTTAAATCGCAACATACCTAGAAATGAACTCCTTATAATAATATTAATATTAATTAACTAAATAAAAATCATTATGGTTCACAAAATAATTCCTTCAGTTTTCATATTTATTGCTCCACGGTAGTTTTCCATTACATCAAAGTAAATTAAATATCGCAATGCCTATTCTACAATAGGAAATCTCATTTCTAGCCTGACAGCAGCATAGCCTTGTCATTGGCACAAATACAAGCACACAGAGACTCACACACATGTACATGCAGACAGAGAGACAACGTGGCGTATGCTCAACATGCCAGTAAATGAAAATGAATGAATGCGAATGCGGCATGTTTTTATTATACTTCATGCTCTTCCACACTCTCGTAACTATGCTCAGAGAGCTGAGCAAAAAGATTATAAAAAACAAAAAATAGAAAAAGAGAAGAAACACAATCGAATTTTTGCCAGATGAATTTTTGCAGATGCCAACTCTTTAGTTGATTCGTTTTTCTTTTTTTTTTTGCATTGTCCACTCCTCAATTTGTGCCCTACTGTTGGCCCCATTTCAGGGCGAGAATCAGTAAGGCGTGTTTTTGACATTTAACAAGCTCGAGCAAAATGCTTGTGCAAATGCTTTTAATTAAAAAATATTTGCAGCCAAACTTTGCATAATTTTGACTCAATAGTTTTTGTGTGTCGTCCTCCGTCCGGCAACTGTTTTTGTCAGACAGATGGACTGGCAGAGCAAACTGATGAACAAGCAGACGACGAGCATTCGAGAGGCGGCTTAGTAGCCAGGCACTTAGGCACAGAGCAGCAGCAGCAGCAGCAGGAGCGGCAGCTGGACAAAAGTTGAGAGATGAGCGACGACATGTGACAACTCATCAGGCAACGCACCAAAGGGAACTTCAACTGAATTGCCTAGGCACCCCTCCCTCGTTGTGTCGCTTTATCTCTGTGTGCTCCGAATTAGTGTCCTGCCGGACGAGTGTCCTTGCTGTGTGCAGGTGTCGCCGCTATTGTCATATTTTCCACAGTCCAAAGCGGCTCATCGGTGTGTGCGTATGTGTCTGTATGTGTGCGTGTGCTAATGGCTTTGGAAAATCAAAAGCGAGATTAGTCAATGGTGCCGCAATTGAGTGGCAGGACAGCAGAGCCGAGCAAAGCAGACAGACCGGACAACAGGTCCTATGTGTTGAACAGACAGCACACGAGCCTGCAAGCAATTGTGTTCATTGTTCCCATTGCAGTTGTTGTTGTTGGTCTGATTTTAAATTTTATGAAAATTCCTGCAACGTGGCGTATGCGTAATATAATTTGGCAGCAGGCTAAAATCCGAGTTTAAGCCCAGGCAAAAATGGAAATAGCCAAAAACAGAACAGTGCTGCTGCTGTTGTTGCTGCAAACAAAACACAGAAAAAAAAACTAGAAAAGGAATAAAAACTAACAACTGCTGCACAATTGCAGCAGAAAGCTAAAAGGACTCAGGGCGGGGGCCAGAAGTGCGGCATACATATTTTTGATGCTGAAAAATATTTGCAAATAAATTGCCAAAGCCGAGAGATAGATAGAGAAAGCGATAGAGAGAGACACAGAGTGGGAGAGAGAAAGAGAGAGTGGGCAGAGGCAGTTGCCCAAAAATGGCTAACAAACGCAGTTGGTCCGGCTGCCAGTGACGTAAATCTATTTCAGTTGAGGGATTTCTACATCAAACATGCCGGACAGTTTTGCATTGCAATGCTGCAATGGCAAACGGCAGCCGGCAACGGCAACAGCAGTTGCATGTTTTGGGGGTGTGGCCCGTTTACAGTGCGTATGAGTAATCTTCTTTTCGAGCTGCCTGAAACAATATATTTTTTTGCACTTTTGATTAAAAATCGCAACCGAAAATTTATTTCATTTAATTTCTCACTGGTTTTCTTTTGCATTTTGTTTTTTATTGTAACTAACATGCCAAAAGTATTTGAATTTTAATTTGCTTTGGCAATAGATTGCCGCAAAAACAAAACCAGGCAAAAAGAATATTTGTACCATGTTTGAAGGTTGGAATTTTGTAGGAACTACAGACATCGATGTCGATGTTGATGCTGATGCCGCTGCTCAGTTTTGTTTTGAGCAGCACTTCGGTCGCGGCACGCTCGTATATCAAATTCAATTGTTGTATTGTTTTTCTTATTGTTGTTGCTGTTGTTGTTGTTATTTTTGAGTTACAAGCGAGCGGTTTGTTATACTACAGTTTCTGCTTTTGGGGTTTTGGCTCTGTTTTTAAGTGAACGGCTTTTATTTAGTTATGCGGCGTTAGCCAGAAAAATCCAATAACCGGCATACAACTAACTAAATGCGTCTGGGAATTCTATTGCCCCCCTCGAGCACCACTTTGAGCGATGAGGTGGTTAAGGCTTTTTGTTTACTTCCCAACAGCAAACAACAAGAAAATAAAAAAAAAAATCTGAACACAGAAACAACAATAAAGAACACAACTGAAAATGAATTGAGAGCTTTGTGTTTTTAATTTTTTTTTACGTTGAGCTTAGTTTGCAGTCCTAAGAGGGCTATTTTCTGTGGATTTTGAAATAGATATATGACAGCATATTAAATATATACGAAAAAATGGAGGCTTAGCAGGAAAACATTTTTAAAGAATTGTCCATGACACAAGCACAGTTCTTGACCATAAATCATGGCTGGAATGCGGATTTGATTGTAGTAAAATTTTCTATTTAACTCGCATTGAAAATAAGATAAAATTATTTTATATTTTGTTTTTAAAATGAGAAATTGTGAAAAATTAATAAATAAATTTATTTACATTGACAATATTATCAACTAATTAAAAAAAAAAAACAAATAATAATAAATAATATAATTAATATAGTAAACTCTAGGATCAGTTAAAGATTTACATTTTTATCTTTCGCAATTCTTTAACAACAGTCTTCTGGAAGTGTCTTCCGCGACCTTTTCATGAGTATTCCTACCGATCCGTCTGCAATTCTGATATTTGCGCGATCCTTGTGCGATTCCTCAGGGATTCTTACGCGATTCTTAAGCTATCCGTGCTTGATCGTTGGGCGATTTTTCCGTGATCATTCCGCGATCCATTCGCGATCTTTCTTGTGCGACTCTTGCGTGCTCATCCCGCGATTTTCGCGCGATATTTGTGCGATACTTCTAAGATTTTTCGCTATCATTCCGCGAATTTTGAGCGATCCTTTGGCAATCCTTCCGTATTTTCTGTGCAATTCATTATTGCGTCCCATCTGCGAGACTTCAAAAAGTTTCTTTCAGGAGTCTTATAAAAGAATATTCCCTGACTCTTTCGCGACACTTTTTTAAAACTCTTCCACGATTCTTTAGTTATACCCTATTTTTTAAAGCTTCTTGCTTTTTTATGATCGCATAATAATAAAAATAAGATTAAAATTCCAATTGCCAATTTGCATTATACGCGTTCTTTTTTTCATTCAAAGATATTTTAATATAACTTTAAAATGCCTTTCATATGAATTTAAATATTTAATTTGTTCACTATAAAGTTTGTTTCGCTGTCGAATTAAAAGGCTTCAACTTTACAACTTTGAGTTATGCGTCTTTTCAGTATTTATGGTTAATTCAATTATTTAAGCCAAGGAGTATTTGAAACTTGTTGCCCCGTTTCATTTGCTGGGGTGCCCAAAAGCCTGTATCACTGCGATGGCATTTACTTGTAAAAAGGGAGCTTTTCACCGAAGTTGCCACTCAGCAGTTGCCCATCAAATTGAGCATTTTGTTTGCGCGTTTTGTAGCGGCATTCAAAACAAGTCCTACTACAGTCGGGCAGGAGAGAGTTGGGCAGGCCTAAACATCGCGTCGCCTCGCTGATTTGCATGCGAGCCAAATAAAAAGGGGAAAGAGGGCCAAAGGGTGGAGCAACCATTTGACATGATGGGGGCGAAACCTCAAAGTCGTCTGGCAGTCCTCGTCGGCGTCGTCGTCGTCGACGTCGGCGTTGTCGGCGTTGTCGACGTTGTCGTGTTATGTGTGACATTTGTTTGTTTAGACGGCACTCCTGGCGACAAATATAAATGTTAGTTACGCTTTGCGAGTTTTGCTTGCCAAATTGCCTGTCAAGTCTCTCTGGCGACTCACCGAGTGAGCAAGCCGAGGGAGCGAGCAGGAGAACTGGTTATAAATATCTCAAACCGTTGCTGTATGCAATTTGTCTGCCCGCTGCGTCTCCACTCGCCTCGCCTGCGTCTCACTTCGTCTCGCCCCGTCTGATGTGCTGTGCACATTTGAACACATTTCTGTTGGCCGCATTTTTGCCAGTCATTTTTGCACTTCATTTGGCCGCTTCACAGTGTCGTTCAAAGCGATTCATTGACTGACGTCATGCCTCAAACTGAGCCAAGTGCCAGCTGCTAGCTCTCTGTGCATAGCCTGTAGTCTGGCAGCTTTAACTGCTTAACGCTTGGGGCTCTAATCGAATTGCCCCCAGCACAATGTGGACGACGACGACGACGACGACGTCGACTCCCCTTGTGACTCAATGCCAAATAGTTGGCCATTTTTCTCTCTCTTGTCTTTTGTCTTTTGCCTCATTTACACGCACACCCACAATCGCATCACCCACACAACAGAGTGTCTCTGCTGTGCGAGGGAGAGGTCGACGAGGAGGGGGTTAAAATTGCGTGTCTGGCCATAAAATTGGCATCGCCCAGGCCGTGACCAGGCTGGAAGGCCCAAGGCCAGACCTATGTCCATTTGAGGTTCTGGTCCCCGTTTTTCGGTTTGCTTGTTTTGTGACCATCCTTTGGGCATTGGCACTGATTTCTTCACATTTATTTTCCACATTGGTTAAGTTGTATTCCCATTTTTTCTCTCTATCGCTCTCGCTCTTGCTCGCCGCCCTTTTGTGGTTTAGTAAAACTAATTTATTTTAAGTAAGTTTGAGTTAAAAAATAACGGCAACGAAAAGCGTAACCGAAAACATCTAAAAAATTTCGACCATGTGACCCAAATTTCTGGCATTCACAGACGTCCACTGCAAACACTCTTTTTCCTCTTGTGTTCTCTTTTTTGGGGCTTGCCTCTTGCCACAATCGCATACAATTTGCTCATTTCAACCGCATCAACACACACACAAAGTATGGCAAGTGTTAGCGAGGATGGGGGAGAACTAGGCCGTCTGGCACTCACATAAATAGTAATTTGCCTAGTGCGTTTTGTGGGCCCAGGTAGGCGTGCACCGTTTTAGCTAAATTGCCGCCGTCCGGGGCACAAAAAGCAAAGCCGCTTAAGTCGCACCCAACACAGAGTACACACACACACACACAGGGAACTGCAAGTGCGACAAGGATGAGAACTCGCTACAAAATCGTGGCGAAATGGAAGAAGGTGTGGGAGGGGGCGGACGCCTGCGATGACTGCTGCAAAATGTACAAAATCGAAAATGTAATGAAAACCGCAGCCGCCTACAACGGCCAGAACTGGTCAAGTCCATGCAGTTGAATTGAAAAAACAGCAGCGCAGCACTGTGGAGCAAAATTATGATTTTCAGAAGTTAGCATTTGATTTAGGCATTAGGCAGAGTGAAGCAAAATATTTTTGAAGCACGTAATAACATTTTCTGCATGTTGAAACTTTTCAAAATAAAAATTCTATAAAAATATTATTGGAGTTATTTAACAAACGGATATAAATCAGTCGGTTACATAAATTTATTTACTTGTTGTCATACTTAATATCCTTGTATCTACAAAATTTTTTTAAAAATTGAATTACCTTATAAACGCAACTGATTTTAATTTCATATTATATATATTATTATGTTATATGTAGTTCTGCATTTAAAAATAATTTAAAATTCACTAACTTTTTGAGGAACCCAATATATTCATATGGCATATATTCTAATTATCATTGCATAGAATTAGGTGAGTGCACTTCTAAGATAACCCATAAAACACATATTTATAGCCCACAAACTTGTATTATAGATTTTAATTAATATTTATTTGCTATCTTCAATTAACAAATGTTGAAATATGTAGCATATGTATTAATATTAACAAGTATTCCTTTCAAATTGAAACTTTGCACATTGAGCTTTTTCAGCCACTGTTCATTGTGCGCTCGTTGATTTGAAAACATTCAGTAAGCCAGGCAAAATTTTGACAGGTTGGCCAGACGGTGGAAACCATAGACGCGCGTGAGTCGAAGCGGCCACAATTGGTTCGGCCGTAGTGCCAAAAATTTGCGCAAATTAATGCCAGCCAGAAAATTGATAGTAGAATGTTTCATCTCTCATTTTTAGTCGTTTATTTATTTTCTTTTTTTTGCTTTCTGTTTTTTTGCTGCATACTTTTGGGCGGTAATAAAGTTGTCCGCTCAAACCGCAAATGGAATTTTAGCGCTTGCGGTCGATTTGTGTGAGCATTTTAGTGAGTGTTCAGAAGTGTACGTATGTGAGTGAGTGAGTGTGTGTGCGTGTTCAAATTGCACTCGTTTCGTGGCATCATTACATATTCAAAAAGGCAACGCACGTAGCGCATTTTTATGAAATTTTACTCGCTTCTAATGTAATCGTTATGCGAAGCATTTTGGCTACTTGCTTTTCGCATGGCACAGATACTGCTGCTACCTTTTCTACTGCTGCTGTTGCTGGTGCTGAACTGTCATTTAAGAACACATAAAGTAAATGTCCTGCGTTTAAGCGTACGGCCAGACGCACTAACGAGTGGGGTTCCAAAGGGAGGCAGCCACATTCACGCACAATCAACTTGTAAGATGAGACAGCGCAGACAGACACGCAAATCGCTGTAAAATATACGATTTAGCAGCTCCTCTGTTAGTTAACAGTTACAGTGAGAAACTGTTATACGCTCAAAAGTGGTTCATGTCCAAAATAAGAAATGACATCTGTATAAAAGTTATGTGTAGCAAAGTTACGGAAAAGGTATACGAATGAAAAAGCTTTTTATACTTACTGACCTTCCCTAAAGCTATTCCTGTTTATAACAGCTTTTTAAAAAGCTTGAAGCTGACTATATCCTGACGATTTTCATTAAAAAGCTCTAAGTATAATGAGTTTATTTCACCAAAAGCTCAAAAACGCTTTCCTTCGTATATTTTGAACTTCAAACTATATTTTCGGAAGAAAGCTTTGCATTACGCTGCACAGCTTTTTCAGAGAGTCCTTGTAAAGCTTAACACTCTTTTATTTGCTTCCAATTTTCGGCAACAGATGTCGCTCGTCCAAAAGAACATACCTAGATAACAGCCTTGAGCTCGAATTTCAAATCCTTTCAATGCCCAACAATCGTTTCGACTATGAAAGTTTTTGATAGTTTGTAATTCAAACCACATTTTTTTAAAACACATTTTAGATATGTGCTTGTATTTCTTTTTATGTCTGATATACATATATTCCAATCTTAACAAAATGTTTATTTCTACTATACAAATACTTTAATTCAATTACGAAGCAACTGAATTCGAATACACTTGTCAAAAGTCAACAATAGGCAAAATTACAAGGAAACTTTTGAAGTAGTTTTTGCCATCTCGAAGAGCCATCAACTTTGCAGTGAGTTTGAAAATTTCATAAAATGCTGCTCTGCTTACAAATCAAATAAGCAATAAATTAAATCAAGCGTATACAATTTGACACCCTTTGAGCCGGAATGCTCTAGCAAGCTTAGTTCGAAACCCACACACACACCCATACAAACACACCATACACACTTGTCATTCATGTTGTGCCATAGCTCTTGACACACGTGCCGTTGTACACATGTCCCTGCACTCTCTCTTTCTGTTCTCCCCTTTTGCCACAGCTATTACTGCTGCTACACAACAACAATAATAAATAAATAAATATAAAATCCCTACTAATTGAGTGCGATTTTCGAGCATCAATTTCATAAAGCATACAAAAAAAAGTATGTGAAGCAAAGCTGAGGGAAAGAACGCAAAAAGCAAAAGCAAAATAGAATATGATGAAGTTTACTTTTTACTCTGCTTCTCCTCTTTGCTGTTGTACAGGAGCAAAAAGGCAGTTGAAAAAAACATGAAATAAATATTAAAAATAAGAAAAAAAGAAAATCGACAAAAAGTTGATGGGGCCACAAACAAACAGGAAGTAAAAAGGGACGCGGTACACTAAAAAGCTGCTGTTGCCAATCATATAGACATCATTTTTTTCTGTTTTTTTTTTTTCTTTTTTTTTGTCAGTCCCGAGCCCAAGCAACAACAAGGATAATGGCACTACAGGAAGCGCACTTATGACAGCCTCAGACCCTCTGCCGTGTTCTTGTGTTTTATTTATACCCAGAAGGGTAATTTTCATTTGTCATTTGTCTTGTGCCTCGCAAATTAGTTTCGAAAATGGTTTGATTCTTAAAATTCTGCAGCAATTTAGAGTTGATCTCTTTAATTAAACACCAATTGCATGTAAAATGTTTTTGCGTTCAAATGATAGTTGATATTCATAGTAAATATGCTGCTTATTTCCGAGAGCATTCGTGCTTCGGCTCATTAAAATAAGCTTAACCATTTTGGTTTTTTTTTTTGTACAATTTTGTTTACTTTTTTTTGTGTTCGGTCTTCAGAGCGTACTCCTGCATTTTTGCAGCTGCTCTGTGCAAAACTCAATAACAAATTATAACGTATTATAGCCATGGCAAACTGTTGCGTTGCTTAGCAATCGCAACCGAACTCATACCAAGAGCCAGGAAATTTGCCAATCCTCCCACACAACCCCAACACAGCATCCATGGCACCCTCTCAACTGTCCTGCCCTGCCCTGCCCTACCGCATCCAACCCTGGTCTGTGTTCTGCTCGCCTGGCCAATGGAACTTTTTCCCAACTATGCTGCCAGCAACAAAGTTGCCATGGGTGATGATGCTGCTCCGAGGTTGTTTGGTTGCCTGCCGCATATATTTTTTCTCTCTTTCTTTTTCCTTTTCTTTTCTTTTTTTCTACTTTTGATATTTTTGCTCTTGAGCTGAGTTGTTGACGAGGTCGTTTTGTGTTGATTGCCCGCACCCCCAGACTTTGGTTTGAGTTTGTTCTCTTGTGTTCTGCAAGCGGCAATATGAAGTGCTTCATAATTTTTACCTTTATTTACCTTGTTTTTTAGTTGTTTGCCGCAGTATTAGCCATGTTTTGCACTACCAATTCGCCTTTTATACGGGCTTCACTCTCCCTCATTCTCATTCTCATTCCCGTTATTGTTGTTGTTGTATTCGTTGCTGTTGTTTATCTACTGATAAAGTTGAGTTTTTAATTATGTGGCATAGATGGCTTACCGCCGCCCAACTATGTTGATATACACAAATACCAATCTCTCAGATAAAACCATAAAAATTCCTATTCAAATTAGTTCTCGGAATGTGTGGATGGATTGTGTGGCCTCTGCGCAGACATTGCAAATTGCGCAGGAGGCAGCTCAACTCTTTCGTCGTTGCTGGTAGTAAAAATAATGATAATTAGAAAATTTTAATTAGTCATAAGGTTGCTGAATGAATTATAAGAATAAACTAAATTCGTTTATTATTATTTCAACAATTAGGAAGTGCACTTTACTCTACGACTACTTCAATATTTATTTCCATTAAGCTCACTCGCTCGGCTTGTCTTTGATTTGGCAAAAAACAACTTGAAAATCCGTATCGGAATCGCCAAACTAAACGAGAGCTCTTCATAAATCTGTTAGTCACTGAGCCGTAAAACGGCGATCTCTCTGCTTGTGCCGAGGCCAACAACAGTCAACAGGCAACAGCCATCAGGCGATTTGTCGATTGTCGATTTAGTGATGAATTTATGAGAGTGCTGTAAGAGCTTGCTTGCTAGCAGTTGGAAGGGGGGAGAAAAGATGAAAAATGCCAACACAAAATTGGCAGGCATTGGGCTTTAACTATGCATTTTGTTAAATACGTGAACGAACCGATACAGCTGTAGTCAAAGCCAAAGAGCGAGAGGGGTGAGAGGTGATATGATGATGAGGGTGATGTATGCAATGCACAACAACAAAAAATGTTCAAGCTGCTTTGGCTGCTGATGCAGTTGTGCGTAAAATTTGAAAGAAATATTTGATTTGTTTATTGCACAAGTGGCAACAACAGCAGCAGCAGCAGCAGCAACGAGTAAGTTAAGGATACGTTTACGTTTAGGAATTGCACTCTGATTCAAGGATATTTCTGTTTTTTCGTTACGATTTCTTTTTTTTTTGTGATTTTTCAAATCAATAAGGCAAACCGTGCGCAATTTGGCGTGTAATTTAGCGTGTAACGATGATGGTCAAGAGAGAGAGAGTGAGAGAGCCCGATTACGTGCCCTAGCCAACAGCTGGCAGGCAGATGCAGATGCAGAGCCACAAGCAAGAGAACCAGAGAGTTTTGTTGTAATGGCTAACGGCTTAACATTTATTAGTTAGACTTGCCTTTGGCATAATGCATTTATGCTTCATTGATGCGCGTTTTCTACCAATGATGATGATGATGTTTTATATATTTCTCTTTTCTGTACTTTCTGCATTTTGCATTTGGTTGCTTTTTGCATTTTAGTTACTTGACTCTCACTCAACGAACGAACTTAAATTGTCAATTTATGGGCATCGTCGTCGGTTGCTTTGGCAAAAGTATTTCATAGTAATTCTATGCCCGACTGGCTCTTGCCAACTTTTCAGCTGAGCACAAAATTTTAATAAAGTTAACAACTTTATTGAAATCATAAAAAAAAAGTTATTTCTCTTTCTCTTTTTTTTACACATTTTTGCTTGATGCTTTTTTCTATGTATTTTTTTTTTTTTTGTTGTTGGTTCTGCGCTTGGCAACTTTTCGTTTTCGTTTTGCGAGAGCTTCTTTGGCGCTTTTCGGTTGTCTACGCGTTTGGCATGAATTTTTATTGCCTCTCTGATTCTGATTCTTTGGTCGAACTCTCCCGCTCGTTTCTGAACCATTTTGCACATTTGATGAGAAAATTCTTTAGCTAATTATGTCTGGTTGGTTGTGCTCATACACTCAAATACACCCACCCAAAAACACATACATATACACGCATAGATTATTTACGAAACCCTCTGACAAAAAGATTCAAATAGAGTCACAAGTTTTGCTTAATATTTTGCTGCTTGCCTCTCAATGAAATTGCAATTTGTAAAATTTCAAACATTTTTGCGGCTTGTTGCCCTTTGTGTCTGTCTGTATTAGCTGTGTGTGTGTGTGTGTGTGTGTGTAAGGGTGTATGTGTGTGGTTTCGAGTGGCACGCATGCTGACTGACGACTGCTGACTGCTTGTCGAAACTTTTTAAGTTGCCTTCTTCAATCGACAAGTGCTGTAGTTTCGTTGAAGATAACTTCGTTTATACAGCTGTGGAATTTTCTACCAGTTCGTATCCCAAAACTTAACTCACTCTAAAAGAAAAGCATTTAGAATGCTTCTGTTTAGAGATTTAACTTTACTTAACTGTTAACCAAAAACTCTAAATAAATATGCTTTTAATTAATTTCGTGTTTCATTATTAAGATAATTATTGATAATGTGACCATTATAAAAGTATAAGAAATCTATAAATTAATGAGTATAATTTAAATATTTTTACATTGTTTATCAAAAATATGTATTTATAATTTTTATTTATTTTTCATTCTTTTGAAACCAAACAACTATTCTAATATCTGCCTACCAATTGATCTAATGTACTTTTAAGGTAGATTACACCCACATTCTAGCTTTTACAAGCATTTCCTGGAATCTAACCGACACAACTAAAAGAAACTGTTCCGCAATCCACTCGCAGCTTGCGAATGCCAAAAAGAATGGCGTAATTAAAGGCAGGCCGTTAGCGATTTACATTTATTGACTAGCACGGCTGAAATCCTGAGTTCGACTGCCAGTAACATTTGAGAAAATTGATTTGATTTGATTTTAGATTTGCCACTCGCCCTATATACATATATAGAAAGAGAGAGAGTACCACTGTACGTATAAATACTTGGTATATACATAAGTAATACGCATTTTCAATCAAATGCACGGAGTAGAGCCTGGGACTAGAGGCAGAAAGAGAGAGACTTCAAGTCGTCACTTGGGTTTTTCAAAATAAATTGCTGCATATTTTTGTAGCTGGGAGCCAAATGGCAAATGAGTGAAAGCGTCTCCTGACCAAGGAATTGCAAATAAATTGATTTAATTTACAAGTATATTCGAGAATTGTTTGAGCAGTGTGTGTCTGTCTGTCTGTCTGTCTGTGGTGTGGTGGTTGTGTCAAAAGAAATTAAAGCAATGATTATTTCTCAGTAACAGGAAGAAAGCACTTGATGACTTTCTCAGTCAACGGAGCGTATGTGTAATATTCGTTGCGTTCAAGGAAAGCTTAAATAAATTTAATTAATTTACATCTATCACACTGATTCTTCTCCTGCTCCATTTTATTTTGCATAACTCAACAACAAATGCAAATTCATTTAAATAATTCTTCGAGCACACTTTTATTTGTGTCCTCACCCCTGCAAGGTGCTGACAACTGTGTGTTGGATAAACTATGCAAATTTGCATTTCTTATGCAAATGTTTGTGTTTTAAAGGTAAGTCAGCTCAAGACAGATAACGCTGACAAATACTACGCACACACATACACACATATATGCCTTGGATTTACCCAAAACATTGTTGCGGTTGTTTTTGAAATATTGTTAAGATTTAACTGGAAATGTAATTTTATTTTTAAGTATTTCGCATTTGAAAATAGTTTTATTTGTTCGAGTAACTAGCTTCTTACTTCTGTATTATTATTATTTTTTCATTATGTCTATTTATATATTTATTTCTATTTATACAAATATAATTATAAAAATTACAATTTTAATTTTATGTCTTCATACAAATTTAAATGATTAGCAATATTTCTATTTCATTTATTTCCATTTTTTTCGGTTTATACATTTATAAATACTTTTATTATAATTTGCAAATTTTTTTGTTAAATTTAACATTACCTTTTAGTTTAAATTATATTTTTTTTTTTAAATATTTAACAAGTCAATTTTTCCAACATACCAGCATATTTTTCAGCTTGCACTTTATTTGAAATCTCCTTCTTGTATTTGTTAGTGTTTACCAGAACATTTCATCCAGATTGTTTTCTTTTGCTTTGTGCATTTCGAAATTAATTTGCTTGCTGCAAACCACAGAAATTCTCAGGGGAATTCTGCAGAAAGCTTCAATCCATAAAGTATATTTTCAGTTACAAATCTGTGTGTCAGTTTCTTCTTTGGATTTTTTTTCCTTGCTTCCTTTTTTTGTAGCTTGTTGTTGCCAGGTCGAGAATGCGAGCCGCAGTCCCTTTCCAACTTCCAGCTGCTGCTGCTGTTGCTGTTGCTCTTCTAAGCCTTTTCATTCTATACAAACGCCTTGCAATTTCTAGCTTGCCACAGTCGGCATATCCTGCGTATCCTTCTCTTACCGCTGCACTGCGCCTCTATGTCTCTTTCCCTCTCTCTCTCTCTCTCTCTCTCCATTTGCATCTTGGCGCTGCTTCTGTTGCTTTATGCATGACATTTAATCAAGTTGACGACTGCATTTGATGCCGCAAATATTTCAAAATGACACAAGACAGGCAGGCGCTCTGCACAAGTTGGCTGAGCTTGTGTGTGTGTGTGTGACAAGATGTATATATGTGTGTGTGAGTGTAGTGAAAAGTTGCATATTAAACGCAGACAGCCACAGCAAGAAGAAGAGCAGCAGCAGCAGCAAAGGGGAGAAGTGGCGGCGACTTTTGCACAGTTAATGCAATTTCCCGGGACCACCCGCCTGCTGCGCGATAATTCAAGCGGAAACGGAAGTGCCAACGTCAAAGCCGCAGAGTGCTGAAATTCAACAAAATGGAAACTATTAAACGCACTGCCTCAAAAACGTCGACCTGCCTCGCCGTTCTTCTTTTTGCGATTATGTACATTTCTTAGTATTTTCTTCTTTTTTTTTTTTTTTTTGACAACATGCATCAAAAAACAGCAGCATCCCACCAGGTTTATTCAAATGCTCAAACTAAAGACAGCGCAGCTGCTGCTGCTGCTGCTGCATTTAATGACAGCTGTCCTGGCATGCCGCTTTGCAAGTTATTTCATATAATAAACTCACAATGCGCGTGTTGCAAATGGGGCTGCGGCGTCTAAAAAAAATCCGAGTTGACTTAATGAAAACCGCAAATTGTTTGAGTTGCTGCTTCCGTGCGCCATAGCAGGCAAATTAAACAAGTAAGAAAGCTACAGTCGAGTGTACTCGACTGTGAGATACCCGCTACCCATTTTGAATAAAATAAATATAATTTGCGGTATTTTCTCAAAATATACCGAATATACTGCAAAAATACTAAAAATATACCAAATGGTATATTTGGTATATCGACATAGTACCGCATTCAAAATATACCATAGACGGCACAATATACCAGATTGTCAGCCAAAGCAACTAAGACCCCTAGTAAGTAGGCGTTTTTGCCCATACAAAAATATTTCTTTTATAACTTCGACAATTTTTATCTGATCGCAACCAAATTTTCAGAAATCATAACTACTGTAGTAGTTATTATATATACCAAAATTCGGAACTCTAGCTTTAAAATTACGCTTGTTATTCGATTTTTTTGTTTTGCGGGGGCGGAAGTGGGCGTGGCAAAAATTTGAAACAAACTTGATCTGCGTGCAAACATAACAAATGTTGTCGAAAAAAAATTATAGCTCTATCTCTTATAGTCTCTGAGATCTAGGTGTTCATACGGACGGACGGACAGACACACAGACGGACAGACGGACAGACGGACAGACGGACATGGCTATATCGTCTCGGCTGTTGACGCTGATCAAGAATATATATACTTTAAAGGGTCGGAGATGCCTCCTTCTACCTGTTACATACATTTCCTGCCGGCACAAAGTTATAATACCCTTCTACCCTATGGGTAGCGGGTATAAAAATACCATAGCTCAGCTCAGCTCAGTTCAGGTAAGGTAGCAAAAACAAAAACAACAACACGAGGAGAAGAACAGCAACAATTACTGCGGCAGCGCGCTGCGGCTTGTTATTAATATTTATCTTTGGTAATTTTAGGTATTTTTTAATAACAAAAGCAAAGTGAAATGTTTTGTGGTGCACTTGCCACAGCATTAACTTTACAGCTGCTGCTGCTGCTGCTGTTGCTTCATCTCCCAATTGAAAAATGCGCCTGCGGTGTCGGATATGTAGTTGTTTTGCCTCTTGCCTGTTGCCTGGGCTTGTGTCTGACCAAGAACTTCACTTGGACTTTGGCTCTTAACTGCCATTGGGCACAGCGAACAGCTGCTCAACTCTGAGGCCAAATATTTGCCTAGCTGCTGCCGCTGCTGCAGCTGCATTGGGCAAAGTTTTCCACTGACTGGCAAACTTACTTTTCTGCGGTTTAACAATTGAAATGCTGCGGTTAGCAAGCAATGCTAGCTCAAATTGAAGTTAGATTCGAGTGCAATGGCTTTTATGAACTGGGATGAGTGATTACCTGGCCTTGTATGAGCAAGAGCTAAAACCGAATTATGGCAATCAAAATGGGGGAGAGAAATGTGGACATTGGATGACAGGACGAAAGCAAGTAGATGAGAGTACACTGAAAATTGCAAATGTGAAGAATAAAATCAGGTGTAAAATACAGTGCGATATTAATTTTAGAATCAATATAAATTAATATTCCAAAAATACGAAAAATATACCAAATGCTATATTTGGTATATTGATGTAGTATCACATGTTAAATATATGACGTGTAATATTTAAGCAGATACAGTTAAATATTTTCCATACGCGGTACAACGAAAGAAAAGAAATTGCATATAGGAAGTGCAATGAAATTTTCGATTATGGAATAAAATTGAAATATTTAAATAATTTCTTATTAAAAGAATTAAATTAAACTAAAGAAAAAACTCATTCACGGAATATTTATTTCCGTAAATAGTATACAGATAATTGTCAAATTAAGTGTAACATAAAATAAAATAAAATAAAATAAGTAATTTGCAATCAAATTAAAAAGAAAAATTTGCAATAATTTTCACATGGGAATATATATTTTAAACTCATTGAATTTTTATTTGGAATTTGGTAATAATAATTATAAAGATTAATTTGACTCAAGTCTAGCAGTGCTTTGCAATAATCTTTACTGTGTACTAAATATACCTATAGATGGTATTATTGAACAATGTGTTGTTGTTGGAACTACTTAATATTATTCCGACAACAGACGCATTAGCTACATATCAGCAGCACTCAATCCTCGTTCAGCTAACAGACGAAATCATATCAACACACACACAGTCATAGAGATAGATATATGTATAGTGCTATACGCACACGTGTGCACACTTGATTTAGCCGCAAAGCAACCGAGCAGAAAGCTGCTTAACTATTTTGCCAACTCATTTTGCATATTATTTTTAACAAAAGTTGAATCATTTTCAGCATATTAACATTTTGAGCATATGAAAAGCTATTTGCTTACAGCTCTCTCCAACTCTTTATCCTTCCCCACTTTCTCTCTCTCTCTCGCTCTGACTCTGACTGTCTATCTATCTCCGTTACCCTTTGGCTTCTTTGGCTGTGTATTTACCACTTGTGTCTGGTTGAGTTGTTGAACACTCGAGAACGAGCTGCTTCAGAATGTTGGAATATTTTTCAGGCAATAATTTGTAAATTTTATGAAATGCCTCTTGATCTTTAGCACATAAACTTGTAGCTTAGCTTGTAGCATAGCTTTACTCATAGTTTTCCACATGTGTGCGCCTCACTTCGTGTGTGCTTCGGTCTGTGTGTGTGTGTGTGTGTGTGTGTGGTTGAATTTTAATGCGGAAATAATTGCCTGCAAATAGTTTTGCTAAGCGGTTTAGCAACCGAGCTCGAAAAATGCCATGCAATTATTTCTTCACAAAAATAAATTGCACAAAATGAAATCTGCAGGCAGAAAATTTTGCAACTGCAACTGGAGTTGCAGTTGGAGTTGGAGTTGGAAATGCATATCGTAGAGATGCGTTACTTAATTAATTAGCCTGTGGACTGTGTGTGTGGAGAACAATGCGTATAATTGATCAGTTGTTGTTGTGCTGCCTGGCTGGCAGTCTTGTTTATGAAACAAAAGTCAAGTGCACTTGCGCGTGCATGGCATTAAAATCAAGCCAGCAAAAGAGAGTGGAGTGAGTCTGCCAATAGACTGCAATCAATGCTGCTTATTGTTTTTCCCGTCAGTCCAGCAACTGAAGCAGCAGCAACCAGCAACCAGAGTCCATGCCATGTGCCATTGTTATTATGGATTATTGGCACTGACCAGGCGATCTCTCCACGTTGCGTATACGTAATACTTGCATGCTGTGCTCTGCTCTGCTATATGCTTCGTGCATCGTTGCGTATTTTCAATTTGTGCGACCCGAAAAATTCAAACGCACACAAGATAAACAGTTCGAGTTGCCGTCGATTCGAGTTGAGTTGAGTCGAATCGAGTCGAGTCCATGGAAATTAAGCCAATGCCAATGGATGCCACTGTGGTTGCTGCTCGGCTGAGCTGCAGCCACGTTAATTGCAACGCTTTGTGCAGCCGCCTACGAATTTTCTTGTTGTTGTTATTGCTGTTGCTTGCCGATGCATGCATGCAAAACACGCACGATATGCATGTGTTTGTGTGTGTGTGTGGCAACAACATTTTTTCGCACTGCGGTTTTTGCGCTGTGCGGCAAAATTTACTGCATGGCACATTAAGCAGGCAAGTGGTGATATGATTGGGTTTATGAGTGTCTGCCCGCTTCCTTTCGGCCACGCCCACGCCCCCTCTCCAGCCAACCACATAACCCAAAATTAACTACAACTTTTTATTTTGTCTGCTAATAACTAGGTGCGTGTCTGCTTGAGGCTTGAGTGCTCAATGCAGCGTATAATTTGCACAAAGTTTTTTTTTTTGCTTTTGCTTTAATGGCTTCGCATATCAGTTGCCAATTCAATGAGCTAAGCCAAAGTAATTTATTGATAATTTGAGACTAGACAGCGTTTTAATGTGTGCTTGCAATGGAAGTTTTGCCATGAAATTTACTTGATTATGGAACTAATGTGCAAGAGCTTAATATTGCCAAACATAAATTGGCAGCATACATAAGTATAAGCAATTTACTTGCGAAATGAGCAAAGTATATTACATCTTTCAAGAGACGTTTATGATACTGTAAACTCTTTAAATATATTACAAATTTACAGACTTTAAACTCTAAATGATTAATATAAAATCAAAATATTAAAAGACACATGAATATATTATTTTGTGATTATTTGTTGATATATTTCATCTACGGTACTAACAGTAGTAAAATTTTCAGACGGCTCTTCTAACAATTCTGTATTGATACTAGTTATGATCTTTTTATTCTTTATCTTTATTATTTATTTACGACTCTTTTCTTCCGAGCGTCGCAACGCGATCAGATTTGATCGGAAAGCTGAATATAGAGGACGGATAAAAGAAAAAGAGATTTCATACAGCGTTTTATTCATTTCGCCATAACAATATTTTATTTATGATTTTATATAATTTTAATATATTTTGAATAGTGCTTAACATTTCATTTCAGAAAACATAAATAAAGGCAATTTACTATCACCTTTTGAGAGAGTTTTGATGAACGTTTAATTTTTATTAAGTTTATTATTCGGATTTTAACTTTTAAATAAGATACGAAGAGTTTTAAATTGAGATCTTCATTTTATTTTTAATTTTTTTAAGTATTTCATGTACGTGGTTCAAATAATATATTACTTAATATGTAATAAAGAATTTCTTATACACGTTATATTTTAAGAAATAATAATTTTAATGCAAATCGAGTCGCTTTTCGAAATCATATTTAAAGTGATGACATTGGTTTAACATGCTTTTAAAATAACAAATTACCATGTCGATATTGTTGAGCCTGTCTCTCAAATTACCTTCGTCGATGCCATATCATTACGAAAGTTTTTGCTCCGCAAATTTATGCACATTTTATGCAAACAGCGAAAGTTATTTGTTTTCTCTTTCATACTCAATCGCTGACTCTCCCTCTCACTCTTCTTATTTTTCTTTACAGGTAAGTGCCAGGTGGCCATTCATTAACAATTTGTAATTAGTAGAACGACGCTATTTCAGGTTTGTTGTGGAGGTAAGCCTCAGCGAACTTAAGTCTATGCAAATTAAAAAGCAATTGAAATTTTATGACCCAAAGTCTCTAGCACAAATTGATAGCCGAGCGCAGAGCTGAGTTTTGTGGAAGGCGGGCGAGCGAAAGACAATTAAAAATGCGAACGCCACATGAGACTTAGGATGCGTAAGTAAACTTTTCGCGTGCACTGTGGAACCAGCAGTAATTGCCATTGGCGTTTGCCAAGTTAACTTGCCTGCCTGACTGACTGCCAATTGGCACGCGTTGCAGGGAATTAATAAAATATTGAATATGCCACACGTTTGACTTTATATTTATGTGCCACACACACACAAATACACGTATCTTCTGTGTGTGTTTTAGTAAATTAATTACTTCACTTAAGCGCTCGACACACGCTTTCTGCTGGCGTGCTGGCAGCTGCTGCTGCTGCTGGACTTCTCTGTCTGCTCGACTGCCTGCTGCCTTCACCTTGATTTTGTTTACGCAAAAAAGAAAAAAAAAAGCATTTTGTGAAAATTGGAAAATTCCTTTTGTTTGCCAGCCCAGTCAAGCTGAGACCAAGACCAAGAACCAGCAACAGGAATAGAACAGAACGAAGCAAAGAGGCAACAACAGCCATTGCTATTAACTTGTTTTTCAATCTCAGGGCACGCCTCTATTCTATTTGTCCAGTTTTGCTGTTGCCGTTGCTGTTTCTTGCCTCGGTCATTGTTTTACAGGTGCTTTTGGCTTATTCTTGCCATTGTTTGTCAGCACAACAACAGCAACGAGAACAACAACAGCAAGAACAACAAGAGCAGCAGCAGCAAAAATCTACAAAAATAATTGCCACGGCTGGCAGCCATTTGGTGCGCTTTTAAGCTTCACTTAAATGAAATTGTAATGAAATAGAAATGAAAATGAAAATGAATTTCTATGGCTTGATGTTTGTTTCACACAGAACTGAACAGAGCAGAGCAGCACCTTTGGTAGTTCTACCTTTTCCATTCCAACTTTACCCGTAATTGCTTAGGATAAAAGTTGCATTTACTTTTAATTCAATTAGTTCTCCATGTGCTTCCCTTATTGCTGCATTGTTTTCATAGAGTTTTTGGGCTTTCGTCTCTGTCTCTCCCCTCGCTCTCGTATAATGCAGTTTGCCTAAGCCTTTGCCAAAAGGGCTCAAGCTAATGCAAATGCAAAACATGAGCAGAACCATCTCGGGCAATAAAATTCATAGCCTACTTATTCGGGCGCATGCTTAGTGCTTGTTGAGTTTTTTTGGTTTCCTTTCCTTTCTTTCTTTTTTTTTATTGTGTTTTGTTTTATTTCATTTCTGGGCAACGCCTAGCGAATCCAAAATCCTGCTGACCTGGCACCAGGCCAAAAGAGGCGTTGTTGATTTTACGATGCCAGGCAATGCAACTGGTTGGCAATCGCACTCATTCGTTCCTGTCTCTGTGTGTGTGCTTGCTACCAACTTGGTTGGCTGTTTGTAAGACTGGCTTAAGGGTGAGTTGTTGAAGCGGCTGTTAGTTCAAATAACAGTTGTGACAGAGTAATGCCAATGTAAATCATTTTATGCTCTAAGCAATCAATGCATTTGAAAATCAATTATGATCGCTTATTGTTATTTATTAAGAGAATCAACTTATTATTAAGTAGGATGCTACTTTACTATCACTTGCAAAAATCGATAATAATAACTATGTATTTTTTTATTCCTGAGAATTTGGTTGTGATCTTATACAAACTTTAGAAGTTATTCAAGAAATACTTTTGTAGGCAAATTACAATCTGTTATATTTTTACCTCCATTTTATAATAGTCGAATTTTTGTTATCAAATCTTTTCATGCATGCAATTTTTATTTTCTTAAGAAAAAACTTTATTATGCATCTGCATTAAACTTAAACTTTTTATAAGAAACAATTGCTCAGTACAATGAAATAATTTTTATTAAATAAGCTTAAGTCAATAAGCTTTAAACAATGCCAAGTATTTTGCGGTGCTTCTCTTATTAAATTGTTTAAGGAGTTATCTTCTTTTGCCATATGAATACGGTTTGTAGTTGAAGTATATTATTTAGAAATACAGCAAAAGCTTTAGGGATTGGCTTTAAGAGCTGCCTCTGTTCAACATAAGCTGCCCAAAGATAGCTTGCTACGTGCGCTGTTATTAATACACGCGCACACAGACAGAGACAGAGAATGAGTGAGAGTAAGAGAGAGAGATGTAGTCACATATGCAGGAGATGAACCCATACAAATGCACATCATTAGCATGGCCATTGTTTTCGCACAACAATATGCTTATTATCTCCAATTTCCGGGCAAAATGCATAACAAATAAAAACAACAACATGCTGCAGTACATTGAAGAGAGTGAGAGGGCAACACAAAGATAGAGAGAGATGCAGACAGTGTAGAGCACAGCTTTGGTTTATGGTTAGTGGCTGGTTGACAGTCGAAATGTAAAGTTTGCATTTCGTGGCAAGCGCCTAACTTTAGGTGCTTAAGCCTAAGCTGGGCTGCCAATTGAAAGCAGAGACACATAATTGGACACATCTACACACGCACACACACTTACACACACACACATTCATACACATATGCGAGATAGATGCGTGGAGCAATGAAAAGTGGCTCTCAGCCACAAAGGCAAACAATAAGCGCGCTAATTGAGGATAATATGCAATGCCGCGGCAGCAGCAACGACATCCTACATAAAACCCAAACAACAAGAAAGCAAATATACTCAGTAAGAAATCGAGACTTGAATGCTCTTCAATGCTAACTTAGCTTAATTTGTTAAAATATTTCTTGGCATTAAAGTATTTGCTAAAATCAACTTAATCTTTGTTAAACTTATAACTATAAAAATATTTGTTGTATGTTCTTTATTTATGCTAGTAATTTGCATAGTCAAACATTCCCCAACCATTCGGATAAGCACTTCCCTCTATTCAAGTGCTTATATAAATGGCATACTGCGGTAGTTTCGGCCCCTCCTTATAAGCCAGCTTAATTTTGCTGCACAGCAAAGCGCTGAATTCTTTTTGATGTTTCGACATTTCATAAAAATCTCATTAATTTGTTGATAAATGAACACAAAAAAAAAAACGAGAGTCTCCTTCAGTGATTCGCAAAGCACAAAAAAAGGAAAATGCTTAACGCATAAAGCAAATAATTTGCTTATGAGACAGTTGCCAGGGGCATGCCACATGCTGCACACACACTTCTTAGCAACTGGCGCCATTTTCTAGGAAAATGAAAACCCTTTTGCTGTGATTTTCTTCTTTGAAAATAAGCGTTTGCTTTGACTTTGTGCGACATGTGTCAAGCTTCCCATGCGAATGCTTTGAAAGAGTATACATAAGCGGCTGTAATATATCTGCAGAGTGAGTATGTATATCAACGTTTCTTTTTACTTGGAAACTGTCTGATGAATTACATAAAGAGAATAAATATGCAACTATTTTGTAGGGAAATATAGCTGACGGGCATTTCATTTAATAATATTATTATTGGCAGACACATATATCTGTTAATTTAAAAACGCATGAAAATGGTTACTGAAACTACTCGTTATTACCTATTGAACTACATATTAACTATCCAAATTTTACATTATTTGATTTTTTTAAAAACTAAAGAGATACAAATGTTATATTTGAATATTAATATATTGCTCACAGATACAATTCGATTAATAAAGGAACGTTGGATATGTTTAATTTATTTCATATTGAAATATTTTAATTATTTTTATTTTCTATGAGTATTAGCATTGTATAACATTTGTATTTGTCAGAAACACAATCAATATGGTAAGCATATTGAATTTTATATTTCATCAGAAAGTCTTCAATCAAAAATCCTTTTTAATTGGAAAAGCCTTAATGCAGTTGTCATACGAAAAAAAATATGCGTTTTCGCTTTTCATTTTATTTATTGATCTGCCATTCTATTGCTGCTTCCCTTTACTTAACTTAACTTTGGTCATATTCTATCCGGCTCCCCTTTCTTCGCGGTCAATCAAATTGTTTTACAGCTGCTCTGACATTTTAATTGAATGCGCCAATACAAATTGGCTGCTGGCTTTTTAATTTTGTTGTGCGTTGCAACTCATATGCTTGTTTATTAATATGACGCATACGCAATGTTATCGGGCGGTGCAATATACAATATTTTTGTAGGTCTTCAACTGCGTAACTTTTGGTGTGCATGTTGTGCGTTGGATATCATTGCGCCTGGTCACATAAATCATCAATGGCAGCTGCCACACAACCAACAACAACGTCTACCATAAGAGGGAAGGCAACAAGAGCTCGTCAACATGGTTTACATCATTTTATTGAAAATTTCACCTGATTTATAGGCCGCCCACAGACTGAAACTTAATCATATGGCAAAACGAGGCTTGAAATCTGACCATGACTGTGTGCGTCTCTGGTTGGCCATATGACATATTGACGTGATATTGAATGATGTTGCTGCTGTTCTTGCTGCTACCTTTCGATTGGAGTAGGAGTTGAGAGGAAATCCTTGCATGTAATGACAATATAAGCAATTACTTACGCATGTAATTTAAATATCCAAAGTCAGTTCAATACGCAAACAAACAAATAACATTCGCTGGCTACCAAAATATTGAGGCTTAACACACACATTTAACTTGATTAGGCTCGGGAGAGCCGTTACAATAACCTTTTGGCCTTGCCATGTACGAAAATAATTATTAATATGATTACGATGAAAGAGAGAGAGAGAGAGTTAGAGAGTGAGGAGTTGGTACACAGGGTTAGGTGCTTCGTTGGCAGTCATGGCACTCCAGGCTGCACTTATCGTAAGGTAAATAAGCCACTTGTAACTCAAGTAGACAGCCAGGCAGTCAGGCAAACGCTCTTCTGCCTTCTATTCCCCCCGCTCTACATGCTCATGTATTTTTAATATCTTACCTCAAGTGTCTGCTTCAAGAGCCTCACACACACGGACACATAGACATTCTTTTTCCTTTTTCCCCTTTTTACTCGACTTTTATCG
This sequence comes from Drosophila nasuta, assembly GCF_023558535.2. Classification (NCBI taxonomy): domain Eukaryota; kingdom Metazoa; phylum Arthropoda; class Insecta; order Diptera; family Drosophilidae; genus Drosophila; species Drosophila nasuta. Next base: position 8,160,426 of record NC_083457.1, read on the forward strand.
GCCTTAAAGTGCTGCCAGTTACACACACACACACACACTCACACTTGCGCATTGTTCCTCTTGCTTTGCTGTGGCTGAGTTTTTGGGGCATCTGGCGAATGCTGCGCCCACGGGACACATAACCGTAAATGCTTCGTGTGAATGTGTGTGTGTTAGTCAGTTTTTCAGTGTGTGTATTGTCTTGCGGTCTGATGCGATCTGCGGCTGGTATTGATGCTAAGATGTCCGAAACTGTTACATTTAAAGAGCCGTCGAGTTTTGGCTTAAACTGTGCTTAGGCCTGGCCAATTTTAGCTTATTGCTTGCCCCATACAAATGGCCAATTGGCAACTGGTAAACGGTGCCAAAAGTAGACATAAAGTTGACTTCCTAACATGAACTATAAATAGCGGATTACAATTATAACAAAGTATTTTGGGTCTGAGTAATAAATTGTTGAAGAAAAGTAATGAATTACATATATTAGAAAATAGACAAGCATCATTTGAAGTTAAAAATAAAAGCTAAGAACTCTATTGAAAAATACGTTTCAATGGTTAATTCAATAATAAAAAAAATTTCATCACTTTAATTGTTGATAACTATTAAAGTTTTCCTTTCTACAAACATTATAATATTAACTTCATGTAAAGAACTTTATTATTTGAAAACCGGTTGAAGCTTCTGAATAATGATAAAATGATATACAATATCAGTAGATACTTGGCAATGTTGCCATGATTTATTTAAATTTAAAATAATCATTCAATATAAGTTATTTCATAATCAAAGATTCTTTTCAATTAGTTATTTTTTATAATTATTACTTTATACAAACTCTTTAAACTGTCTCGTTTTTTGTCTTTCTAGTAACTGTTGAATAATTGCAAAAAGAGACTTAAACAAATTAAAACTTTATATCATAATCGTTAGAACAAGTTCCTACGGCAGTCCATAGATACTTATAGGTAATTATAATAATTCACAGAGAGAAAAAAGAAAAACGAAACGCAACTGAAATAATAGGAAAACTCTTTTGGCGAGGACTTTGTCAGAGCTGAAAAGCGAGTCAACTGCTTAGTTCACCTGGTTGAGGGACTTGACTTTGGCTTTTCAACTCCTCATTGGCAACAATTGCAATCATACTCATAGACTGCTGCAGCTCCTCACTCTCTTTTCGCTGTTTTCAATGGATAGATGATGATGACGCAGTCGTCTCAGTCGTCGTCATCGTTGCAACAAAAGCAAGTGGCAAGCAAGCTGATGATGCAGCCAAGGTCCTCATACTCTTTCTCTGTCGAAAAATTAAAACCAGGCAGTCAGCGATAATGTGGCAGCTGATGAAGGCAATGATAATGATAGCCATAATGATAATAATAATGCAGCTGTTACTCTACTCTGGCTCTGGCTCTGGCTGTGGTTGTGCCAACGATGACGATGCCAATTGAAAATCTTTTCTGCGGTTATTCTTTGCAGCTCTTTTCATTATACACTCTTTGGGCTGCGGTTGGGTGAAGAGAAAAAGGCTGCAGCTCAATTATGAAAAACGCTTATTTGAAAATTGCTAGTTAATTGTTGCGGAGAGGCAACTCCAACTCCTGATACCGAAAAAATACAAAAAAAATATACTCGCTACCACTCGCAAGTGGAAGTGCCATTATGGCCGTGGGCCATCAGTTAGCCAAGTTGCTTGGCGCTGGTTACTTTGCTTCATTGTTGGCTCAATTAAATTAGAGGGAGCCACGGTGTAAACTGCAAAACTCTGCTTGCTCCCTTTTTGCATTTGATTTAAATTTTAATTGTAGACGCTCGCAGCTCGAGGCTATCATTTTTGGAGCGCACCAAAAATTTACATAATAAGCGCAAAATTTGTTGCCCCAGGCACAGACGGGCATCGAGGGGGAGGTTTTTGACAGAAGGAAAAACGAGTCCTGGAAAAATCGCAATTGGCAATACGCGTAGCCAAAGCAATGGCAATGGCTATGACGATGGCGATGGCGACACATACCGAGACAGGTTTATAAGCTGTCTGACAGGTAACAACAAAAATGCTAAAGCAAAGTGTGCTTCGATTATGCCAGCCAGTCAGCCACTGAAGCGACTTCATATGCGTTAATTTTCCAGTGGAGTGAGCAGCAGCAAAAGCAACAGCAACAGCAGGAGGAGATGAGCGTTTCGGTGTAGCCGACCCCAAATGCCGACAACTGGTTGCCGCTGACAACAAGTGGCTGGCAGCAGAAAATTCATTATAATTTATAATAAGCAACAACGCTGACAAGAACGACAACAACGGCAACGACAAAAAGGACATGAGCTGAAGTTCCTCTCAAAATCAAACACACACACACACACGGGTGACATACACATCTATTGCAATACAAGTAATTTTACCTGATTGCCTCAAAGATACCCAATAAATAAATATTTCAAATATTTTTAACAAATATTTTAATTCATTTTGCTCAGCATTTAGAAAACTTAAAATTGCAACATAACTAGATAAATTATATAACTGTTGATGTCTAATTTTAGACGATAAAAAAAGTACCAATAATATTTCAAAGCTCGAAGGAACAATGACTTAAAACATCGCAAAACTGCAATATATATTTCGCATTTTGCCACTAAATCAAAACTTTAAAGTCATTACTTTTTTCAAATTTTCCTTCATAATTGGATTCACTGGGTACACAAAATCAAGGGCTAATTTGTTAAGCAATCTAAATTTGAATTAACTCCTGATTTATATAAAATAAATAGACATAAATAAACTTTTTATCTATTTTCATACTTCTTCAATTTATAACGTAAACATAAACTAATGTAATAAAAATGACATTAATAATGTCGATGTATTTTATATTTTTTAATTTTAAAGTTAAATGCTTCAAGTTTTAAGAGATAATTTTGAATTACTCAATA